>NC_080545.1:43578956-43946753 GCF_028640845.1 Ahaetulla prasina | reverse complement strand
GCTTGTTTCCCGCCAGAACATTTAAAGATACATTACACTCCTTCCCTCCCAGAAAACACTTTACCAATATTTACATGATATTTACATATTATTTTTCAAGGTAATCACGCAAATAGACGGGGCGTCTCCTGACTCTGTCGGACCTGCGCGGTTCATTCCCTGGGAGTGGGTCGAGCTGACCGGAGGGGCTGTTTGCTCCTCTCAGCTCCTCCTCTAGGCCATCCGGCCCTGGATTATTTGCCGAGTCTTCCCTGCTGTTTTCTAATGGAACCTGTTGGCGTCGCTGGACCTCCTGGAACTCAGATAAGTCCTGCGATTTTCCCGGGTTTGAGTCAGCTGTGGATTCAAACATTGTATAGTCAGGGCCTGTTTCGTCTAACTCGGATTGTTCGGCTATGCGTTTCCTTATTTGGTCTATGTGGCGCCTCCATACCCGGCCGTCTTTTATCTCTACCAAGTATGATTTTGGACCTGTTGTGTTTAGGATTTTTCCTGCTACCCAGGTCGGGCCTTCCCATAGTTGTGTGCCCACACTCGGTCGCCTATGTCCATCCTCTTGTTTTTCGAGTCCCCTTGTAACCCTCCGGTGTATAGTTTGGATTTAGCCGGTCTAGAGGGCACCTGAGCTTTCGGCCCATTAATAATTCTGCTGGGCTTCTGCCGGTTGTGACACAGGGGGTTCTGTGTTGGACGGCCAGGAAAACATCGATTTTTGTTTGCCAATCGCCTGGCTTGAGTCTGGACAATGCCTCTTTTGCGCTCCGGACGAAATGCTCTGCAAGGCCATTCATCGCAGGGTGGAAAGGCGCCGAGAGGGCATGCCGGATGCCCTCTTCTGCCAAGTACTCCTCAAATTGGGTTGCCGTGAATTGCGGGCCGTTATCGGATACTAACGTGTCGGGCAACCCATGGGTTACAAATAGGTGTCGTAGGACTGAGATCACGGCCTCGGCTGTCATGGACCTCATGAGAATGATTTCCAGCCATTTAGAGTAGGCATCGACTACTACTAGAAAGGTTTGGCCGTGGAAGGGGCCGGCAAAGTCAATGTGGATTCTAGACCAGGGCCCTTGGGGTCTCTCCCATTCCCGAACCAGGGCCGTTGGGGGTTGTGGTCTGGACTCCTGGCAGGCTTGGCATTTCCCTACCCTTTCAGCAATTTCCGAGTCCATTAAAGGCCACCAGACATAGCTTCTCGCTAGACCCTTCATCCTAACGATCCCTGGGTGACCCTCGTGGAGGAGATCCAACACCCTTTTCCTCAATTTCTCTGGGATCACCACTCGATCCCCCATAGCAGGCACCCCTTGAGCCGAAAGTTCCCACGCTTTACAAACTCTTTAAAACGCCGCCCGCGCAGCGGGCCACCCTCTTTGTACCCAACCAAGTACAGTTCTCAAAACAATGTCCCGGTATGACGCCCGAGCCACCTCCTTAGATGTGACTGGGCCAGAGTCCAGAGAGTCAATTAACAGTATGGGCGTCCCCGGAGTGGGGTCCTCGATCGCCCCTGGCAGTGGGCATCTGCTTAACGCGTCCGCATGCCCCAACTCTTTTCCTGGCCGATGCCGCAGCTTGTAGGCGTAGGCGGCTAAGAAGATAGTCCATCGGGTCAATCTGGGCGAAAGCGCCACAGGCGTTGGGCGATCGCCAGCCAGTAACCCTAACAGTGGTCTGTGGTCTGTAACAATTTCAAAGTCTCTACCAAAAACGTATTCGTGAAACTTTTTTACCCCGGATACTATAGCTAGGGCTTCCTTATCCAACTGACTATAGTTCCTCTCTGTCGAGGACATCGTTCTTGAGTAGAAGGCTATTGGGGCTTCTGTGCCATTTGGAAGTCTGTGGCTGAGCACAGCACCCACCCCGTAAGGGGAAGCATCGCAAACTAATACCAATGGCATTGTGCTATGATACTGTATCAGTAAGCTATCGCTCGACAGTAGGTTTTTTACTGCTTCGAAAGCCCTAGCTTCCGTCTTTCCCCAAGACCAAACAGTATTTTTTCCCAGTAACTTATGTAGCGGTTCGGCAACGGTTGCCTTATTTTTCAAAAAGACCGCGTAAAAATTCACTAGACCCAGGAATGCCTGTAGCTCTGTTTTGTTTTTTGGCGCTGGAGCCTTTCTTATTGCCTTGACCTTGCTCTCAGTGGGGTGGATTCCTTCCTTGTCTATTCTATAGCCCAAGAATTCTACGGATTCTACCCCTATTTGGCATTTGTTCACTTTGACTTTTAGACCGGCAGACCGGAAAATGCCCAAAACTTTTCTCAACCGCTCTCCCAATTCTTCTAAATTTTCGGCTGAAAATTTATCATACATTTATCATTCATTTTGATGAAAATACATCATCAAAATAGGGGACTACCCCCGGGAGCCCTTGCAGAAGTCGCTCCATTAAATTTTGAAATAGACCAGGTGCCACACTCACCCCAAACTGTAACCTGGTACACTTGAAAGCCCCTCTGTGAGTCACAATTGTCTGGGCTTCGGCTGTGTTGGCGTCTACGGGCAGTTGTTGATAGGCTTGGGCCAAATCTAATTTGGCAAAAACGTGCCCTTGCCCCAGCGAGTGCAGCAAGTGTTGCACCACGGGGACCGGGTAAGCGCTTTTTTGCAAGGCTTTGTTTAACGTCGCCTTGTAGTCAGCGCAGATTCTAATTGACCCATCTGGTTTCATTGGGGTGACGATTGGCATCTCCCACTTTGCGTGATCGACTGGCACTAGTATCCCCTGACTGATGAGTTTGTCTATCTCCCTGTCAATCTTGGGTTTAAGGGCAAAAGGGACCCTCCTTGCTTTTAACCGTATGGGGGCTACCTGGGGTCTAAATTGAAAGAGATAGGGGTCCCCTTGTACTTGCCCAGGCAGTCCTTGAACACATCTTCGAATTCGTCCATGAGTGTGTCCTTTAGGTTAAAGTCATTTCGGTAGATGCCAGTCACTCCCATGCCCAACGCACGGAACCAGTCTAGTCCCAACAAACTTGGCAGGGTCCCTTCGACTATCGTGATGGGCAGGGTCTTCTTGTGTGGTCCGTACTCGACGCGGACGGAGGTTGTCCCTCGAACAGGGATGCGATTCCCCTGGTAGTCTTGAACTTTAAGCCGCTGTGTTTGCAGTTTGCGTTTGGCGATTTTCGGCATAGCTTTCGCAAAAGTGTCCCAGGACATGATTGTGATCGCTGACCCTGTGTCCACTTCCAGTCGGCACGGCACTCCTTCGATTTTCGGTTTTGTGAAAATTTTCTTCTCTACCCGGGTTGCTGCACGACCTATTATCACGGTCGTTCGATTTGACTTCGCGCCCTTTTTGTATTGACCAATCACGGGTCGCCTTGCCGATCCCGCGCTCTGATTGGTCGGTTTGAATTTTCGCGGAAGGTTGGGGTGCTCGACAGACTTGAGCCAGGTGCCCTTCTTCTCGCACCTCCGACATGTAGCGCCTTGAACTTGCATTGTTGACGCTGGTGTTGCCCTCCGCAACTTCCGCATTCATCCCGGTCTTCTTTGCCTCTTCTCCCGGTGTGGCAAACTCCTTCCTCATCCTCGCCGTCTGATTCGGTCTGGATTTCTTCGTTGTGGTCCGGGGTTGATTTCGCGCACGCTGTTGGCGTGAGCGGCTTTTGTAGTGTTTCCGCCGCTTGGGTGGACATCCCATGAGCTCGGGCTTCGTCCAGAGCGTTTGCCAGGGTTAGATTGCTTTTTGATAGCAGTCGCCTCCGCAAACGAATGTCTCTGACCCCACGGATGAGTTGCTCTAACAGCTCTTCATCCAAGTCTCGGTACCCACAATCCTTGAGGCTTTCCTCAGGGCGGCCATGTAATCGCTGATGGATTCGCCTCTTGCTGTCTGCGCCTCCAAATTCAAAACGCGCATATATTTGGACGGTGTTGGCGCGAAATGGTTCTTCAATAGATTTTGCAGAGTTTGCCACGATACCGATTGTACCGGCGTTGGCTCTGCCAGGGCTTCCACGATGTCGATGACCTCGGACCGCAGTGGCTCAGGAAATATGCCCTTTGCGGTTGTCTGAACTCCTTGCAGTTCGTTTGCCTCCAGGAAGCTTTCAAACGGGTCATATCGTTCCCATTTCTCCTTGGATGGGTCAAACGGCGCGGGCGGTGTGTAGCTGGCCATCGCTGCGTTTCTGCCCTGAATTTGCTGGGTTCAGTTCTTTCGTGCGTTTCAGCTCGTTCCTGGTGCTTTCAGCCTCGAGATCCCATCCTCGTCGCCAGTGTTAGATTCGGGCAATAACGAGGCAGGAGACCAGGATAGTGACAACAGCTCTTTACTATATGGTGAACCCAGCAACCAGGCTGGGGAAAAACCTCTCCTTAAATACAGTTTAGCCGGCGGCTTCAACCAATCAGCAACGTGCTTGTTTCCCGCCAGGACATTTAAAGATACATTACAGTTTATGTCCAGGATGTGAGGGATCTGTAAATATTTTTACGGCCCTCTTCTTGATTCGTGCAGTATACAGGTCCTCAATGGAAGGCAGGTTGGTAGCAATTGTTTTTTCAGCAGTTCTAATTATCATCTGAGGTCTGTGTCTGTCTTGTTGGGTTGCAGAACCGAACCAGACAGTTATAGAGGTGCAGATGACAGACTCAATAATTCCTCTGTAGTAAGAATAATTTCCCGTGTAAGATTGAAAGTATTTAGGCGATGTTTCGACGAGGTCCCACTCGTCATCTTCAGGCTGGTGCTTTCGGCTTCGTGCGCACACACACACTATCTACATACACACACACACACACAAACACACACACACACACACCCCTCCCTCTCCCAAAGCTGTGTCAATCCATACTGATACACACAGATACACACACACACACACAAACACTACACATGTACACAGTTTTGATAGAGGGAGATAATCTCCACTTCACTATAGCTAGGGAACAACACACAAGTTTGAATGTATTTAGATGTGTATATGTGTTGGAGAGACAGACAGGGAGAGGGAGGGAGAGAAAGGGCGGGGTGAAACAGTGCCATATATTTTTAAAAGAGGTAATGTAATAAAAAAGAGGAGTTATTTTGTCCCCTACTCTCAACCAAACTTTCAAGCCTTCATTTAACTTCCCATTTACCATATCCAGGACATATCTTGAAGATATTAGTCATCATTACTAACTGTGGGTTGCCAGAAGGAAACTCAAGTTTATTTTTAATGGAGACAAACACTCCACATTTGGGTGGATGCTACAAATGGCTGAACATTCAGTGCCCTAGGCAAAACTTTCAGAGTCCATATGGCTTTGCTAGTTATAATCAGCACAACTGAAATTATCCATAATTTGGTTTTCACGGTTGGGTCTTAGATCACTGAAAATCAAGTATAATCACTACCACAAAGAAGAATTCTACTGTAGATGCATGTCAGGACGTTCATGATGGACTTATGACACACTAGAAAAAGATTCTACAATTACAAGGAAATGATTTAAACACATTTTGTTTGTTTCCCCCCCCCAAAGGCATGTGAATTGCAGTGAGTAATCACAGTACCTAAGGTAAATCGTTAATAGGATTGTGTGTATGTGTAGTATATGTGTAGTATTAATAAAATTATCAACTTTTTTGCCTAGGAAGCATAAAAGTGTCCTTAAAGAATCTAGGACAGATAAAAGAAGCAAGGAGTAGGGAAAACTAAACAGAAAGAAGAAGATAAAAACTTTTGCTGTAATGAATAGAATAGATAATAATCTATTCATATAATCTATGTCAGCTTTCTTCAAACTGGCATTTGTGAAAAATGTAGGGGCTGCAATTTTTACAATTGGCTTTGGATGTTTATTCTACTTGCCCCTGAGATGTTCCAGAATTATGTCTTCTAACATTCATAACCATTGGCTTAGTGCAGTGGTAGTCAACCTGGTCCCTACCGCCCACTAGTGTGTGTTCCAGCTTTCATGGTGGACGGTAGGGGTTTTGTCCAATACTGAAGCACTTCCTTTGTTTTAATTTAATTGACTTTTAAAAAATTCATAGCATTATTTAAAAAAATTTCATTAGGTTTTCATAAAATTCCCCATGACAATTTAAATTTCTGAAAATATACTATTTGTATCACCCGTGCATAAGTTCAGTTCACGTTACGTAAGTGAAACTAAATGGCGCTATAGTGTGACTGCAAACAAGAGCCTCAGAATAGCTTGCGTATCTCCCCCCACACCACCCAGCTGTAACAGACAAGCAGAGCTGGTAGCTGGCGCCCCCCTAAACCAAATCCATGCTGCATGAGTGGCATGTGCAGACAACGATACACGGCGCATTACTGTGGAACCGGTGGGCTGTTAGAAAATTTTACTACTAACAGAGATACAAAAGTGGGCG
The DNA here is from genome assembly GCF_028640845.1 of Ahaetulla prasina. NCBI lineage: Eukaryota > Metazoa > Chordata > Lepidosauria > Squamata > Colubridae > Ahaetulla > Ahaetulla prasina. The sequence goes on along the minus strand of NC_080545.1, from coordinate 43,940,402 downwards.
GTAGGTATAAAAAGGTTGACTACCCCTGGCTTAGTATGATACATTCATCTTATACTGCTTATAGCATCTTCTGCTCTCAGCATCTTTAGTTGACATGATGAATTCTGATGGCAACACTGTCAATTATGAACAAGAATTTTCCAACTCCAACATCATAGGTGCTGCATAGATACTGTAGGAAGTTAGCACCCATCTCTCTCCTAGGAAAATGAAATATTCTAGGAACTATTAAAAAGGCAGTATATTGTATTGTCCCTAAAGGAGAAACATGTTTCTAAAGACATAAATTCAGAACCTCAGCTCCCTGCCCCCCCCCCCCGCCCCAGCAGATATTTTGGTGCCAACCTATCTACATGACAAAGGCTGGGCCAGCTTATCTACAACACAAAAGACATGGCCCTCAGGACATGATTGGATTAGCCCTCACTCAAGATCCAAACCTGGACAAAGCCATTAAGCTATAATAGGAATTGTTCAAAGCCCCTTCATTACATCATCACCATGGCCTGGGACTACAGACAACCTACAAAGTTACCCCTGCCCCATGGGAGTCTGACAACCAATCAGAGTGCATTTCTTACACAGGAACAGGAAGCTCCAAGGTGGGGTCAAGAAAGGATATAAATCTCTCTTCCTCTCTCATCCATGTGCTCTTTTTTGCCAAGGACCTCAAACCAAGTGGTCCTGTCCACCATTAAACCATCGTTCCAAGCAATCTCCATGTTTCATGTCTTTCTTCCTACTTGGAACTGAATCCAGATGGACATTTCTTCCAACAATTCATTAAGACTTAATATACTTATTTTATATTCCAACCATGTGAAACATACAAAAAGCAAAGCAAAACAAAGCCAAAAAGAAAATTTAATAAAGTCTATATTTTTAATCCATCTTTCAATAACATCATTTTATGCCACTCACTTGAATGTGGAGGTGTTAGACTATGCCTGATTACTAAATGGAAGAAACCTGGGCACAAATTTCCTCAAGGTAATAGACATTTTAAAAACACATTAAATTATTACATATTTTTAAAGTTAAAACCTATCTAACTACAATAACATCAAGGGAATAAAGAGACAGGAAGGGGAGGACAAGAATAAATCACTTCCATTGAGTAATGATTAAAAAATAACCAGGTGGAGATAAAAGATAATATAGAGATAGGGGACATAGGAAACACCTTTTTATTAAGTTAAACTATTTGTTTATTTAGCCCAAGTTGGTTTATTTGTTTTATTAGGCTTACATTTTACTCCAGTCACAGCTGAGTCCAAGTATGTTAGTAGTAGTGGTTTGAAAGTAGCTTTTTCATTCATTCTGGAGAGCCTGAAGTAATTAGGGATTGAACCTGGGACCTTCAGCATAAAAGCCATTAAGCTCTGCTTTGCCATCAAGGTATGATGAAGTTTGGATCAGCAGAATGAGTGAGCAATTCTCAGTCCAAGCTAGACACAAAAGTGTTGTTTTTTGGCTTCTCGGAACTATTCTGATGGTGTTGCTATATGGTTTGCCATCATAATTTGGTGATATTATTTTGATTGCAAGCATCCATTTTAGTAGTGATAGGAAACTAAAGGAAACCACACACACAGAAAATCAGATAGACATAGATATTATATAGATATTTAGGTCTTGGCGTATTTGGGTCTTTTCCCGTGTAAGATTGAAAGTATTTAGGCGATGTTTCGACGAGGTCCCACTCGTCATCTTCAGGCTGGTGCTTTCGGCTTCGTGCGCACACACACACTATCTACATACACACACACACACACAAACACACACACACACACACCCCTCCCTCTCCCAAAGCTGTGTCAATCCATACTGATACACACAGATACACACACACACACAAACACTACACATGTACACAGTTTTGATAGAGGGAGATAATCTCCACTTCACTATAGCTAGGGAACAACACACAAGTTTGAATGTATTTAGATGTGTATATGTGTTGGAGAGACAGACAGGGAGAGGGAGGGAGAGAAAGGGCGGGGTGAAACAGTGCCATATATTTTTAAAAGAGGTAATGTAATAAAAAAGAGGAGTTATTTTGTCCCCTACTTTCAACCAAACTTTCAAGCCTTCATTTAGCTTCCCATTTACCATATCCAGGACATATCTTGAAGATATTAATCATCATTACTAACTGTGGGTTGCCAGAAGGAAACTCAAGTTTATTTTTAATGGAGACAAACACTCCACATTTGGGTGGATGCTACAAATGGCTGAACATTCAGTGCCCTAGGCAAAACTTTCAGAGTCCATATGGCTTTGCTAGTTATAATCAGCACAACTGAAATTATCCATAATTTGGTTTTCACGGTTGGGTCTTAGATCACTGAAAATCAAGTATAATCACTACCACAAAGAAGAATTCTACTGTAGATGCATGTCAGGACGTTCATGATGGACTTATGACACACTAGAAAAAGATTCTACAATTACAAGGAAATGATTTAAACACATTTTGTTTGTTTCCCCCCCCCAAAGGCATGTGAATTGCAGTGAGTAATCACAGGACCTAAGGTAAATTGTTATTAGGATTGTGTGTGTATGTGTAGTATATGTGTAGTATTAATAAAATTATCAACTTTTTTTGCCTAGGAAGCATAAAAGTGTCCTTAAAGAATCTAGGACAGATAAAGGAAGCAAGGAGTAGGGAAAACTAAACAGAAAGAAGAAGATAAAAACTTTTGCTGTAATGAATAGAATAGATAATAATCTATTCATATAATCTATGTCAGCTTTCTTCAAACTGGCATTTGTGAAAAATGTAGGGGCTGCAATTTTTACAATTGGCTTTGGATGTTTATTCTACTTGCCCCTGAGATGTTCCAGAATTATGTCTTCTAACATTCATAACCATTGGCTTAGTGCAGTGGTAGTCAACCTGGTCCCTACCGCCCACTAGTGTGTGTTCCAGCTTTCATGGTGGACGGTAGGGGTTTTGTCCAATACTGAAGCACTTCCTTTTTTTTAATTTAATTGACTTTTTAAAAAAAATTCATAGCATTATTTAAAAAAATTTCATTAGGTTTTCATAAAATTCCCCATGACAATTTAAATTTCTGAAAATATACTATTTGTATCACCCGCGCATAAGTTCAGTTCACGTTACGTAAGTGAAACTAAATGGCGCTATAGTGTGACTGCAAACAAGAGCCTCAGAATAGCTTGCGTATCTCCCCCCACACCACCCAGCTGTAACAGACAAGCAGAGCTGGTAGCTGGCGCCCCCCTAAACCAAATCCATGCTGCATGAGTGGCATGTGCAGACAACGATACACGGCGCATTACTGTGGAACCGGTGGGCTGTTAGAAAATTTTACTACTAACAGAGATACAAAAGTGGGTGGTAGGTATAAAAAGGTTGACTACCCCTGGCTTAGTATGATACATTCATCTTATACTGCTTATAGCATCTTCTGCTCTCAGCATCTTTAGTTGACATGATGAATTCTGATGGCAACACTGTCAATTATGAACAAGAATTTTCCAACTCCAACATCATAGGTGCTGCATAGATACTGTAGGAAGTTAGCACCCATCTCTCTCTAGGAAAATGAAATATTCTAGGAACTATTAAAAGGCAGAATATTGTATTGCCCCTAAAGGAGAAATATGTTTCTAAAGACATAAACTCAGAACCTCAGCTCCCTGCCTTCCCCCAGAAGATATTTTGGTGCCAACCTATCTACATGACAAAGGCTGGGCCAGCTTATCTACAACACAAAAGACATGGCCCTCAGGACATGATTGGATTAGCCCTCACTCAAGATCCAAACCTGGACAAAGCCATTAAGCTATAATAGGAATTGTTCAAAGCCCCTTCATTACATCATCACCATGGCCTGGGACTACAGACAACCTACAAAGTTACCCCTGCCCCATGGGAGTCTGACAACCAATCAGAGTGCATTTCTTACACAGGAACAGGAAGCTCCAAGGTGGGGTCAAGAAAGGATATAAATCTCTCTTCCTCTCTCATCCATGTGCTCTTTTTTGCCAAGGACCTCAAACCAAGTGGTCCTGTCCACCATTAAACCATCGTTCCAAGCAATCTCCATGTTTCATGTCTTTCTTCCTACTTGGAACTGAATCCAGATGGACATTTCTTCCAACAATTCATTAAGACTTAATATACTTATTTTATATTCCAACCATGTGAAACATACAAAAAGCAAAGCAAAACAAAGCCAAAAAGAAAATTTAATAAAGTCTATATTTTTAATCCATCTTTCAATAACATCATTTTATGCCACTCACTTGAATGTGGAGGGTGTTAGACTATGCCTGATTACTAAATGTAACTTGTAAACATTGACCTATGGTTGCCATTTCATCTCAAACCTATGACCAGCTTTTTTTTGGGGGGGGGTTGTTCTTTAATAAGCTTATACGTATCTCTTGACAAGCAGTCTACTGAATTGTCTAAATAAGTCCTCCAATAGCAATTATTTCTTAAAATTAAAAGAAGCATCTTTGCCCAAGAGATTCATAAAGCTTCCCCCATTTTTTCTAGAAAATCTTTAAAAGCACAACTCCATTGTGCTTATTGTGGAGAAGAGAGAGCAATTGCTCATTTATTAATTACTATTTTTAAATAACTTGATGTATTATCATTACTTTTATTATCTTAAAATTTTCTAACCCCCTCCCATCCCCCAGTCCTTTGATTTGGGTGAGCTATAAAAACTATGAAATGCATTTATCTATCCATCTACTTGGTAGAAACTTGGTAACATAACATGAATTTTAATTCTCCGTTTTTTTCAATGTGGCCATAATGGTACACAAAGTGCTATCTGTATATATTCAGCCAACAATCCTGTAAGATAAACTGTGAGGGAATGGTTGAGGGTCATTTAAAGATTGTCTCTCCCAAATATCTCAGAGCCCCAATTTGGGCTTCTTTGTGACAAAGTTGCAATTATAAAAGTCTGTCCTGAAAGAAATATGGCTGATCAAAGTGCAATATTGTTTTAATCAATTAAAAACAACTTTGTCACCATTATGTATTTTCAAGATTGCAATTGTTCCAGGACCAGTTTTTCAAAACATGAATTCTTTTAAAAAATAATTAAAACAAAACAAAATACAATTTATTTATTTATTTATTTTGTCACACAGTATATATAAACATAAGCATGAAATAACTATACAATATATAAGTATATATATAAGTATGAGTATGTAATAACTATATTAATTGGATATAACGAAAGGAAACAATAGGACAGGAACAGTAGGCACGCTTGTGCTCTTATGCACGCCCCTTACAGACCTCTTAGGAATGAGGTGAGGTCAATATTAGACAGTTTTTGGTTGAAGCTTTGGGGATTTTGGGAAGAGACCACAGAGTCAGGTAGTGTATTCCAAGCATTAACAACTCTGTTACTGAAGTCATATTTTCTGCAATCAAGATTGGAGCGGTTAACATTAAGCTTAAATCTGTTGTGTGCTCCTGTATTGTTGCAATTGAAGCTGAAGTAGTCTTCGACAGGAAGGACATTGTAATTGATGATTCTATAAGTTAAACTCAGGTCATGTCGAAGGTGGCGGAGTTCTAAGTTTTCTAAACCCAGGATTTCAAGTCTGCTGGCATAAGGTATTTTGTTGTATTCAGAGAACTCTTCTTGTAAAATATTTCTGGACACGTTCAATTGTATTGATATCTGAAATGTGGTATGGGTTCCAGACAGGCTGTAGGAATTATTGACCATACTGTGTGTGCGTGCAGGCAGGCTCGCCCTGCTGAAACATGCACACGGAACAAGAGATATCATCCCACGCTCTGAATGTTTTGTGCAGTCCTTGATACATATTGTGCAAAATATGAGTGACCATAAACCACTTCCTTATCTAGCTAGCTTGTTTTCGCACGTAGTCATATAGAACAGCAGCTGTATCTGCCACATGCAGCATATGATATGTATCCTCCCATATTCTGCTTGCCACAACTTCAGATACCTTGCAAGAATGTAACCGCCCCTGCTTGCCTTCGGTAACCACCCACCTTATCCAAAACATAATAAAAGAGGGTTCCGGAATTTGTTCTGGGCTCTCATCCCGAGAAATGACTTTGTTGTGTCTTACTATCATGAGAGACCACCGCAACAGGTGAACTGTATTCAAGAATTGGTCTAGCAAATGTTTTATATGCTCTGGTTAGTAGTGTAGTGTTTTTGGAGAAGCAGCTATGCAAGATTAGTTTTACAACTCTTAAAGCCTTTTTTGCGATGTAGTTGCAGTGGGCTTTGGCACTTAGATCATTTGATATGAAAACTCCAAGGTCTTTAACAGGGTGGGGGCAGTAGTGGGATTCTACCGGTTCTAGACGGTTCGGCCGAACCATTTGTTAAATTGCCGGTTCACCCCGCCCCTTGTCCCTCCCCTCCCCACCATTACTTACCGGTGTCTGTCGGCGGCCGCGTGGCGCTTGGATCGGGTGGGCTGCAAGGCCGCCAACCGAAGCAGGCCTCCATCCAGGCGTCTCTCTAGCCAGCGATTAAAGCGCCTCGCTGGCCACGTGGCCAGCGAGGCGCTTTAATCGCTGGCTAGAGAGACGCTTGTTTGGTGGCCTCACAGCCCACCCGATCCAAGCACCACGCGGTAAGTAATGGTGGGGAGGGGCATCTTCATCCCAGCTTTTTCAGTCAATTTCCCCCCCACAATTTAGCAGCCACTTCCATTACCCTGACAAGCAGGGAACTGCTGCAGCTTCTACACTCCGCTAGGCTGTGAGCCCTCAGCACGGTAACCCCCCCCCAACTCCTCTCTCCCCATAGCTTTCGGCGCCACCGGGCGCTTGCACAGCCGCTCGCGCTCCCTCCTTCCTGCTGCCGATTCCCCGCCCCCTTCACCTGTCAAGATGCGTTTGGCTTCGTCTCCTTACGTGGCGGACCCGGCCTCGGCGTGACTGGGATGAGCTGACTCGGTCATGGCCCAGCCCGGGGAGATCCCAGCTTCAGGAAGGGAAGGGAAGGCCGGTGGTGATGATGGGGGCGGGGGCGGAGGGAGGAGGGGGAGCCGGCACCGGCCTGAGGCGCGGCCTGCTAATTCTGCCTCGACCTGGGTGCAAAAGGGGGGCGTGGGAAGTGGAGAGGAATGCAGGCCGCAGAGGGAGCAAGGGAAGGGAGGGAGGAAGGAGGGGGTGGTGGGCATAGAAGGAGCGAAGCCCCTTGCACTCCTCCACCAGCGCTTCTTCCCTTCCCCGCGCCCATCCTGAACCAAGCCCTCCCTTTTCTTCTACCTTTCGTCACTCCTCTCCTCGCCCCCCTTTCACTATTTCTCTCCCCCTCCTACCCAGCCCCTCATCCTCCTGCCCTCCCCCCACTTTTCCCGTTCTCCCCCCACCCCTTCTCCTTGGCCCAGCGGTGTCGCCAGCTCCTTAGGCAGCATCCCTTTTTGCAATGACTTCTGGCTTCAGCCACCCATCACTCATGCAGTCTCTTGTCTCCGTCCCCATCGTAGCCCTCCCTACATCTCTTCTCCTGCATTTCTTTCCTTCTGTTCTTCCCAAATAGCTGGTGCTTCTGCACCCTCCGGCAACATGTTTTCTTTCTTCTCTCTTATCTTTGTTTCTTCTTAACCCCCCCGAACTATTTGATTCCTTGCTCATATTTCTCTCCCGCTAACACATACCCCCTTTAGCTTTCTCCAGCTTGGAGTTGTAACTGGATGCAAGTAGAGTTTTTGGGGGGCTCAGAATGTGGCGTGAACCCAGCCGATTTATTGTTAAGGAACTGAGTTAACTTAGAGGCCAGGTATAAATTCAGCCACAATAATTGTGGAAGAACTGAGATGACTCTCTGGGCAGGTGTAATTGATAATTACTGTGATGCATTTTAAATAAAAAAATCGTACATAACTGCTTGATTGGGAAAACTGTCATTTTATGAGACTCTACAACAGGATTCATATACAGGAAATTCTCAGGCAAAAAATGTTAGAATACCAGGGCAGGGCCAGCCTACCCTACCCCATTTGGAGAAAGATGATGGAGAGAAAGAGGGGGGCAGAAAATGATGAAGGAGAGAAAGAGAGATGAAGGATAGAAGGGGGAGAAAGATGAAGGAGATAAAGGGGGGGGGGAGAAAGATGGAGAGAAAGAGAAGGAGGGAGAAGGAGAGATTAAGGAGAGAAATATTGAGAGAAAGAGGGGGAGAAAGATGAAGGAGAGAAAGGGGGGAAGAAAGATGGAGAGAAAGAGGGAGGGAGAATGGATTTGTTCTGGTAATTGGTTTAACAAGCATGGCACTGAAAAAGTGACTTATGACCGTTTTTCACACTTACGAACATTGCAGCAAACTGTCATTACGGCAAAGAAGCTATGTTACATGACCACCTGGCCACGCCCACCCAGTCACATGAAGCACCGCAGTTGTGACATGAGTGACATGGCTATTAAAAATGCTGCAACAGGCATAAATGATGACCAGTAATAAGTGTGAGGACTGGTTAAAAGTGTGAGAACCTGTCAGAAATCACTTTTTTTAAGTCCTCTGGGTAGTCCCTATGTGCATAGAGATTACCAAGAGGGCTGAAAAAAGTGATTTCTGATAGGTTCTGACACCTTTGAACAGACCTCGCATTTATGACCATCTTCACATTTATGCCTGTTGCAGCATTCTTAACCGTGTCACTCATTTCACAACTGCTTCTCTTCACTATGGTTACAAGATAGGGTGCAAAATGTAAAATGTGAGGACAGTCGTAAGTGCGAGGACTGGTCAAAAGTGCAAGGACAGGTCAAAAATAACTTTTTCAGCCCTCTGAGTAGTCCCTTGCACATAGGGACTACCCAGAGGGCTGAAAAAAAATGATTTCTGACAGGTTCTCGCACTTTTTACCAGTCCTCACACTTATGACCGGTCATCATTTATGCCTGTTTGCAGCATTTTGTGCATAGGAACTACTCAGAGGCTGAAAAAGTTATTTTTGACCTGTCCTCACACTTTTGACTGGTCCTCACACCTACGACTGTCCTCACATTTTACGCCCTATCTTGTAACTGTGGTGAAGAGAAGCAGTTGTGAAATGAGTGGCATGGTTGCTAAAAATGCTGCAATGGGCATTAATGTGAGGATGGTCATAAGTGCGAGGACTAGTCAAAAGTGCGAGGACTGGTCAAAAATGACTTTTTTTAGCCCTCTGAGTAGTTTCTATGCCCATAGCCATGGCCACCCGGTCACATGACCAGCTAGCCACGCCCACCCAGTCACATGACCAGCCAGCCACGCCCACCTGGTCACATGACCAGTCAGCCACGCCTACCCGGTCATATGACCAGCTAGCCACACCCCAAAATAAGCCACGCCCACAGAACCGGTTGTTAAAAAAATTGAATCCCACCACTGGGTGGGGGCATCTGTAAGGTAATGTCCATCAAGCTTGTACTTAGTGTTTAGGTTCTTTTTTCCAATATGTAAGACTGAACATTTGCTGGTAGAGATTTGGAGTTGCCAAGTTTCAGACCATTCAGTTACAAAGTCAAGGTCTTTTTGAAGGGTAGCTGTATTGTTGGTGGTGTTAAATAGTTTGACATTGTCAGCAAAGAGAACACAATTACTTGTAATTTGGTCACAGAGATCATTAATGTATAATAGGAAGAGTGTTGGTCCAAGAACGCTGCCTTGGGGAACGCCACTTTGACAGGAACAGGATTTGATATAGCATTGCCAATTTTGACCACTTGTTGTCTGTTTGACAGGAAAGCTGTTATCCAATTGTGGAGGGGTCCTGAGATGCCGTTATTAATATATATAAGATATATATATATATTATTAATTATATAAGTAATGCTATATATAAAGTTATAAGTTATTAATTATATAAGTAATGCTGTTAATTACTTATTAAAATTTTATTGAATAGTTTAATTGGATGTGTTCATGGAACTGAACATCTTTTGGAGGAAATGAGAACATCATCAACATCCTTATCATCTATGCCATATAGATTGAATTAATCAAGCTAAAACAATTTCTTGACAACTGCAAATCTAGAAATTGATTTTTAAAATATTGTTTGTGTTATGTACCATAAAAGGAGTGTGCTATAGTTTTCACTCAGGTCCTCCAAAAAGGCGGGAAAATACTTAAAGCTCATTGGTTAAGCTGTCTGGCAGCCCTCTATAAAAGAGGACACTGCCAGACTAGCACTCTGTTGGGTTGTACTGGTCTACTAATAAAGAGCTGTTGTTACTGAAAGAGTTTTGTCTGTCTCTTCCATCATCGGATCTAACAGTTTTAAAGTAATTACTTATATTTCTGAATATGAAAACATTATCTTCCAATATTAAACTATTCAAACGTCAACTTTCTGGCCTCTCCTGTTCTTATATAATTACCAAGGAACAATATGACAAATGATGTAAACTTGTTGCATGCCATAATTCAGTTTTCATTCCATACTTCTTAAATCTGTTGCCCTCCAAGTCAGTTGGGAGTTACAACTTTTATAATTCCCAGTTCAATATGATCCAATATGTTTTTAAGTGATGAAAATTGTAGACATCTGTAATATTCTGTTCAGGAAAAGCTGCTTTACAGTATAAAAAAGTTCATTTTAAGTGTAGCATAAACTTCCATCAGATTCTGAACAAAACCAAGTTATTAAATCCTTTTGTATGGTAACAACGCCTTGTTACCATTAAAAATATACATTTAGTTTATTATTTTACCCATTGATATAAATTATTTAAAAATACAAGTAAAAGAGCAGCTTATTTCTAGTCATTCTTGTTTTTGTTTTTTAATTAGGTTAAATTCTAAATAATTTAAGGCCCTTTGAGGCCCTGTTCTTTTTCTTGAATGTTAAAGTGAATGTTTTAATGTCTCTATTAACACTTATTCATGAGTCATTGCCATTGCCAACACTCAAGATAAGAAACGCTGTGATGTTTTAAAACTTTCCAATCAAGCCCAGGTTTATACCAGCAGAAAGAGCACTTATTATTCAACTCTCTATTGAAATACCTGTACTTAGATATTGAATAACTTAAGTTTTGTTTAAGTTATCCAGTCTGAATAGGTCACCAGAACCATAGTTTCGGTCTATAAGCTTTTGGACTCCTGCTGGATCCCATCCTCAGAGAACTTCTTTCTCTCCAGAATGTGTACGCTGGGCTGTTCCATGTGTAGTATTTATGTGGTTCCTGGTTTTGTGTGTCTTAAAATTCAAATGTTTACTAAAATCAAGATAGTGATTAGATCATTAAGATTGATTGGACCTTCAGTTTCCCTGTCACCATCTGGGAGTATTTGTGCGCACGTTTGGTACATTTGCACAAGCGGGTTTGGGTTTCTTCCTTCAGTCTGAGACGGCGGCAATGGCTCCGCGGCTTTTGTTCGGGCTGCACTTGCCTGCAAGCCGTTCCGTCCCATCGCCTTCCCACCCCTGTACCCCGGCCACAGCTAAGCTTCCTCCGGGCGTCTTTCCCCAGTCAATCTGCCCCTCCCCGCCGTTTTGTTGTTATCACATGGCAAGGGGCGGGCTCGGCCGGTCCGGGCAGGCGCTGGGAAGCGGCGGAAAGTTTGGGGAACTGAGTAGAGTTGGCTGGGCGGTGAAGAGACTTGCCCGCAGGGGCGGGGGGGCATGAAACGACGCCTCCCAGCGCCCTGAGTGGTCCCTGCCCCGACTTCACTCCGTTCGCCCAGCCCGAAAGCCCCAAGTGCTGAACGCGCGAGGGATTTCGGACATGGGTTCCTCTGTGCGCCGCTGGGTGCTACAGCCGCCGCCGCCACTTTTAGGACTCCTGCTCTTCTCCTGCAGTCTATTCTTCTCAGGACTGGCCCAAGAATGCCCGGCTCCTTGCCGTTGTCTAGGGGAACGACTGGATTGCAGCCGTCTCAGACTGAGAGAAGTCCCCGCGCTATTCCCCAGCAGGACGGTGCAGCTGTGAGTACTGGCGCTTTTCTGCTGGGGGTTTTCTGCTGGGGGTGGGGGTTCTGCTGGGACTGGCGACGAGTCTGAGGCGCGGATCTCCGGCGCTAGGAGGTGCTCAGGGTTTCCCTGCTGAGCCCGCTAAATAGAGGAGCTGGAGAGGATACTAGAACCAAGTCTTCAGCACTATGGCTCCCTTCCCCACAAATGTCTCAGGTTTCCATCTTTCCGGTCGACTTCTGCAGCCTGATCCCGGCTTCTGGGCCGTGTGGATGGAGACTATAAATCAATGATTGGAGATAATCTTGTAGAGTTGTCCTTCACCTTTCTGGCCATTAAGACTGGATTTACACAACTAGGCTAAGATGTCCTTGGCTAAACTATGATTCAGTCCTTTGTGTGGACCTTTGTGAATAGTTTATGGACAGTTTATCTATTGTGCAAGGCCTGACAGTAGGATTGATTTAGCAAACCAGTACATTTTAATCCAGTCTAGTGTTGTCTTGGTACTTCCTGTTGCAGGGAAAAAGTTGATGAGGCACAGTCCTAGCTGCTGATTTGCAGTAGGTTCAATAGAATTAGCAGTTAAGCCATCCTTTCCCATTTAGACTCCAAGCATGTTGAAAGGTAACAGTTCCCATAATTCTTATCCATCACCTGGACGCAGTTTAGTTACTCACCTATATACTTCTCATCTAGGCATCATAGAAATGGTCCTTTCACTCAAAAGCAGGCAAGCAGTTAAGATGTGAAACTACCTCTTGTACTATGGTATATCCTGTTGTGTGTAAATGGAGCTGGCATTTACTTATTTTGTTCCTCTCAATAGTCCTGCAGAAAGGGGATGGCCCAGGAGGTCTGGCAAAGCTTTTTTACTCTTAGGACACCATGGAAGTTGGGCTTGAACCAGTCCCCCAATTGTTTTGTGTCTAGAAAGAAAGAGCAAGTCAGTGATCAAAGGAAGGCTTTCCTTTTCTCACTTTGAAAAATGAAAGGCAGTAATGGTGACAGTTTCTACTGACATCTGTTTGCCTGGGTTGGGGCAGTTATGTAGGAATCTATCACCATGTTTACATAGAAGGAAAAGATAGAGGAATGAAAACAAAAAGTTGCTCCTTGCAGTTGTGATTTGTTGGTTTGTGCTGCTTCTGGCTGAGTTGGAAAAAGAGGTAAAAATTGTTAGCTTAAAAGTAGAAAACAAAATCTACTAAGTGAAGGAAGCTAGAATATCTAAAAGGACCTTAAGTCCTGCATGCCCCCCTCTTTCTAGAGCTAAGGCCTTGGAGTTGCATCAATATCTGGATACTCCAGGAAAAGGTCTTGACATTTTTATGCATTGTACTGGTCTTTTGAATGGAGAATAGATGTTGCTATTTAGATAACTTTTTTTTTGTTTGTTTACATTTATACCCCGCCCTTCTCCGAAGACTCAGGGCGGCTTACAGTGTATAAGGCAATAGTCTCATTCTATTTGTATATTTTTACAAAGTCAACTTATTGCCCCCCCCAACAATCTGGGTCCTCATTTTACCTACCTTATAAAGGATGGAAGGCTGAGTCAACCTTGGGCCGGGCTCGAACCTGCAGTAATTGCAGGCTACTGTGTTCTTAATAACAGGCTTTACCAGCGTGAGCTAAACCGGCCCTTAACTTTGAAAAAAATACAGATTTATATGTGATTAATCATTGAAAGGTGGATTGTAGGGCAGTGTTCATGTCAAGTCTACATCTATTCCAGTAGAAAAATGATGGCTTTTCTCTTGCATCTTTTTTTCCTGTTAGGGTTTCATCTTTTAAGAGATGTTTTTTTAAAAAAATGTTTTGCAAAAACCCTAAAATGGGAGATACTTTGATAAAGAAGTAGCCTGATGGACTATGTGCATACTTCTTAAAAAAACTTTCAATTAATATAGCAGAACCCCTAAGCATAATCTTTGATAAAGCTTTCACGACTGGTTCCCTTCCCGAACTTTGGTCTCTAGCCACAGTCATCCCTATCTTCAAAAAAGGAGATCCCAGCGTAGTTGAAAACTACAGACCAATCTCTCTATGCTGCGTCACCTGCAAAGTAATGGAATCTATCATCAACCAATCCATTACCCTCCACCTAGAAACAAACAACCTACTCTCTCTAATAAACAATTTGATTTCAGGAAAAAATTATCATGTAACTTACAACTTCTCCACTGCAAAAACATATGGACTACTAATCTTGATCAAGGCAACGCAATAGATACAATCTACATAGATTTCTGCAAAGCTTTTGACTCAGTAGTACATGATAAACTTCTCCTAAAGCTAAAATCCTACGGCATTTTAGGACCTCTTCACAATTGGATAACTTCTTTCCTATCAAACAGACAACAAGTGGTCAAAATTAGCAAAGCTCTATCAAATCTTGTTCCTGTCAAAAGTGGTGTTCCTCAAGGCAGTGTTCTTGGACCAACACTCTTCATACTATACATAAATGATCTCTGTGACCAATGTTCCCTCTAATTTTTCACGAGTCTGAGCAAGCACACTAACTCCCTGAGCGGTCCCTTGGACCACTGTGAGCAACATCAGACGTGCGGGTCATGCCAGCATCGCATCCATTCAAGTCACATGATTTATTAAAAGAATCAAATTACAGCATTTACATTTCTGTTATAACACTTTTAATTAAGTGATTTAGCCCACTTACACAATGAAAATTACAAAAATCTTGTTAAAGATTAAACTCCCGATTTTGAAAACATACTTAACATTTTTATTATAAAGCTCTGACTTGCATTATGAGCATAAACCATTGTGTGAAGCTCCTGCCATGCACTGGGTGAGATTGTTCTACTGTGGTCTGGGAGACAGTCAAGTAACTCTTTTTCCACAAAATTCAGTATATGACACACTCATTTGATTTTTACAACTCAAACTAGTGGCAGTGTTCAATGATCAATATCCATAAAAGAAAATTGTAAATAAGTGACACTAGATGAGCACATTCTGATTGAAGACTTAAATCTCACCTTAATTTTCCCGTCTGTCCTTCTCACGTCTCCAATGGTTGTACACATTGTCCAGGTTGATGTCCTCGTCTGCTTGCAGCTTTGACTTTATGCGCATCAGCTGGTCCAAATGATCCACTTCAAGACGATTTCTGGATGCTGTTTTGATCTGATTCATTAAACTAAATCCTCTTTCACAATCCGCACTGGATGCTTGAAATGTAGCACAAATATCCACAAGCTGTGAGACGTGTTTCAGCTCCTCACATTTTAGTGTTGCAGCCACCATATCTGAAAATGTGCTGATTGACCCTTGTTTCAGTTTTTGCCTCATTATGTACTTGAAATCAGCATATTCACTGTTAATGTCCTCCACAGAATGTGGCTGGTGGAGAATGGCCTCATACTTCTTTGCCAATGTGGCAATGTCTGCTGCTCCGTACTCAAAACTGATGTCTGAGCTCAATGCCTCAATGTCCAATGCAGACCACTCCTTTAATTCATCCTCTGGAAAACGAGCATCCAAGTGATCGCAGAGATTACGAATAAAACAAATAATCTCACCGCCAATATCTCTGCCATCAGCTGACGAGGCCCTCATCGCCTCTTTGACGCGGTCACTCCACTTGATATCCTTTTCCCCTGTCAAGTATTGGGCACGCAGCTTCTCAATCTTTGCTCTTGCAAAGCAGTGCCCCTCCATCACAGTCAGGTTGCGTTTTTGAAAAGAAAGACACAGCTGTGCCAGCTCGCCCAAAACATCTCCTAGAGCAGTGAGAGTAAACTTGAACTTTGAATCGGTCAGTTTTTTGTAACAATAATTCGCCACTGGATCTCTGTTATCACTGGATTCTCTCTTGCAGTATTCTTCCAGGACAGTGTAGTTCCTCAGAACAGCATTCACGGCTTTGTCCCGCGACAGCCACCGCACTTCGTTCAGAGGCCTGAATGACAGCGAATCCTCATCAAGAATCTTTGCTAGCTCTTCCAATTTTCCCCTCTTTACAGTGGATCTAGAGAAAGTGGAATAAACCGTTCTAAGAAAAGTTTCCACATCACGCATCAAAGGTACGCCTTTCCACGCATCATCAATGCCCAAGTCCTCTCTATGGGCTACACAGTGTTGCTCAGTTAGATGTGGTATTTGCTGCTTTAATAAAGCTGCAACTCCGTTGTGCTTCCCTAACATTACTGAGGCACCGTCGGAGGTCAGCATCACCATTCTCTGCATGTCTAGTTTATGATTGGTGTAAAACTGAGTTATTGCCTGCATAATATCCCGCGCGGTGCATGCCGTCAGCTGGACAATGCCGCCAAATACAGTTTTATGGTTGACGTTGTTTTCCTCTCTGTATTTAATATACAGGACTAGCATTTTGTGCACTGTTATGTCTGTGCTCTCATCTACGATCAGGGTGTGCCAAGGTGCATTTTTAACTTTACACATCGTCTCATTCTGCACTATTTGATTGATGGAATTCACAAACTCAAAGGCATAATTTTTGCTTCGCCAGCTTTCTGGAATAGTCACGTACTTTGCCATGTGATCGTGAATTTGTTGAACCGACAGCATAGAGGCATTCATGTTGATGGCTAGGAGAATATTGTCGATGAGAACTTTAACTTGCTCGGGATTGGATTTCTTTACGAGTGACACCTCGTTCCTCTTCTCTTGATCTTTGGTGCTCTCCCTCAACAATGTACCGATCCCCATTCCCATCTTGCATCTTCTTACAATTCCCACCGCTTTCAAATGACTTTGGTGCTGAATGTGATGCTTGAGGTAGTCCAGCTTCCATTCTGTCCACATTTTCCCCTCCGAAAACTCGCTTGATATTTTGGCTTTGCGACATATTTTGCAGAGCAGACCTTTCTCGCTCGAAAAAGAAAAAATCTCACCCAGTTTCACAGTTTTTTCTTCCGTTTGCACATACGCCGACAGCCATTCCATCTTAAAAGAATCGCATTTCTTTTTTACTTTGGCTTGGTGAGAGGATGTGCCACTGCCCGTTCGTTTTGCCATTATTACAACTTACAAGGGGTTAGCATAAACAGCACTTAGCATTAATCTTCACTCCACATTGGCCACATCGGCTAGCTAAAATGGACGCCTGTCAATGACGTTGATTAGCTGCGCAGCACAGATTCAGCTAGCTAAAAGTTTTAGCTAGCCGATTCTAGCTAAAAGTTTTAGCTAGCCGAATCTGTGCTGCGCAGCTAATCAACGTAATTTGACAGGCGTTGATTAGCTGCCCAGCACAGATTTGGCTAGCTAAAACTTTTAGCTAGCCGATTCTAGCTAAAAGTTTTAGCTAGCCGAATCTGTGCTGGGGAGCTAATCAACGCCTGTCAAATTACGTTGATTAGCTGCCCAGCACAGATTCGCTAGCTAAAAGTTTTAGCTAGCTGATTCTAGCTAAAAGTTTTAGCTAGCGAATCTGTGCGCAGCTAATCAATGTAATTTGACAGGCGTTGATTAGCTGCGCAGCACAGATTTTCTGTGCGCGGAGACCGTGTCAGCAGTGCGCATTTGCGCACGCGCGCAGTTTAGAGGGAACAGTGTCTGTGACCATATCTCAAGTTATTGTGTTCTCTTTGCTGACGATGTCAAACTATTTAACACCACCAACAACACTACTACCCTTCAAAAAGACCTTGACTTTGTATCCAATTGGTCTAAAACTTGGCAACTCCAAATCTCAAACCAGCAAATGCTCAGTCTTACATATTGGAAAAAAGAACCCAAACACTAAGTACAAGCTTGATGGACATTACCTTACTGATGACCCCCCACCCTGTAAAAGACCTTGGAGTTTTTATATCAAATGATCTAAGTGCCAAAGCCCATTGCAACTACATAGCAAAAAAGGCTCTAAGAGTTTTAAACCTAATTTTGCGTAGCTTCTTTTCCAAAAACGCTACACTACTAACCAGAGCATACAAAACATTTGCAAGACCCATTCTTGAATATAGCTCACCTGTCTGGAACCTATACCACATCTCTGACATTAATACAACTGAACGAGTCCAGAAAGATTTTACAAGAAGAGTTCTTCGCTCCTCTGTAAACAACAAAATACCTTATACCTCCAGACTTGAATCCCTGGGATTAGAAAATTTAGAACTCCGCCAACTCTAACATGACCTGTGTTTAACACACAGAATCATCTATTACAATGTCCTTCCTGTTAAAGACTGCTTCAGCTTCAATCGCAATAATACAAGAGCAAACAATAGATTCAAACTTAATGTTAACGGCTTCAATCTTGATTGCAGAAAATATGACTTTTGTAACAGAATTGTTAACGCTTGGAACACACTACCTGACTCTGTGGTCTCTTCTCAAACTCCCAAAAGCTTTAATCAAAAATTGTCTACCATTGACCTCACCCCATTCCTAAGAGGACTATAAGGGGCGTGCATAAGAGCACAAAAGTGCCTACCATTCCTGTCCTATTGTTTTCTTTCATTATATGTGCTTGTATATAATGTTGTGACCGGGCCTCTGTGGCTCAGGCTGCTAATGCAGTCTGTTATTAACAGCAGCTGCCTGCAATTACTGCAGGTTCTAGTCCCACCAGGCCCAAGGTTGACTCAGCCTTCCATCCTTTATAAGGTAGGTAAAATGAGGGCCCAGATTGTTGGGGGCAATAAGTTTATTTATTTATTTTATTTATTTTATTTGATTTTTATACCGCCCTTCTCCCGAAGGACTCAGGGTGGTGTACAGGCATAGTTGACTTTGTATATAAATATACAAATAGAATGAAGACTATTGCTAACGTAGTGTAAGCCGCCCTGAGTCTTTGGAGAAGGGCGGGATATAAATGCAAATAAAATTTTTAAATAAATAAATAAATAAATAAATTTAAAAAAAAACCCTCTGAAGAAGGCACATGAATTTTCCTTAACTTTATATACTCAATGTAAATGCAATTTATATATTGCATATAGTTAATATACACAGATAGCTAAGGATTGTGGTAATTGTAATACAAAATACCAGTATTAGAATTCATGAGGGTAGAGAAAATTAGTCTAGCTCAGGGGTGTCCAAACTTTTTTTGGTGAGGGCCAAATACAGAAAAATAAGCAAAGGCCCGGGCCACACCATTGAACGGGGGGGGGGGGGTCTAAATTTTTTCCGTACCAGTTCTGTGGGCGTGGCTTATTTTGGGGTGTGGCTTGGTGGTCATGTGACTGGTGGGCGTGGCTAACTGCTCATGTGACTGGGTGGGCATGGCTAACTGCTCATGTGACTGGGTGGGCATGGCTAACTGCTCATGTGACTGAGTGGATGTGGCTATGGGCATAGAACAGGGGTGTCCAAACTTGGTCTCTTTAAGACTTGTGGACTTCAACTCCCAGAGTCCCTCAGCCAGCAAGAACTCTGGGAATTGAAGTCCACAAGTCTTAAAGAGACCAAGTTTGGACACCCCTGATCTTGGCTTTTGTTTTGTATTTGGTATGAACTTGAAACTCCCTTCGTTATTCCCTGCCCAAGGGGTGGAGGCGCGAGGAGCCTCGCCAGGCGGCCCGAGGAAGGCGAGGGTAGAACTGCTGGGGTCGGGCACGGCCAGCAACCTCTTTCCCGCTCGCCGCCTCCTCACCTGTTTCTCGATGGCTGTCACTGCCGCCACGCGTGTCCGACATGGGGAGGCGCGAGGAGCCTCACCAGGCGGCCCGAGGAAGGCGAGGGTAGAACTGCTGGGGTCGGGCATGGCCAGCAGCCTCTTTCCCGCTCGCCGCCTCCTACGCCCCTTCCCTTCATTATTCCCCGCCCATGGGGAGGAGCCGCGAGCCTCGCAGCGAACCACCGGGCAAGCACCAGGAGGCGGCCGAAAAGGGCCATATTCAGTTATACTTTCAGAATTTGCTGCGGGCCAATAAAAACTGACCCGCGGGCCGCAGTTGGCCCGTGGGCCGTAGTTTGGACACCCCTGGTCTAGCTGTTTACAAGTGGTGTTCTGTCTCTGTATTGGGAATATGGTTCCAAACATGGGTAAGAGAAGATCATATATGTTGATTCCAAGCTTGAATAAGATAAGATTATATATGTTGATGTTTGGTAGGGATTGGTGCTGGATCTCTGAGCAGTGGCCAGTGTGGGCTCTGTCTGTACAGCCATGAAGTGGGATCGGCATGGCCGGTTCTTGCCTGCAATATTGCCAGCCAGGATCGGGTCAGAGCCGCTGCCAGTCAAGATCAGCAGGCCAGATTCGGTGAGCCGGATGCACCACTGCTGCTCAGGAGGAAAAGAGAGAGAGGAGGTGCTGCGAGAGAGCCCACTTCTCACTTTCTTCTCCTGGATGGCAGTAGCGCATTCAGCTCACCGAATCAGGCCTGCTGATCTCGGCCAGTGAGGGGGAGTGGCAGGTGGGGGTGGCAGGGAGGGAGGGGTAGGGCGGGGGAAAAGCAAGTCGGGGCTCCTCTTGCCGTCTCTTCTCCCCCCCCTCGCCGGGCATGGCAGGGCTTCCTGCTCCTCGCTTAGTCACCCGCCCCCTTTATCAATGCAATTTGGGGGTGGCAGGTGGGGAGGGGTGGGGTAGAAGCTAGATGAGTGTCTTACCTGACTTCCAGCTCTGTCGCATTCCTTGCTTTTTTTTTTGTTTTTTTGTTTTTGTTTACATTTATACCCCGCCCTTCTCCGAAGACTCAGGGCGGCTTATTTATTTATTTATTTATTTATTCATATTTTTATACCGCCCTATCTCCCTAGGGACTCAGGGCGGTGTACAGCCATATAAAAACAACATAAATATACAAAGTAAAACATTAATCTAAAAAACTTATTAAATAGGCCAAATATTTAAAATAGACATATAAATAATAAAACCCAATTTAAGACCAAATCTAAAATTTAAACAATTAAAATTTAAAAATCTAGTCCAGTCCTGCGCAAATAAATAGATGTGTCTTAAGCTCGCGGCGGAAGGTCCGAAGGTCAGGAAGTTGACGAAGTCCTGGGGGAAGCTCGTTCCAGAGGGTGGGAGCCCCCACAGAAAAGGCCCTTCCCCTGAGGCACCCTGAGGAGTCCCTCCCTGTGAGAGCGCACGGGCCGGTAGGAGGCATTCGGAGGCAGCAGACGGTCCCGTAAGTAACCCGGCCCTATGCCATGGAGCGCTTTAAAGATCATTACCAAAACCTTGAAGCGCACCCGGAAAACCACAGGCAGCCAGTGCAGTCTGCGCAGGAGAGGTGTTACATGGGAGCCACGAGGGGCTCCCTCTATCACCCACGCAGCCGCATTATGAACTACCTGGAGTCTCCGGGTGCTCCTCAAGGGGAGCCCCATGTAGAGAGCATTGCAGTAGTCCAGACGAGATGTCACGAGAGCATGAGTGACCGTGCATAAGGCATCCCGGTCTAGAAAGGGGCGCAACTGGCGAACCAGGCGAACCTGGTGAAAAGGTCTCCTGGAGACGGCCGTCAAATGATCTTCGAAAGACAGCCGTCCATCCAGGAGAACGCCCAAGTTGCGTACCCTCTCCATTGGGGCCAATGACTCGCCCCCAACAGTCAGCCGAGGCTGCAGCTGACTATGCGGGATGCCGGCATCCACAGCCACTCCGTCTTGGAGGGATTGAGCTTGAGCCTGTTTCTCCCCATCCAGACCCGTACGGCTTCCAGACACCGGGACAACACCTCGATAGCTTTGCTGGGGTGGTCCGGTGTGGAAAAGTACAGCTGAGTGTCGTCAGCGTACAGCTGGTACCTCACACCGAAACCACTGATGATCTCACCCAGCGGCTTCATATAGATGTTGAACAAGAGGGGCGAGAGGATCGACCCCTGAGGCACCCCACAAGTGAGGCGCCTCGGGGCCGACCTCTGCCCCCCCGTCAACACCGTCTGCGACCGATCGGAGAGATAGGAGAACCACCGATAAACGGTGCCTCCCACTCCCAATCCCTCCAACCGGTGCAGCAGGATACCATGGTTGATGGTATCAAAAGCCGCTGAGAGGTCTAATAGGACCAAGGCAGAGGAATAACCCCTATCCCTGGCCCTCCAGAGATCATCCACCAACGCGACCAAAGCCGTCTCAGTGCTGTAACCGGGCCGGAAACCGGACTGGAATGGGTCTAGATAGATGGTTTCCTCCAGGTACCGGGGTAGCTGACATGCCACCACACTCTCTACAACCTTCGCCGCGAAGCGAAGGTTGGAGACTGGACGATAGTTACCTAACACAGCTGGGTCCAGGGAAGGCTTCTTGAGGAGAGGCTTCACCACCGCCACTTTCAAGGCGGCCGGAAAGACCCCCTCCTGCAAAGAAGCATTTGTAAGCCCCTAGAGCCAGCCTCGTGTCACATCCTGTGCGGCCAGCGCCAACCAGGAGGGACACGGGTCCAGTAAACATGTGGTGGCATTCAACCTACCCAGTAACCTGTCCATGTCCTCGGGAGCCACAGGGTCAAACTCATCCCAAACAATCTCAACAAGACGGCTCTCAGACATCCCACCTGGATCTACCCAATTTTGGTCCAGACCGTCCCGAAGCGGAACGATTTTATTTATTTATTTATTTATTTATTTAATCATATTTATATACCGCCCTATCTCCCAAGGGACTCAGGGCGGTTTACAGGCACTAGAAACAGATAAATAGAATATAAATACAATATAAAACATTTAAAAAACTTATTCTAAAGCCCGTCCAATTAAAAATAGAAATAAAACCCAATTTAAAACCCAAAATTTAAAATCTAGCTCAGTCCTGCACAATTAAATAAGTATGTTTTAAGACCAGCGGAAGGTCCAAGGTCCAGCTGACGAAGTCCGGGGTAGATCGTTCCAGAGGGTGGGAGCCCCACAGAGAAGGCCCTTCCTGGGCGTCGCCAGACGACATTGCCTCGCTGACGGCACCCTGAGGAGACCCTCTCTGTGAGGCGCACGGACGGTGGGAGGTATTCGGTCGCAGTAGGCGGTCCCGTAAATAACCCGGCCCAATGCCATGGAGCGCTTTAAAGGTGGTCACCAAAACCTTGAAGCGCACCCGGAAGGCCACAGGAAGCCAGTGCAGTCTGCGCAGGATAGGTGTCATATGGGAGCCACGAGGGGCTCCATCTATCACCCGCGCAGCTGCATTCTGGACTAACTGTAGCCTCCGGATGCCCCTCAAGGGGAGCCCCATGTAGAGAGCATTGCAGTAATCCAGGCGAGACGTCACGAGTGCGTGAGTAACCGTGGATAGGTCGTATAGATAACCACTAAACTCCTCAGCACGTCCCTGCAACAGGTCATCCCGCTCTCCCTGTTGAAGGAGAGAGTGAGTTACCCGAAACAGGGCGGCCGGGTGGTTATCTGCCAACGCAATGAGGGAGGAGACGTAGCAACGTCTCGCTTCCCTCATTGCCACTAGGTAGGTCCTAGTATAGGACCTAACTAGTGTCCGATCAGCCTCTGAACGACTAGACCTCCAGGAACTCTCTAGGCGTCTTCTCCGGCGTTTCATCTCCCTCAGCTCCCCGGAGTACCAGGGAGCTGGTTGAGACCTGCGCCGGGTCAGAGGCCGCAAAGGCACGACACGATCCAAGGCCCCCGCCGCGGCTCGTTCCCAAGCCGCGACAAGTTCCTCGGCCGTGCCGTGAGCCAGACCCTCAGGAAACGGCCCAAGCTCCGTCTGGAACCTCTCCGGGTCCATCAGGCGCCTGGGACGGAACCAACGTATTGGTTCCATCTCCCTGCGGTGTTGAGTGGCGGTCAGAAAGTCTAGGCGAAGGAGGAAGTGATCTGACCATGACAAAGGCTCAATGACTAAATCCCTCAAGTCCAGATCCTTCAACCACTGACCAGAGATGAAAATCAAATCCAGAGTGCCACCCCCACTGTGAGTAGGGCCATCAACTACTTGAGTCAGGTCCAAGGCCGTCATGGAAGCCGTGAACTCCCGAGCAGCTGAAGAT
The DNA here is from genome assembly GCF_028640845.1 of Ahaetulla prasina. Taxonomy (NCBI): domain Eukaryota; kingdom Metazoa; phylum Chordata; class Lepidosauria; order Squamata; family Colubridae; genus Ahaetulla; species Ahaetulla prasina. Next base: position 43,916,614 of record NC_080545.1, on the reverse strand, counting down.
GACAGGCCGGTCGATGGCAAGTTAAAGTCCCCCATGACAATAAGTCTGGGGGTCTCCACCGCCACTCCAGCAAGCACCTCCAGGAGCTCGGGCAGGGCTGCTGCCACGCCGCAAGGAGCCAGGTACGTGACAAACAAGCCCATCTGACATCTATGACCCCACCTCACAAAGAGGGATTCACACCCGGCAATCTGAGGTACAGTGGTCTCCCTCGGCTCCAGACTCTCTCTAATCACAACCCCTCCACCCCTACCCTGGGCCCTCGGCTGATGGAATGCTCGGAAACCCGGCGGGCACATTTGAACAAGGGGCACGCCCCCTTCCGCGCCCAACCAGGTCTCCGTAACACCCATAAAGTCCGTGGCACCCCCCTGGATAAGGTCATAAATTAGGGCGGCCTTATTGGCCATGGACCATGCGTTGCACAACATCAGCCGAAGGCCCGGGCTCTGAGGGTCTTGACCATCCGGGGAACGGGAGAAGTCTGAGGGCTTGGGGCGCGCGATTGCCTGCAAGCATCGAGCGCGCACCCCCTTAGAACGATCTGAGCCCCCACTTCCGCCATATCTGCCCCTCCCCCATACCGTGCAAATAGGACCACCCTCAACCGGTGGAACACAAACTCCCCCCATGACCCTCGGACCTATTAACTTACCGCCACGAGCATACGCAGGAACTGGACCCCCACCCGACGGGTTTTCCCCAACACCCGCCCTTTCCCTCCCACCCCTTAAAAATGCCCTATCTAAAAAACCCCAAAGGCTCTTCCTCTTCGCATGCCACCTCTGTGGGTCCCAAGACCCGTCATTGAGGCCGGCCCTTGGTAATAAAATGGGCCATTCCTGCGAGGCGGGGATACCTCGCAGGCGCAAGAGTTCCTGTACCGAATAGCGTATACAAATCGTAAAAAATAACACGTCGCTAGGAGATAGAAGTCGATGGGAGATGATAATTGTCCAGGATGGTGGGATATTATACAATAGTTCCTCACAGGGATACCCATCGTCCGATAACTCGTCAAATGGTGGCTGACACATGATGACAAATAAGCTAAAGATGGAGAAGATGGAAAAGTAGCTCAGTCCTAAAATCCATAAAAAAGCGAGGTAGGTGGGTCTTCTATCACCGCCAGCAATGTCTACAGCTGTTTCTGGATAAGTCCCCCGGCAGATCTCAAACCGGTCTCCAAACCTCTTCCACCACAGTTCATAGGAACAATCCTGGCCAAAGAATCCCGAAAGGCCATATAAGTGCCGATGACAGTGCACATTAATAATAATGGGAGAAGTGGGCCCACAAAGGCCAGGACACCTCCAATATCCACCGCACCAATCCCCTCCGCCAAGATGGTCCAAGGCTGAAGATCTCTCCAAGCAGACCCCACGCTCCAATTAATCCAAATACTGGCTATAGGCCAAAGGCCTGACCACTCCTCAGATCCGAGGCCTTTCCCAGAAACTGGGCCAGGCACCTCTGAAACAGGCCGGCATGATGTAATAGGCCGCAGATCCCAAACGCGGCAGGAGCGGGGTAAAATGTCCTCAAGGAAAGACCCAAACAGGGAGGGCGGTGGAGGAGCCAGAAAGAACCCTCAACCCCCATCGCCCCAAAAAACCAGGCTGGGGGGAGGTTGATACACTAAGGATAGTCCAATGCGGAATAACAGAAGAACAAGCCGCGGTCTCGTCTATCAGCGACGAGCCGCAGCCTCACCTCGCGTCCAGGGAAATGGCCGCCACTCGCCCTCGCCCACCCGGCCTTGTTCTCGGCAGCCGTGACACCGAGAAGGCCCGCAGACCTCTCCCACGGCTGCCGAGAGAGTGGTAAAGCGGGCCGGGGGGTGCAAGCAGCTCGGCTGGCCGCCTGGACGCTGCCATCCAACGCGGAACATCCCGTCGGCGGCTCTGATCTCCTAGCAAGCCGCCATCTTGCACATGCGCAGAGCCAGTGTTCTTACAATGTATAAGGCTTACAATGTATAATGGCTTACAATGTATAAGGCAATAGTCTCATTCTATTTGTATATTTTTTTACAAAGTCAACTGTTTGACTGTTTGTCAACTGCTGTTGTGTGCAGAGAAACAAGTTGTACTGTAAAAAAAAAAACTACTTGCAATTCCAACTTCTCGAACTTGTGAGAAGGTTTTTTTTATGGTACAACTTGTTTCCCTGCACACAACGGTGAGAAATATGACGGATCTGGAATTCAGGTAAGACACGCATATCGCTTCTCTGTCACCCCAAAATTGCATCCATAAAGGGGGCAGGTGGTTAAGCGAGGGCCAGGAAGCTCTGACATGCCTGGCGAGGGGGGGAAGAGATGGCAAGAGGAGCCCCATCTCACTACACACGTTCTCGATAAAGAGATGGTGGGGAAGGGAAATAGCCAGGCTGTTGTTGCCATTGGGGTGCGTGGAACAAGATGGGGTTCTTCTTGCTGTGTTACCTGACTTCCAGTTCCGTCGCATTTCTCACTGTTGTGTGCAAGTAAACAAGTTGCACTGTAAAAAAAACTTCTCCCAAGTTCAATCAATTAATTCCAACTTCTCGAACACGCAAGAAGTTTTTTTTTTTTTTTTACAGTATAACTTGTTTCCCTGCACACAATGGCAAGAAACGCGGTGGAGCTGGAAGTCAGGTAACACAGCAAGAGGAGCCCCGTCTTGCTCCACACGCCCCAAAATAATAAGACCTCTCCAAAAATAAGGCCAAGTGCTTATTTTGGGGTTCAAAAAATATAAGACAGGGTCTTATTTTCAGGAAAACATGGGCAACAAATTATTATTATATGAACTTTGAACTGGAATATGATTTTTAACTTAGTAATTCAGTTGTTAGTCTTTATCGTACCAGAAACTTTATTATTTGATTTGGATGTTATCTAGTGGCAGATTAAAATAACTATTCTGCAGGAGTTGCTTATCATTGGAAAAAAGGGCAAATCTAAATTAGGATCAGTACAAATTTTTAGAAGCAATAACAACAACAATACCTAATGTAAGGGAGAAAATAAATGCTATATTCACACGGATTTATTGTGAGCACCATGACTGTTAATCAGCAGTTATGGACAATGGGAGCTGAAATCTAAAAATATTTTAAGGACCATTTTCTACCTATTTCTGATACAGAAAAAAATTCTATTTGCGGTTCCTGAGCAACAATCTTGCATGCTGAGAACTGTCTATATTTGCATGAGGGATGGACACAATAGTTTTGATATTGTTTAATTCTGTAGGGATTTCTTATACAAAATCTTAATGGTTTATATTTGTATAACGTCAGTAAGGAATTGAAATGTACTAGTGTTGTATGTTTGTTCTGTATCTGTTGTCATTTCAATCACTTCTAGAAATATTATTTTTTTGTTTCAGTTCAGAAGCTAGTAAAGAATTTAAAATAGGAAGTCTTTCAATTAGTTGTGGCTAATTCTGTTCAATTGCCTCTTCTGGAAATTGTCCTTGTTTATTGAAAAAAAAAGACACTGGTGTATTCATACCATATGGGTAAGTCATATGGGATCAACTATGTATGATTATAGCTGTAAATGTCTACTCAAATATAAATTCCCCTGTATGCAGTAACTCTTGTTCCTAGAAAATATAAGAATTGTAACCTTAGAGAAGGGAAATTCAAAGAATGTAAACAGAAAATAAATATTTATTTGCTAAGTAACAAGTGATGTAAAGATTATCTTGAATAATTGGTTTTTTAAATACTTTATTTTTTAAAAAATCATTTATAAAAGCTATATGCAGATTGTAAATATCCAGAAAACTTCTAGATGATAGCAAAGAGGCCCAAAACCAGTCCATATATGATAGACCTAATTGTATACAACATTTGAACAAAAGCTTTTCAAGGTTTATTATAAGTATTGATCCACCAAAGGTGCAGTATTTAAGCACTCTTTATCAGGCAAGATCTTTCTCTACTTGATTTTTTTTTTAAATACCAAACTAAACTAGAAAACCAAATGAGAGAGAAAAATTGGCAGATATTCAACCATGTCTGTATTTTATTACAGTTTTAGATGGAATGTGGGAGTAGACTACAGACATGCAAATAGAGCCTTTCAGGTGCTTTCAGTAGTGTCAGGTTGCACCAGGATTCATTTGGTTTTCTAGTTTAGTTTGGTATTTAAAAAAAAAAATCAAGTAGAAAAAGATCTTGCCTGATAAAGAGTGCTTAAATACTGCACCTTTTGTGGATCAATACTTATAATAAACCTTGAAAAGCTTTTGTTCAAATGTTGTATACAATTAGGTCTATCATATATGGACTGGTTTTGGGCCTCTTTGCTATCATCTAGAAGTTTTCTGGATATTTACAATCTGCATTTTAATAAATGATTTTTTAAAAAATAAAGTATTTAAAAAACCAAAGAAGAGACACATATGCAATGATTTTTCCCCCTCCCATTTCTGAAAATATAAAATCTAGCTGTCTGAATGTCTCCCAGTCCCACTGAAACACCTCAGTTACTTCTTAAGCAGAAAACAGAAGAAAACATCATAGATGTGTTCATGAAGTCTTAAGGAGTCAGGCTTGATTTGAAGGATGGTTTAGTAAGGCAGTCTGGCTCTTTATGGGTAGTTTAGGTGTTTTGTTTAGAAAGAGGAAAAGCAATAACCATATACTAGTTGTCTGCAAATAAAACTCCTTGAACACAGAGGGACTTAATTTTGAGTAGATATGTATTAGCAGTGCCTCGTAAGTACATGTTTTCCTGGATAACCAATTTTACTTGTAAGACACCAGTAAAACCAGCATAGAGATATGTAGCTAATAATTCACTAATTAGGACTTAATTTTTTTAAAAAAATCGTTCTTTTTAAATGGATGGTGGATCAACCAAAAGAAGAACAAGGTACTGGTATCTATATTTAGTGTCTGTTAAAACAAAGAGATCTTTTGTGGTTGCAGAAGCAGTGGAAGCTTTCTAATTGGATTTCCCCTGGAGAGGCAAATTGTCCATATGTATGTTCAGATTCCTTTACAAGAAGTGTGAAAAATGGGCTCCACTTGTATAAATAAGCACTTGGCCTTTTGTAAGGATCCCTGCTGTGATCACTCATAGGGAGCTGTGTCACTTGTTCTTAAACTGACTGGGTAACATCTTTATAAGTGTCATCAGACCATGTGGTAGATTTTGTGACAAATTTATTTTGTTAAAATTAAATACCTTCACCTTTGGCAGTTACTGTTCATTGTTTGCTTTTTATGCCTTTAAGAAAAGCTAGCAAACTGGCTCTTCCTCCCCTCCTCCTCCCTTGGCCTCCTTTTGCTCTTGCCCCAGGAACCCTCAAATGTTAACAACTGAACAAAATTGTTGTTTTTAGTACTGATCATAGTTTACCCAGTTTGTTTGTGAGAAATGTCATGATGTATTGGCAATAAATAGAAAGCCTGGGTGATAGATAAAACAACAAAAAAGTATTTGGTTTGTTTTTGTATTGAAATCCTAGATTTTTAATTTAATTTAATTTTTTAGTGAATAGAAAATGCTGATTTCAGTGGATTTGATTTGTTAAACCTGCACACACTCATGCACATGCATATAACTCCTGTGTGAGTAAGTGAGTGAGTGAGAGAGAGAGAGAGAGAGAATAAAGAAATAAAGAATACTAAGAGAAATTTACTTTATATATTTATTACTGGTAATATAATGAGTCACAGTGTAACCCTACAGTGTTTAAGTTGAAATTCCAGGCCATTTTTTGAATACATAGGAAGAATGTTTCTTGAACTTAGTGTAAATATATGTCAGTTTTGCTCAGCTGAACCTTTTTCTTTGTATAATACCTTGGGGGGAGACAACACTTTTTTGTTTTCATATTCAGAGTTCTAGATAAAATAAATGCTGGATGGTTGGTAGGAACAAATAAAAGTACAAATATTGAAATTATTATTTTTTAAAATTTTGGAAGCTCTGAAGGCTCCTGGTTCTTGGAAGGCTGAAATTATCTTTACATGTTGTCAGCATTGTGATTACTCTTACAATTGTGATTGACATAGCAAAATGGGTAGTGGAAAACAGCCAATTTTAACACAGCTTTAATGCAGGCTTTCAGTAAAGATATATGGATATACTAAAAATAAAGCTAAGACTGTTCAAAAGACGTGAGTGTTTATAATAATTTATTTAAAAAAATTCTGCAATCTAACTTTAGCATAGAGGTTTAAGAATTCATAGAAACACTCCACATTTTAAGAACTTAGCTTTTGTTAGATTTAAAGTTTAGCAGCCATATGGGAAAAGAAGAGAAAATCTTAATAATTGCCAAACATCTTTGATGTTTTTCAGTTCTGTTTGGAATTTTAGATTATTTTATCAGGATTTGTCAAGGAATGTTAAGTCTGTCACTGAGGCAGGGAGGGAAATCTAAAGGATGCTTTCTACTAATGTTTGCATTACATCTCAGTATTTACATAGTCCTTACCAAAATTGCTAGAAGGGAAACAAATGTTTGGATAGTTTTCACAGCTGTTCTGCAGTATTTTCCAGACTAGAATCTGAACACAGCAGGCTGATTTATGAGTCACTTTGGACCTGTGTTTTAAAACAGCTACACCCTACCTCTTTGTTTTTTAACTTTCCTTCTTTCTGCTGAATTTGCAGCTGTAACGTCTCAATGGGGATTGATTAAGAATATGTTGCTGGATTTGCATTTTTAAAAAACTGACTAGATTTCAGCATTTCCAAGAAAAAAAATAATATAGTTAAAATGAATACATTGAAACAATTCCATAAGTGTGCTTTGTGATGAGTGTTTCTGAAATTATTGAGTTTTATGAACCTTGGGGCATACTCTTAGGTTGCTCTATTTCTTTACCAACATTTTGTTCAGATTTGAGTTCATCATATATATTGTTAATATTTTCTGATAACAAATAATGACTTGAGGATTTGAATAACATGGGTACTTTCTAAATATCTTCATTATCCTAATGCAAGAATTGTGAAGGATAAAACTAGCATCTGTCCCTACATCTAAGGAAATGAGAAAATTCAGGAGTTGGTATTCAGAAGTTGAACTAAGACTGAGGGTTTGAATGAGGGTTTCTGTTTTCAGTCCCTCCGTTCAAATACAACAAGAAATGATTTAATATCACATGAATGAAACTCAGGCTCCTGAGCTTTTTCCTCTCCATAATTCAGTGACAATAGTATATGCTTTCGTTTGTAAAAATAATGCAGTTTATCATGTGTAAAGCCAAATTCAATCCTTGGTGTCTAATCTTGGCTTCTTACACTACATCATAGTTAGGATATGCATAGTTGTAAAGTTGTTGTAGTGGTGTTGAATCCAAAGCTTTGGTTCTTCTCTTTGGAGCCTTATGGGAAATGAACAAAGTGCTCTACATTTTCATTTATTTTACATATATATTCCAAAGAGATCAATATCTGTCTGGATATGTACATAGAGGCTTGCTGCTGTGAAAAACCTCAAAAAATTTCTTAATAAAATGGCAATGTTTCAAGATGTCCTTTGCATTTTCCACATCCAGGAAAGCAAGGTCTCTGTATGTTACTCTGAAAAGCTTAAAGAAGAGTCTTTCTCCTTGGAAGATTGTACCAACTGATGGCATCTTAACAGGCCTGTCTTTTTAAAAGTGAAATGCGTATTTTTAATACCAGAATCTAGCCATTCTTAGTCATTTAAAATTTCCAATGCTACTAGAGAACTGAAACCACTGGAGAAATTTTACTTTAAAACTGTGATTTTAAAGAGGGGTGAGGCCAGAGGAGTGTGAAATGTGTGCTCCAGAACTTCAGTGATGCTGGTGCTTACTGCTAAATTACAAGGAAAGATTGATTCATATTATTTCATACCAATTTAAGGATTTCTGTCAAAATTTGTTGAGGTGCCAGAAAGAGATGCATTTTAAAACCTATTTTGTCAGGAAGCTTCTTCAAAATTGACTTCAGAAAGGATCACCTGTATCTCTTAGAGTATTTCTTCTTGTTTTGTAGGAATGTCTTTCTTAAACTGAATAATGTTTTCCTTTTTGTATGCTTCTACAAACTAAAATAAATTTAAATGGAAGGCTTATTAAATTTCTTGTTTAAGTATTAGTATTTATAAGTATTAGTATTTAGTATTTGACTTTGGCTGCTGAGCAATGAAGACACACTATAAAAATCGGGACAGAGAGGAGGGAAAGAACAGATCACAAAAAATCTGCTGATACCTGCAGTGCCTGAAAATTCAAAGGTAGTCTGAAACATGATGCAAATATGTTTACATATAACAAATATGTTTACATATATACATATAACTTCCTTGATAGAGTCCAGATGGAGAGTAAGCTTGAGCTCTTTAGTGAAAATTCCCTGAGTCCAGTTTAGTGATAATTGACAGCAGTAGTTGCAACAGTAGAATTTCTATAATGTAAAATCTGTGTCAGGTTCCTTCCCCACTACATTCCCAGAGTTATAACTTTACCAAAGCAATTCCAGTCACTTCTGTTCTGGCAGGTCCTAAAGAAAGTATGTCTTCTATATTATTTCATGAGGTTGACACCTTCCTACCTTCATTTAGTGTCGGGGCTTTCCAGTGAATGTTGACTTTCTAGATGAGTCCCTAAAGTTTCTTCAGCAATATTTCAGAAGTAGTTTGCCATTGTTTTCTTCTTAGGGCTGGGAATGAGTGATGGGCCCAAAATCACCCAACTGACTTTGTGATTAAGTTGGGACTAGAATTCACAGTCTTCTAGCTAGTTTCTACCTTGGTGCCTTGCATAAAATGAAAAAAAGTATGCATTTAGCTGTGACTTAAGTCAATAGAAACCTGAAACCCTGTGTTGAGATAATTATTCATCTCATATTCTTTGCTTATGCAGAATAAAGGTTAATGTATTTTAATAATAATAATTTTATAAGATTATAAAATTGGGCTTATAATGCTTTGATCCAAAGTCAAATATTACTACATTAGTATTAATAAATATTAGTATAAATAATACTAATTATTAGTATGGGCCTCTGTGGCTCATAACTTAATAACACAGCTGCTTGCAATTACTGCAGGTTCTAGTCCCACCAGGCCCAAGGTTGACTCAGCCTTCCATCCTTTATAAGGTAGGTAAAATGAGGACCCAGATTGTTGGGGGCAAAAAGTTGACTTTGTATATAAATATACAAATAGGATGAAGACTATTGCTAACATAGTGTAAGCCGCCCTGAGTCTTCGGAGAAGGGCGGGATATAAATGCAAAAAACAAAACAAAAACTAAATACTAGTATAGATCAGGGTAGTTTTATTCTGAGCTTTTTTTAGACCACTCACACAATATTGATACATCATTTTCATGCATTTTTTCATTTCTTCTAGAAGGTACAGATACATACCCATCAAGAACATGCATCCCAGAAATAAACATATGATCTTGCAGGAAATAGATTTCTTTGGCATATTGAGCAGATTTATTCATTACTGAATCTGAAATGAGTTATGCCTTGAAGCTGAAGTATTTATTCAGGGTTTTTTTCATTCTTGGTGTTGCATATGTTAACCATTTTATATGTAAGAATTAATGATACAGAGACACATGAATGGAAGAAGTTTCCATGCCACCCAACATCAATACATCCCATCAATACATCAATATACCACAAATTTAGACATATCAGGTAAAAACTATAAATAGAAAGACAACGTTAGTTTTATTTGCCAGATGTGCCTTTGGTCTCATATGCTGCCAAGATAGAAAAAAAGTTTGATTTATATGCTACACAGGACAATTATTGCCATGCTGGTCTTAGGTTTTTTTTTATTGTTTTAAATTCCTATGAAAATAGTTTTTGAGTTTATAGACATCATATAAAAATATATGAAAAGCTATCATATGAACTGCTAAGGGAAAATGGGAAGAGATAGATACGAATCAAAGTGTATTTAGATTATTTTTAAATATCTCTCATTTTGATGAGTGTTCATGCATTTTTTTAACTTTACAGTGATCTAAGCCATAATAGTTTGTCTTCAATCAATTCTAGTTCTTTGAGTCATCTTTATAATCTGCGAGAAATGTAAGTAGTTGTTCTGCCTCCAGATTCTTATGGCTGTCTGTGTTATGTCTTCTTTACCATTGCTTTATTTTAAATTTCTAAAATCATAATGACATGTGCATATAAAACCTAGAATGTTTTGATTTGCATTCAGTGATAAGTTGTGATTCCAAAGAAAGCTGATATATAAAGCAGTTGGGTTTTGCTTTGCATTTCTTGGTGGATGAGTAGCAATCTTTTCTGCCTAGTCATGACCATATATTTACCTATTTAGACACATGGCACATTGCTGTATTTCAATAACCTACACACCTTGCCCATACTCCTAAGTGAAAGCTCCTCTTGTTTGATAGCTTAGCTCTCAGCAAATGAAAAATATGGGTAGTAACAGTTATATGCCAAGCCACAGAAGGTATTACATAACCAAAAGCAATCACTAGCCATGGATTTTCTATCTTTATACAGAAACCAACTACTAAGAGCAAAAAAGAAAACAGTAAAGCAGTTTCCATGTGTATGTGTGTATGTGTATGTGTGTGGTTTCACTAGCACTGAGGAATAAATGAGCCATATGTACCACACAAAGGATACTCTCCAAAAGAATTATCTGGTTTATTATTACATATATAAATTGTGAGTGCAAATGTTCAAAGAACTTACAACAATTCAATGGGCATCTGTTGAAGTCAGCATCATTAAAAGACTTTTTGTTTCTTTGAGAATTTGTGCCATTATGAGGGTGAGAGGTGAAAACTGCTAAGTTATTAAGAGATAAAATAGGAAGGGAAAATCAGATGATACCAGTTACCATTTATGTCTATCTTGGCTAAGCTTTCATTATTTTTTTTTAAAACAGAAAACTGAACAACAATGAATTGGAAGCTATTCCAAACCTGGGACCTATTTCAGTCAACATTACTTTCCTTTCTCTGTAAGTTGATTTCATATATTTTATTTGCATACGAAAAGAAATATATAGACATATTCTCTATTCAAATTTAATCATATGTTTTCAAAAAAGCTAATATTTGAAATGATAGCAGTAAAATATGTTTAATATAGTGCTACCTTTGGATCATCTTGACTGTCATGATATATTTCTTCTTCTAGGATAGAAGAAATTGTACTTATTAGAGAATATTACAGTTCAAATTCTGAGAATCCTATGGTTTATTCTTCCCCTGAATTCTGTACAAAACAACTTACAGATTCAATTTACAGCTATAACCAAGAAAGGCTTTAGCAGAAAGTATCTTTTTTTTTTTTATTGAAAGAGTTTTAAAAAACAAAAGCATTTTCCCCCTTTTCCCCCCCCTCCCAAAACCCCTTCCCCTCCTCCCCCGGCTTCCCGGTCAATCACAAGGTATTGTTATACATAACCAAACATAGAATAAAATTTTCTCTTCCAATCCAAATAACCACATCCAAAGCTTTTCATCTCCCAACCCCTCCCATTACATAAAATAACTTTCTAATTATTCAAAGGCAATCTGATATTTCTTAATCTGATATCTGTTTTGTAGATAATCAATCCATTTTTCCATTCAATTAAATATCTTTCCTGCGTATTGTCTTTTAAAAGCTGAGATTTTAGCCATCTCAGCCAAATTAATAACTTTCAATATCCATTCTTCTATTGTAGGTATCTCTTCTTCTTCCAGTATTGTCCAATCAACAGTCTTGCTGCTGTTATTAAATTCAGAATCAATTTAGTCTCAATCCCTGTACAATCCGTTATAATTCCCAAAAGGAAAAATTGTGGCAGGAACTTTATCTTCTTCTTCAGTACATTTTGAATAATCCACCAAATTCTTATCCAAAAGACCTTAATTTTCTTGCAAGTCCACCAAATATGAAAATATGTAGCATCATCACAATCACACCTCCAACATTTCGCTTGGATATTAGGATACATACATGATAATTTTTTGGGATCTAAGTGCCATCTATAAAACATCTTATAAAAATTTTCCTTAAATTCTGTGCTTGTGTAAACTTAACATTTCTAACCCAAATTTTCTCCCATGTTTCCAACATTATTGGTTCCTGAATATTCTGTGCCCATTTTATCATACAATCCTTTACCAAATCCTTTTCCGAATCTATTTCAAGCAACACATTATACAATCTCTTTATATGCTCCTGGGTCTGATTTCTAATTTGCTTTATTAAATTTTCCTCCCTTTGCATTATACCAATTTTTGATCTTCTTTCCAGCTAGCACTTATTTGCCCATAATGAAACCAAGTATAATTCCTCCCTTCTTCATTTAATACCTGTAATGATTTTAATTGCAATCTACCTCCTTCAGCATACAAAAGTTCTTTATAAGTAATCATTTCCTGTTTCTGTTCTATATTTATATTCTCTATTGCATGTCTAGGGCTCCCATATAGGAATCTTGTATTCTAATTTATAGGAATATTTTTCCAGACCAAAAGAGCACTTCTCAACACATGATTCTTAAAAGCCCTATCCACTTTTTTCATAAAATAAATCGCATGCCATCCATATAACAAGTCATAACCTTCTATATTCAAAATTCTTCCCTCTGTTAAGTTAAACCAGTCACTCTTTACTGAAAGGGCTACTGCTTCATAATATAGTTTAAAGTTAGGCATTCTTAAACCACCTCTTTCCCGTGAGTCCTGTATTATTTTCATTTTAACCTCGCCTTTTTACCCTGCCATATAAATTTATTAATCCCAATCTGCCAATCTTCCAAATTTTTATCCTTTTAATTATTGGTATCATCTGGAACAGAAACAAAATCTAGGTAACACATTCATTTTAATAGCATAATCCTTCCCAATAGGGATAACTGCAATTTCTTCCAGACACTCATATCATTCTGAACTTTTTGCCATAGCAAGTCATAATTATTCTTATAAAGTTTCTTGTTCGATGAGCTAATATAGACCCCTAAATATTTAACCTTTTTTACTACCTCAAATCCTGTCATTTCCTCTAGTTTTTGTTTCTGTTGTATAGACATATTTTTAATTATCACTTTTGTTTTATTCTGATTTATTTTAAATCCTGATACCTTTCCATATTTATCAATTACTTCCAACAAAAATCTACTTGAATTTATAGGATTTGCTAACGTAACCACTATATCATCTGCAAAAGCTCTAACTTTATACTCATATTGTCTAATCTTAATTCCTCTATTTTCATTAATTCGTATTTTATCTAATAATGGTTCCAGAGTCAAAACAAACAATAATTGTGATAAGGGACATCCCTGTCTCGTTCCTTTCGCAATCTTAATAACTTCTGTCAAACTACCATTTACTATAATCTGTGCTGTTTGCTCTCCATAAATCGCTTTAATTATTCTAATAAAACAGTCTCCAAATTGCATTTTCTCTATTAATTTAAATAAAAAATCCCAATGCAATCGATCAAAGGCTTTCTCTGCATCCAAAAAATAAGTGCTGAAGTATTCTTCCTTTCCAAATATTCCAATATATTAATAATCTGTCTAACATTATTCCTCATCTGCCTCCCTTTTATAAAACCAGATTGATCAGTATGAATTCTTTGTTGTAAAACTAACATTAATCTATTTGCTATTATTTTTACAAAAATCTTATAATCATTATTTAAAAGTGAAATCGGCCTGTAGTTACCAGGTTTAGAGCAATCTTGCTCCTCTTTTGGTATCAGTGAAATAAAAGATGTTTTCCATGACGGGGGTATTCCCACTCCTAATTGTATCTGATTAAATAATTCTTTAAGTGGGCCTAATATTTCATCCTGTGTTTTTTTATAATAAGTTGCTGTAAGACCATCTGTACCAGGGGTTTTCCCCATTTTTAATTGTTTAATTGCCTCCACTATTTCTCCAGTAGCTATGGGCCGATTCAGCTCCTCCCTCTGTTCTAATGTTAGAATATTAACCTTATAATCTTTCAAATAATCATAAATGTCCCTATTCAATATTTTGTCTTTTGCATATAGTGCAGTATAAAATTCTGAGAATGCCTTTTAATTTTATCCTGTTGATATATCTCTTTACCTTTATATTCTATTTTTTGTATGATACGTGCTTTCTGTTTTTTCCTTAAATTATATGCCAACCATCTCCCAGGTTTATTTGCATTACAAAAGGTATTATGTTTAGCATATTGTATATTCGTTGCCACCTGGTCTGCCATTAACATATTAAATTGACTCTGTAATATTTTTATAGCCTCTTTAAGTTTATGATCTTGTGGGTTTTGAATTAATAACTGTTGCTTCCTTTGAATTTCTTCTTCCAAGTACCTACGCTGCCTTTGTTTATTATTCCTTTGCCTATTATCCAAATAAATCAATATCCCTCTAATAAACGCTTTGCTCGCCTCCCACACAGTTCCTATAGGTGTCCCTTTGTACATATTAAAATCAAAAAATTCTTTCAGCTGTTTCTTACAATAATTTACATTATCCTCATATCTAAACAGATTTTCATTCAACCTCCATGTTCTACCACCTTTTTTCCCTTGTAATAATTCCATCCATACTGGGCTATGGTCAGTTAAACACCTCGGAAATATCTTCATTTTCTTCACCCTAGAAAGCAAGTCATTAGAAATTAAAATAAAATCAATACGTGAAAAAGATTGATGCCTATCGGGAAAAAAAGTAAAATCTCTCTCATCTGGAAAGTATCTTAACTATAAGCTGCCATTGTTTTTAATTTCTTATTGCCCTTAGTTGAATGGGTCCTTGGGAAACTGATTAGCTTAAGTCAAAGATAGTATGGAGAAAATTTTTTTTTCAAAAAACTAAAAAAACCCTAAAATGATACCAGTTACAGTTGGAAGAACTGTAATCTAAATCCTAGAGGTTTCATTGTTGTTTTAAGGTCCTGACAGAATGATAGACTAATAAATGTAACTTTGACTTGATCCTTAAGCCTCATAAAGTGATACATACATTGATGTTTGTATAGATCAGGGTGAAATGTAGACATGATCTCAATTCATCTAGTCTTGGGAAAGACTGGTTGTTTATTTTAAAATATATTCCACTTTTTATTACAAGTCTCTAAAAGTGTTGATAGCCAAATGATATATAATACATAATGATAAATACATAATTGAATTATTGTATAATTTTTATAGATTTTAATGGTGAGGTGTTGAAATCTATCTACATTTAATTAGTATGTGTACATTCTGTTATACATAGTTAGATATACATATAGGCATCAGATTCTGAATATGCAGAATATTTGTAGGATACAAATCTTTTTTTCCAGTCTCTATGATAATTTTGTATGTAAATGCAAGCGTTCATATGCATGTTTATATGATCTGTATCCAATTAAGTTTAATATGCTTGATTTCTTGGTAGAATGCACATAAAATCAGCACTCTCTGTTGTTGTATAGGAGTGCTACAGTGTTGTTGTATAGGAGTGCTGCAGTGATTTATAGTTTGTTGGGAAAGCATCTGGTCAAGCATGGAAGCCTATGCTGTGGTGTATTTGCTAACCATTTGTTTTAGGTTTGGGCTGGTGATGTGGCAAAAGTCATTGCCAGATGACATGTTAATGTCCCCACACTCCATCCGATATGGCCAGGATTCAAAATAAACCAGCAAAAATTAAGAACTCTGTGGAACTTTGGGAAGGGGTATCACATAAAATTAACTGTTTTTTAAAAAAGAAACCATAAAACAAAAATATACAACACAGGGTTGAGATATAGCTTCCCAAAACTTTGATTATGCTGTAAAAATATTATTTTACAGATGAGAATTGTTGAATCTTTCTTTTACAATGTGACAGTATATGTGAGATAATCCACTTTTCCCCATTTCTAAACATAGCCACTTCCCTTGTACTGCTCTAGACAGATTATATAGTTTGGACCCTAACACGAATAAGGTTTGACATCGTTCCCATAAATCATGTTGATGTCTAGAACCATCATTTAAATCAACTCCACAGGGATTCTAAAAGTACTTTTATCCAGAGTGGCTATAATAACAAAACCTTGCAAGTTCTGATCATGCTATACTACCTCAGCTTTCTTATATTCCAATGACTTAGGGATGCAAGTGTCAGCTTGCCTCAAATCAATGTTTAAGAAAATTAAGACCCAACTCCATCATTTTGAAGAGATTGGTAATTTTTACTAAACACATCCAATTGCAAACAAAGCTAAGCCAGAACTGAAAGTATACTAAAAACACAGATGTCATATCCTCTCCTGAACCCTCCTCCCACCAGAGTTCAAACAGTCATAATCCAATGTCGTCTTCCTCCTTGGCCATGTGTAGTTTCACTTCCGATAATCTCCCTCTGTCAATCTTCCGGATGGAATGCGAAGCAGGCAACTCCCATTACATTCACGTGCCAAATCAGTTCAAACATCTGTATGAAAGACTATCTCCCCCACACACATGCAATGTCAGCGGAATGCTGACAACAGTACAAACCTCCCCCCTCTTCCATAAATCATGTAAGACATTCAGTAAGAAGAAAACCTTTAACGAAGTAATAAAACAGTAAAATAATCTAGTAGGAGAAATACACTTAAATAAAGCGGAGCTGACATTCGGCCCTCCTTTGAAAAAGGACGTTAGTCCTGGAAAGGAAAAGAGAAATATTAGGGTTTATCAGGATATTTGTCATAAAATTGTGCTAGCTTTTTGGGGGCACGAACATCTTCTTTGTTAACCCATTATGCTTGTGATAGAGGAAAGTGTTTCCAAGCTACCAAATATTGGATTTTATTTCTATATTTTCTAGAGTCTAGGATTTCCTTAACTTCAAAATGTTCTTCCCCTTCTATGAGGATTGATACAGGGGGCTTAGTAGGATTAGCCCTAAGGGGGGATGTGTGTTCAGGTTTTACTAAGCTGACATGGAAAACTGGGTGAATTCTTATCAAAGATTTTGGCAGTTGTAGTTGGACAGTCACTGGATTAATGATTTTCACAATGGGGAATGGCCCAACATATTTGGGTCCAAGTTTTTTCGATTTCTGTATAGTTTGAAAATATTTAGTGGACAAGAAAACTTTATCTCCTACTTGGAATTTTTTCTCAGGAGCTCTCTTTTTATCTGCTTGTTTTTTGTGTGCGCGATGTGCATTGTCTATTGCTTTGCGTGTAATTTTCCATGTACTTTGCAATTGCTCTATCCATTCAGCCAGTGATGGAATCGATGGTTTTTGTTCAGGGAGTTCAGGAATGGGGACAAATTCTTGACCTGAAGCCACTTTGAACGGGGTGAACCCAGTGCTGCTATGAACAAAATTATTGTAGGCTACTTCCGCAAAAGGTAGTAGGCCCGCCCAATTATCTTGTTGATAATTAATGTAACATCGTAGATATTGTTCCAGTACTGAGTTCGAGCGTTCACAACCCCCATTAGTTTGAGGATGGTGGGAGAAGCTTAATCCTTGGGCGGAGCCTATCAGCCGCAAAAACTCTTTCCAAAATTGAGAAGTGAATTGCACCCCCCCGGTCTGAGATTATCCGTTCTGGAACTCCATGGAGTCTGTAGATGTGTTGCACAAACAGCTTTGCCAAAGTTTTTGAAGAAGGTATTTTGGAACATGGGATGAATTGCACTTGTTTGGAGAACAGGTCCGTAACTACCCAGATCACTGTATTGCCTCCACTTTCGGGTAACTCCACTATGAAATCCATGAATATTTCTTTCCATGGGGCTTCTGGCCAGGCTACTGTTTGAAGCAAACCAGGAGGCTTCCCTGGTGGTCTTTTAGCTGCTGCACAAACAGAGCAACTCGCTATATAAGATTTAATGTCTTTTTTAAGCCCCGGCCACCAAAAATGTCTTTTCAGGAGATGTAAGGTTTTCACGAACCCAAAATGTCTAGCCATTTTAGCATCATGGCAGCATAGAAGTATGACCTCCCTCAGAGATGCAGAGACGTACAACTTTGCCCCTACCCAAGCCAGTCCATTTTGAAGAGTACACTCATGCGAATGGGCTAAGTACCAGTCGTCCTTGTTTAAGGCTTCCTTCAGCAACTTGGTGAGGTCATCTGGTAATGATGCATCGATTTGTGCTTGGTTACGGGTAATTGCCGGGGCAGCTAGTTGTTGAACTGGGAGTATAGGGCGCGCCACTTCCTTGTGCGTACTATTATACTGAGGTAAACGGGAAAGGGCATCAGCCAGGAAGTTCTTTCCCCCTGGAATGTATCGCAAGGAAAAGTTAAAATGGTTAAAGTATTGGGCCCATCGAGCTTGCTTGGGCGATACTTTCCTGGGAGTTTTCAGGGCCTCTAAGTTTTTATGAACAGTCCACACTTCGAAAGGGTGTTGGCTCCCTCCAAAAATTGTCTCCATGTTTGGAGAGCCCAATGCACCTCAAAAGCTTCTTTCTCCCAGATGGCCCATCTTCGCTCTGTTTCAGTGAGCTTACGACATGTATACACGCATGGTTGAAGCTCACCTTTCACATTGTTTTGGAGTAAAACAGCTCCGACTGCCACATCACTAGCATCTGCTTGAACCACGAATGGGGACTCCATGTCAGGGTGCTTGAGGGGGATTTGCTTGGCAGCAAACAATCGCTTCAACTTTTCAAAAGCGGCCTAACACTCCATTGACCACTCCAGTGGTAAGGAAGGTTTGGGCTTAGTATTTCCTTTTGTTTTGAGGAGATTGGTGATTGGCAGGGCAATGTCAGCAAATGAGGGAATGAACTGGAGATAGAAGCTAGCAAATCCCAGGAAACTTTGTAACTGTTTGCGGGTGTGAGGGGGTGCCCAGTCAAGTACTGCCTGGACTTTTGCGGGATCCATCTCCAAGCCCTCAGAGGAAATATGGTATCCCAGGTAGTCGATTTTCGTTCGATGAAATTCACATTTAGACAATTTTGCATAAAGCTCAGCGGCCACTAATTTTTTGAGTACTGCTCTTATCTAGCTTCACATTCTCCTCCATGGTCTCCATGTAGATAAGTATGTCATCAAGATAAACTAGAACCCCTTTAAACAAATGTTCATGGAGCACTACATTTATTAGTTGCATGAAAACTGCAGGGGCCCTTTGCAGTCCAAAAGGAAGAACTCGGAATTGGAAGAAACCAAGGGGACAATTGAACGCCGTTTTCCATTCATCCCCTTCTTTTATGCACACTCTGTAATACGCTTCACGTAAGTCCAGTTTGGTGAAGAATTTTCCTTTGGCTAAGTGGGCAAGCATATCCTTCATGAGAGGCATGGGGTACACATTCTCCATGCACATGCAATTTAAATTTCTACAGTCGACTATTAAGTGAAAAGTGCCATCTTTCTTTTCCTGGAACATGATTGGCGCTGCAACCCGAGGCCTGGCCGGTTGAATGAATCTTCGCTCCAAATTTTTATCTATAAAGTTTCGCAATTCTCCAAATTCTTCCTGGGTCATGGGGTATGATTTCGGTTTCGGGAGTTTCACCCCTGGAAGGATGTCTATAGCACAGTCTGTAGGCCTATGGGGAGGTAGCACGTCAGACGCCTTTTCACTAAACACCTCTCATAGGTCCCAGTACTCTTTAGGAATTTTTTCCTCCTCCTCCAGCTGTTCCAACATCGACCCCAGTATATCAGTAGGATCGGGGTTAGGGAGTTTTAAAGTTATCTTCTCCTTCTTTTGCACCCTTCTGCGGAGTCGCAACACCCCCGTTCTCCAGTTTATTTTTGGGTTTCATTTCTGGAGCAACGAGAGACCCAGTACGAGTGGCTGGTCCACCCCTTGGGCCACAATAAAGTTTATGATTTCTCGGTGGTCTCCTATAGTCATCTCTATGGGTTCTTTCACAAAGTGGGCTGGACCTCCCCCCGCCACCGACCCATCTAGCTGGCAAAAAGCTATGGGCCTGCTCAACTGATGATACATCGGGTACACCCAGAGTCTAAGAGGGCTAGCATTTCCCCCTGCATTCCCGAGGATGGGACGCACAGGTTTATTGGAACGGTAAGGGGGCCCCTTTCCAACTCACCAGGAGATCCTCATCTGATTCTGAAGATGGCTCACTGTCATCTGACCCGGAAGGAGTCCCAAGTTCCTCCTCGATGGGAGGAGTGTTCTTGGCGACATCCGCTCCCCTCTTTGCGACCTCTCGTGTTTTAGTTTCCGCCTGCACTGTTGCTAATGTCAAGGTTCCAGAAAAACCTCTTCTGCATAAAAAAAACTCAGAAGCCATTGTTTTCCAGAGTTCTTTACTAGCATGAGGAAACTGGCACACGATGAGTGAAATTCCAAAACTGAATTTCCGGATTCTTTTCCCAGTTATACAAACCCCAAGAGTCCCACCCCCCTGACCCCTTTGATGGTCACATGGTCCCACGTTCTCCCAGTTCATTCGAATATCTTCTTGCCACTCTTCCTGCAGATGTGAACACCATCCGACCTTGACCGCTTGAAGAATGTTACCATACCCCTCAGCCCCCCTTCCTCCCCTCAGGGGAAAAATGTGGCAGCGTCTGGAACCCTAAAGTCTAATATGGTTTCCAGGCCTGACAGGCGTCCCCCCTTGGAAAAGAAGCTATATCCTAGGAAAGAAAACAAAGAGTTGATAAAGAAGAGTGTCAGTGGTCCACACTTCCCTTCTACCCCCCCCTCCAAGAGGTTTTTTAGGTTTGTCAGGGAAAGTGTCGTGAAACTGTTTAATCAAATTATCCGCATTTACTTTCCAACTTTTGACCCAAGTAGATTCAGATAATGGATATCCCTTCCAGTGGACTAAATATTGTAATTGACCTCTGTATAGTCTAGAGTCAAGGATTTTCTTGATTTCATAGTGGGTTTCACCTTGGATTATCAAGGGTGGTGGGGGAGCGGCAGGTTGAGGTCTCAGACCAGACTGTCTAGCAGGTTTTAATAAGCTGGTATGGAATACCGGGTGTATTTTCCCCAACATTCGAGGGAGCTTGAGTTGGACGGTAACGGGATTAATAATTTTTACAATGGGGAAAGGACCCAAAAATTTTGGACCGAATTTTCTGCTGGGTATTCTCAACTTCAGATACTTTCTGCCACAAAGGTCATCTTTGGCGCCAGCTTTGCGTGACAATCAGCCGCTCGGTGGCCTTCCTTTCCACATCTGAAACAGCCCGTGGTTTTCTTCTTTCCACCTTCCGCTGCAGCAGAATCCTTGGGCGGTTCTCTCTGGAACTGAGTTGGTGTCTGCTTCCAAGCGTGATCACTTCGCAGGCGGTCCTTGGCTAGATCAATCTCCATTTCTGCTGCCAGGGTGTACCAGCCATGCAGGGTAGTCGGGGATGCTCGGGTTCTGCACAACTTATATAAATCCCCGTTTAAGCCGTCTTTATATATGTCCAAAAGAGCCACTTCCGACTACCCTCTCATGAGAGGCACCAGATCACTGAACTCTTGGTTGTAGTCAGCCACTGGTCTCCTCCCTTTTCTGATGGACCTCATGCGAATCTTGGCCTTCTGCTCTTCCAAGGGGTCCTCAAATCTCATTCTCAGGGCTGCCATAAAGTGGTGGTAGTTCCTCAGGAGAGGGGAATTCTCTTGGTACAAGGACACGTACCAGGAAGCCGCCCTTCCACTCAAGACTTGGGTCACGCTTCTCACTTTAGAGGCTTCTGACAGATAATCTTCACCCTATTCCTGCATGTGGCTGTCCACCGTAGCCTGGAATAACCCTAATTCCTTAGGGTCCCCATCAAACTTCCTGGGAATTGAGGGAATTTTAGGTTTTTTCCTTCTGTGAGGCAACATTTATCCAGCAGGGGTCCCCAGGCCTCTATCAAAATCTGCAGTCCCTGGAGAACGCAGCTCAGGCTCTCGTTCCCCCAGAATTTTTCTGCTGTATGCCTCTCCCCCGGTGGGTGTCAAAAATTCTGTTTCCACTTCTTCCCCCTCCTTCCAGGGATTCTGGGTGGGGACCTCATACCTTTCACGGTCTGCCTGTCGCTCTATCACCTCATGATACAGTCTGACGGCTTCTGCGATTTGTAACTCATCCTTAATTAACTGTTCACGTTGCCAGTCTGAGAGTTTCTTTTTCTGCTTAAGTCTTGTAATTCCAGATTGTAGCTCCCCCGGGTCTGGAAGTTTTCCAAAATCCTTCTCCCATCTCTCCTCTATTTCTCCAGCCACTCTGCAGAAATTCCTAAATACTTGGAAGGGCACCATGTGGCTGCCAAGCCTGCTCCCATCTCCTCCGGCTCATCTTCTGGGGTTGGCTTTCTCCCCAGAAAAGATTCCTTATCACCACCTCTGGAATAGTCCAGGAATGAGATGTCTGCCAGCTGTTTATTATCAGCTCTGCATTCATGCTCTCATATCGTTAAGAAAAAGTTTTCAGTCCCCTAGGTTGTGATCCTGGATGACTGATTTTTGTGAGTTCTGGCTTAATGTCAGCTTGCCTCAGATCAATGTTTAAGAAAATAAAGACCCAACTCCATCCTTTTGAAGAGATTGGTGAGATCATCAGTGGTTTTGGGGTGAGTTACCAACTGTACGCTGATGATACGCAGCTGTACTTTTCCACCCCAGGCCACCCCAATGAAGCTGTCGAAGTGCTGTCCCAGTGTTTGGAAGCCGTACGGGTCTGGATGGGGAGAAACAGGCTCAGGCTCAATCTCTCCAAGATGGATGGCTGTGGATGCCGGCACCCCGGTACAGTCCGCTGCAGCCACGGCTGACTGTTGGGGGCGTGTCATTGGCCCCGAGGGAGAGGGTGCGCAACTTAGGCGTCCTCCTGGATGGACGGTTGTCTTTTGAAGATCATTTGATGACCGTCTCCAGGAGGGCTTTTCATCAGGTTCGCCTGATCCGCCAGTTGCGCCCCTTTCTTGACCGGGATGCCTTATGCACGGTCACTCATGCTCTTGTTACATCTCGCTTGGACTACTTCAATGCTCTCTACTTGGGGCTCCCCTTGAAGAGCACCCGGAGACTCCAGTTAGTCCAGAATGCAGCTGCACGGGTGATAGAGGGGGCCGCTCGTGGCTCCCATATAACACCACTCCTGCGCAAGCTGCACTGGCTGCCTGTGGTCTATCGGGTGCACTTCAAGGTATTGGTTACCACCTTTAAAGCGCTCCATGGCTTAGGACTGGGTTATTTATGGGACCGCCTGCTGCTTCCGTTTGCCTCCCACCGACCCGTGCGCTCCCACAGAGAGGGACTCCTCAGGGTGCCATCGGCCAAGCAATGCCGGCTGGCGACCCCCAGGGGAAGGGCCTTCTCTGTGGGGGCTCCTACCCTCTGGAATGAACTTCCCCCTGGACTTCGTCAACTTCCCGACCTTCGGACCTTTTGCCGCGAGCTGAAGACGTATCTATTTTGTCGAGCAGGACTGGCATAGGATTTTAGAATTTTATATGTTATTATTGGGGTTTTAAATTTTAATTGTGTTTTATTGTTTATATATATTTTAAATTGGCCATATTTGATAGGTTTTTTAATTATTGTTTTAATATATTTATTATTGTGGTTTTAGTTGGCTGTGACCCGCCCTGAGTCCTTCGGGAGAAGGGCGGTATAAAAATTTGATTAAATAAATAAATAAATAAATAAATTGGTGATTTTTACTAAACACGTCCGATTGCAAACAAAGCTAAGCCAGAACTGAAAGTATACTAAAAACACAGATGTCATATCCTCTCCTGAACCCTCCTCCCACCAGAGTTCAAACAGTCATAATCCAATGTCATCTTCCTCCTTGGCCATGTGTAGTTTCACTTCCGATAATCTCCCTCTGTCAATCTTCCGGATGGAATGCGAAGCAGGCAACTCCCGTTACATTCACGTGCCAAATCAGTTCAAACATCTGTTTGAAAGACTATCTCCCCCACACACATGCAATGTCAGCGGAATGCTGACAACAGTACAAACCTCCCCCCTCTTCCATAAATCATGTAAGACATTCAGTAAGAAGAAAACCTTTAACGAAGTAATAAAACAGTAAAATAATCTAGTAGGAGAAATACACTTAAATAAAGCGGAGCTGACATTCGGCCCTCCTTTGAAAAAGGACGTTAGTCTGCTAGTTTGCTGCCAGAGCTGATAGTGCCAGCTAATTAAGCCATCGCTCAGACAGAGGTGAGACTGAGCAGGCGGTGGAGGCAGATACCATTCCTATCCCTGAGATGTTTTTGGAGTTAATACAAAGGCAGTGGACCTCACCAGCTACGGCTTCCAGGGCCACTGGGTTGGAGAATCAACTTTTTGGAGTGGATGCAGCCTTACTTAAGTTACTGGACATCCCCAAGGTGGATGCTCCGGTGGATGCTCTGATCTCTTTCTTCTGTTTTATCGCCTGATGCTGAGGACGCCTTGAGGGCAGAGGAAAAGAGAGAGGAGACGGCCCTGTGCTGTGCTCACCTGGCAGATTTTTGGGCTATTAAAGCCTCTACAGCAGTGTCTTTCCTTACCAGGGTATCAGTTCGATGGCTGCGACAACTTCAGTCTCACTTAGAGCTGGATGATATACGTGCTCACCAGGACTTCTCCCAAGATTTTAGCTGCTGCAGAATACACCGGCGACTCAACCTTGGCCTCTGCCAAGTTTTCTGCCAGACTTTTCTGTCACTGCTAGACGTCTGCTTTGGCTACGTCACTGGTGCATGGATGCTAAGCATAAATGGAATCTTGCTTCTACCCCTTTTGAAGGGGGACATTTATTTGGCCAGTCTCTGGACCTTTTACTAGTCAAAACCAGGGACAAGAGGAAGATGCTTCCTTCTCAGGGCAGGTGGGCCAATTTCCATCTGTCACCCTACTATAGGTGGCCCTCCTTTCATCAGGGGGAAAGCTGGGCTGAGCTTTCCCCAACAACAAAGGCCCTTCCAGTCACGGTCAGGTTACCAGACCGATAGGCCTTTCTTTGCCAGAGGTAGACAACTGCCATCCGGCCAGTTGGGTGCAGGCTGGGCCTATTTGCGGACCGCTGGGATGACCTAACAACAGATACCTGGGTCAGGGAGACAGTGTGAGCAGGGCTCTCCCTCGAATTTCTCTCTCCTCCGAGGCTTTTCCTTCCTTGTCCACTTTCTCGAGACCCAGTCAAACAGGGACTCATGGATTCGGCTATTCAGCATTTGCTGGATATTCGGGCCATTCAGCCGGTTCCGCTGGAGCAACGAGGACGGGTTTTTTATTCGATCTTGTTCATCATTCCAAAGGCCTCGGTGGGGGGGGTGGAGACCAATTTTCAGTTTGAAGGGATCATGGGTTTTCCGTGAATTTGGAGAAATGTCAGCTCATACCTTCTACGAGGTAGTTAGTGCACCTGAGAGCCCTGATAGACACTCGGGCAGGTCAGGTGTCCTGTCCCAGGAGCGGCAGGAGAGCATATGGGCCTTAATTCAGCTGATTCAGCAATACGAGATGGTGCCGGTGGCCTGGTTGTCCCAACTGCTAGGGAAAATGATCTCCTGCCTGGCCATAGTTCCTTGGGCAAGGTTCCACACTCGACCACTCCAGTGGTTCTTGCTTTCCTTTCAGAGGGCGGGCACCAGTTCCTCGAAGGCTTGGGTCAGGGTGCTACTACGAGTGCTGCTCTCTCTCTCTTGGTGTGAGTCGGGGGCCATCAGGAGGGGTTGTTTTTTCAGGGAGCCTTGCAGAGTGGCGGTGACGTCAGACGCCAGGCTCTTCAGCTGGGGTGGACATTGCGGGTCCCAGGTGGCCCAGAGACACTGGACTCGGCTGGAGCTCGATCAGCAGATCAACTGGCTGGAGCTGCGGGCTGCATGTCTGGCTCTTCAGGCCTTTCTGGTGAAGGGGAGACATGTTCTTCTTGTCACAGACAATACAACAACGAAGGCCCATGTCAACAGGCAAGGCGGGACTCGGCCACGTTCCCTGATGCTGGAGGCGGAGGCCAATGGGCAGAGACTCATCTGTTGTCCCTGACAGCGGACCATATTGCCAGGACGGACAACATCAGGGCAGACTGGCTGAGTCGGTCCACCATGGATCTATCAGAGTGGAGGCTTCATCTCAGTCTCTCTGCAGCCCTCGTCACCTGGTTCGGCCGGCCGGTGATCGATCTTTTCACATTTCCAACGAACACTCAGCTCCCCCGATTCCTGTCATGATTCCCAGCCCCAGAGGAGGTGGATGCTCTGAGGACCCCATGGCCCAGAGGCCTCTTATATGCTTTCCCTCCTCTACCTGTTGTGACCCAGACCTGAGCAGGCAGCAACAAACACAGTCCTTTGTAAAAATACATTTTATTCAAACAGCTGGGAATTAATTCATTCCCAGCACCGGGTAACTTGAAACAAAACAAAGGCTTCATCAACAAACAAACATTCTTCAGTTATCACAAAACTGAGTTCAGTTTGGATAACTGCCAAGGTCCTTTCTGATAAATGTCCAGAGCAGAGAACAGAGCAAAGAGCGCAGCTGCAACGTTGCTTTCTGACGAACTGTTTTTACAGGAGGGCTTAGAGCGGAGGCTTTCCCATAATACCTTGAGGAGGCAGGTGGCTACACTGGGTTCTGTTTTGCCATTTGGGGACTGGGGCTCCCTTGCTCACCATCCAAGGGTGCATACCTTTCAACGTGGGGCTTCTAATCTTCGCCCCCTACACTGCACCATTATCCAACTTGGGACCTCGCTAAGGTTTTGCAGGTATTGACCAAGGCCCCTTTTGAACCATTGAGGGAGACCAGTGTTGTGACCCAAGTTCCTGGACCCGGACTCCTGGACTCGGATGATTCAGAAAGTGAGGGAGAAGACCTGGCCAGCCCTGCTTCTCGTGAGCCCTTTCCCTCCCTGGCACCCACTCAAAGGGAGGAGGAGGGGCCGGCAAAGCCTGATTCCATGGAGCCTCCTTCTGATTTGGCAACGCCCCAAGAACAGTTTTGGAGTGATGCAAGATTACGAAGACGTGATCGCGCGCAGCAGCGGAAGAGTTGGGACAAAGCCAAGTCATAATTGTCATGCAGTGACATCTGCAGAGACTATAAATAGGAGGCGGGACTTCCTGGTTTTTTGTCTTGGACAAAGTAATGAATTTGCGCGGGCAATCTGTATCAACGGAGGGAAGAATATATTCGTGAGTAATTCTGGCCTTATTTGTAATTTCCTTGTTATCTCCAGAAACTTGGCAGGCCCGTGGGTAGACGTAGCCAGGACATTTATATATATGTAAATAAACCAGAAAAGAGGCCTTTGACTGACTCTTTGCTGGGAGTATTGGGGGAAGGGAAACAGAACATTTTGTCCAAGACCTGACTAAAACATCTTCCACCAAAGATGGACCAGCAGCAGTTACAGCAGCTACAAGCGGCTAATCAACAGCTCCAGCAGCAAGTGGCTCACTTGGCAGGCCAACTTGCTGCCAGGAATGGGCCTGCAGCCCCCCCCATCCTCCCACTCCTCCTCCTCGTCACAAGTGCCGGATAACCGTGCCGGATAAGTTTTCTGGGCAGCCTGAGATGTTCCCGACCTTCTTGGGACAGTGCCAGCTCTACATGGCTATGAGGCCAGAGGATTTCCCAGACGACCGGGCTAAGGTGGCCTTCGTGATTAACCTTCTTTCCGGCTCGGCTGCTCGATGGGCCACGCCCCTCTTGCTCCAGGACAGCCCCCTGCTGGCGGACCAACAGCGTTTTTGGCAGCGCCTGCGCACCATGTATGAGGACCCCGTTCGAATGCTGACAGCAACCAGGTGCCTTAAGGAACTCCGTCAAGGGAAACGCCCCCTGCAGGAATACATCGCCGAATTTCGTCTTTTGTGCCAGGACTCTGACTGGAATGATGCAGCGCTGGTGGACGCGTTCCAGGAGAGACTCTCAGAGGAATTGCAAGACGAGCTGGCCCGCGTGGAGGCGCCATGACCCTCGACAACTTGGTGCCCTTTGTCTCCGCCTCGATGCCCGTCTGCAATGGCGACCATCCCGTCGCACCCCGGGACCCGCCGTCGACATCTGCACCCCACTTCCTGCACCACCAGCACCCAGGGTCGCCCCACGTTTTGTAACCGCTGCGGAAGAGCCCATGGAGTTGGGGCGGCCAGACCTCGCCTGACAGCCCAGGAGTGGAACCGAGGCGCCAAGGGGATTGTGCCTGTACTGTGGGAGCCCGCCACTTCGCTTCTTGCCCCAGAAAGCGAAGTGGGGCACGACGCCGGTCCCGAATCACAGCGTGACCAATCGAAACAGAGCAGGCCCGACCTCGGGAAACCCTAGGTCGGGCACGTACTAAGCCCCACTGGACGTTGCGGAAGTAGACTCTGGGCCCCTCGGCATCTGATTCTGGACACACGGATATGGTTGGGGAACCAGTCGGACGGGCTCCAGGCGCATGCGCTGGTGGACTCAGGGCCACAACAAACTTTATGGACCAGGCCTTTGTGACCCAGTTTGCGGTCCCGTGGTTCCGTGGACCCTCCAATGCGGGTAGAGACAATTGATGGGCGAGAACTGGTGTCCGGCCCCATTAAATTAACCCAGCCTTTGCGCCTGGCTATTGGGGACCATGAGGAGGCGATCCAGTTTTATGTCACGGCGGACCTTCATTTTCCCTTGGTCCTTGGGTTGGCCTGGTTTGGGACCCACGATCCTCAGGTGGACTGGTCAGGGAAGCCCATCTCTTTCCCCAGTCTGCAGTGCGTCGATCACATCCGCCACACCTCTGACGGCCAGAACGTCCCCACCGCTGCCATCACCTTGCCTCCTGAGCTGACGGACTTCGCCGACGTGTTCAGCGAGATGGAGGCGGACCGACTACCCCCGCATCGGCCCTACGATTGCCCCGTGGACCTTCTGCCCAACGCACCACTGCCTGTGGGACGCCTGTATTCCATGTCGGAGCCCGAGTTGGCCGCCCTCAGGGACTTCCTGGACAAAAACCTGGCCCGAGGGTTCATCCGGCCTTCAAAGTCCCCTCTCTCGGCCCCGGTCCTCTTCGTGAAGAAGACGACAGGGGACTTGCGCGTATGCTGTGATTACCGCCGGCTAAATGCCATTATGATGCGGAATCGTTACCCCCTACCGCTCATCCCGGAGCTACTGGAGAGGTTGCGGGAGGCCACGATCTTCACCAAGCTCGATCTCTGGGGGGCCTACAACCTGGTGTGGATGCGAGAAGGAGACGAATGGAAGACGGCATTCGGCACCCGATACGGACACTACGAATACACTGTCATGCCATTTGGGTTGACCAACGCTCCCGCCGTTTTTCAGCACTTCATGAACGACGTGTTCCGAGACATGTTGGATCGGTTCGTGGAGATCTACCTGAACGACATCCTGATTTACTCCCGGTCCAGGGAAAGCCACCTTCGACACGTCGGTCTGGTTCTGCAACGCTTGCGGGAGCAACAACTCAATGCGAAGCTGGAGAAATGCGTCTTCTTCCGGACTTCCATAGAATTCCTCGGGCATATCATCTCGCCCGAGGGCATAGCCATGGACCCATGTAAAGTAGAAGCTTTGTGTAGCTGGGAAGCCCCTCGTCGGGTGAAGGATGTTCAGCGCTTGCTGGGCTTCGCCAACTACTACCGGACCTTCATCCCGGGCTTCGCCACACTGACGGCTCCACTTACCCAGCTCCTCAGGAAGAAGGTTGCGTTCCGGTGGGGTCCCCCGCAGCAAGAAGCATTCACCGCCCTCAAGAAAGCCTTCATCACGGAACCCGTCCTGAGGCATCCCGACCCGCTCCGGCCTTTTGTGGTGGAAACGGACGCGTCCAATGTGGCTCTGGGAGCGGTGCTGCTACAGGCTCGATGAATGGCGGCACACTTTTCCCTGTGCTTACTACTCCCGGAAACTCAATCCTTCCGGCGCAACTACACTATCTGGGAAAAAGAGTTGCTGGCTATCAAGGCTGCATTCGAGGCTTGGCGACACCATCTGGAGGGCCCGACATCAGGTGGAGGTCCAACGGACCATCGGAATCTCGAGCACCTCACCACAGCTCGGAAGTTGAACCAGCGGCAGATCCGGTGGTCGTTGTTTTTGCCCGTTCAACTT
The DNA here is from genome assembly GCF_028640845.1 of Ahaetulla prasina. Lineage (NCBI taxonomy): Eukaryota > Metazoa > Chordata > Lepidosauria > Squamata > Colubridae > Ahaetulla > Ahaetulla prasina. Next base: position 43,886,680 of record NC_080545.1, on the reverse strand, counting down.
CCGCGTGACCTACATTCCCAGCGGTCACAACCGGAGGGCGGATGCCCTGTCCCAAGCCAGAGTACCTCTGCGCCAAGGACCCCTTCCTCCACGGACAGTGCTGCGGCAGAAGCCTTGGCCGCAGCACGGAGCCAGTGGACTTGCGGGCCCAGGTGCGAGAGGCGCAGCGCCAGGACGCCTGGTCGCAAGAAAGGAGGAGGTGGGCCCCACGTCTCCTTGGACCTTGGAGGAGGACTTACTCAAGTTTCGGGGGCGATTATATGTGCCCACAGGACCACTCCGAGCCCTCGTCATGACCCAGTGCCACGACAACCCTGCAGCAGGACATTTTGGGTTCTTCAAGACCCTCCACCTGGTGACACGGACCTTTTGGTGGCCCCGAGTGCGGCATGATATACATGCCTACGTGACATCCTGCGTACCGTGCCGGCAAGCCAAGACCGCCACGGGGGCACCTCCCGGGCTCCTCCAGCCCTTGCCGACACCCGACAGACCCTGGGGGGCGATCTCTATGGACTTCCTGACAGACCTGCCGCCGTCCTCTGGGTTCACCACGGTGCTGGTGGTGGTGGACATGCTCACCAAGATGGCACACTTCATCCCATGCCGGACTGCCCACAGCCGCAAAACGCCCGTCTCTTTCTGCAGCACATCTTCCGCCTCCATGGTCTACCGGACAGGGTGGTTTCGGACCGCGGAGTTCAGTTCACAGCCCGCTTCTGGAAGAGCCTGATGGCCGCGTTGGAGGTGCAGGTATGTCTGTCGTCATCGCACCATCCGGAGACCGACGGGGGTACAGAGAAGGTCATCGGTATACTGGAACAGTATCTCCGTTGCTTCATCAACCAGCAACAGGACAACTGGGCCGACTATCTGTCCCTGGCGGAGTTTGCTTTTAACAACTCTCAGCACACCTCTACTCAGATGACCCCGTTCTTTGCCAATGTGGGGTACCATCCGCGGCTCTTCCCTCTGGCACCACCGGACTCTCCTGTTCCCGAAACGCAGACCTTCCTGACGGAATTGCATGCGGTCCAACAGTTGGTACGTCAGCAGCTGAATCGGGCAAAGGAGGACTACAAACGGTCCGCCGACCGCTCCCGACGGGCAACGCCCCCGCTGGCAGTTGGAGACCGGGTGTGGCTCTCCACCAAACACCTCCCGTCCGACCGACCGGTAAAGAAGTTGGACCACCGATTCATCGGCCCGTTCCCTTTCGAGGCAGTCATCAACCCGGTAGCCTACCGTCTGACCCTGCCACGATCCATGCGGATCCACCCCGTTTTTCACCGGTCCCTTCTGGTTCCTGAGGCCACACTGAGTCCCCTTCGATGCCCAACAGCACCCGTCACTGTCGCCGAGGACGGATCGGAGGAATACGAAGTCCACAGCGTACGAGACTCCCGCTGGCTGAAGAGTCGTTTCCAATATTTGATCGCGTGGAAGGGATACGGGACTGATTTCTCCTGGGTAGATGCCTCCGAAGTTCATGCCCCTGACCTGGTGCAGGCCTTCCATGAGCAGAACCCAGCCCGACCGCATCCCGATTGTCCGCCCCGGGGGAAGGGCCCTGCGGTGAGGGATAGTGTTGTGACCCAAGTTTCTGGACCCGGACTCCTGGACTCGGATGATTCAGAAAGTGAGGGAGAAGACCTGGCCAGCCCTGCTTCTCGTGAGCCCTTTCCCTCCCTGGCACCCACTCAAAGGGAGGAGGAGGAGGGGCCGGCAAAGCCTGATTCCATGGAGCCTCCTTCTGATTTGGCAACGCCCCAAGAACAGTTTTGGAGTGATGCAAGATTACGAAGACGTGATCGTGATCGCGCAAGCGGAAGAGTTGGGACAAAGCCAAGTCATAATTGTCATGCAGTGACATCTGCAGAGACTATAAATAGGAGGCGGGACTTCCTGGTTTTTTGTCTTGGACAAAGTAATGAATTTGCGTGGGCAATCTGTATCAACGGAGGGAAGAATATATTCGTGAGTAATTCTGGCCTTATCTGTAATTTCCTTGTTATCTCCAGAAACTTGGCAGGCCCGTGGGTAGATGTAGCCAGGACATTTATATATATGTAAATAAACCAGAAAAGAGGCCTCTGACTGACTCTTTGCTGGGAGTATTGGGGGAAGGGAAACAAAACACCAGTCTTCGGCTCCTATGATATAAGGTTGCTTTCCTTGTGGCCATCACGTCTGCCTGATGGATATCAGAGTTGGCAGCCTTATCGGTGAGGAAGGACCTGTGTATCTTTCACTTCAAAAGGGTGGTCCTGCGGCTGTACCCTGCCTTTCTACCAAAGATCAACTCCTTGTTTCACCGAGCACAGGGGTTGGTCCTGCCGTACTTCTACCCAGGGCCTAGGCACACCTTGGAGCAGACCTGGCATACATTGGATGTTAGACGGGCCCTCCGTATTTATATCTCATGGATCTCTTCCTTTTGGAAGACTGAATCTCTGTTTGTCTCCTATCAACCGTCAACTCTTGGCCACAGGGTGACATCTTCCACCGTGGGGCGTTGGCTTAGGTCATGTATAGCATGCGCTTACGAGCTTCCAGTGCCTTGGGATAACGGCCCACTCTACTCGCAGTGCAGCTACAACGGCAGCCTGGGCTACCCAGGGTTCTGTGGAGGAGATTGTAGGGCAGCTACATGAACTTCTCCATCTCCCTTCATACAGCACTATAGACTGGATGCGTATGCCTCAGCAGAGGCTGCATTTGGGCAGAGGGTTTTGCAGAGGGTCCATGAAGAGTCAGGATCGTCGGCCCAGACTAGTTCCCGCCCGTAGTGCTGTCCAGTCTTTGGCATATCCCAGCCTGGAACCTCCCATCGCCACACTATGGAGAAGGGACGTTGGTCTTACCGTGATACGTCCTTTCTCATAGGGGCGATGGGAGGTGCCAGTCCCACCCTGTTTTTGTCTGGTCTGACTCCCGTGGGTGGGGTGTGTTTTCCTGTTTTTTTCTGTTTTTCAGCTCGATTTCCATTTGCTTTGGCTTTGTTGTCAAAGCTGGGGAACGTCACCAGGGAGGCGGATCCTCAGAATTTTTTCAACTCAGTCCATAGAGCTAGAGCCTAGAATAACCCAGCCTGGCACCTCCCATCGCCCCTATGAGAAAGGACATATCACGGTAAGACAACATCCCACCAAGTCAATTGTTACAACTTAAATTTATTTATTTATTTATTTTTCAAATTTTTTATATTGCCCTTCTCCGAAGACTCAGGGCGGTGTACAGCAAATAAAACACCAATAATCCAAAAATTTTAAAATACAATATCTGGTTTAAAAATCTAATTCAATCTCTGTATGTTAAAAATATTAAGTAAGAAAATTACAAAAATAGAATAAAACCCCTATTTAAAAGCCCACTAAAAACCCACAGTATTTAAAATCAATCAGGCCAGTCCTGCTTGATAAAAAAATAAGGTTTTTGAGCTCGCGCTTAAAGTCCGAAGATCAGGGAGAAGACGGAGTCCCACCGGCAGATCGTTCCAGAAGGCCGGAGCCCCCACAGAGAACGCTCTTTCCCTGGGGGACACCAGCCGACATTGGTTGGCCAACGGCACCCTAAGGAGGCCTTCCCTATGAGAGCGGACTGGACGCACCAGACGATGGGAGCAGGCGGCAGCAGGCGGTCCTGTAAGTATCCCGGTCCCATGACATTTATTTATTTTTATTTTTATACCGTTCCACAGGGCCGGAGCTCCCACAGAGAACGCTCTTCCCCTAGGGGTCGCCAGCTGACATTGTCTGGCAGACGGCACCCTGAGGAGGCCCTCTCTGTGGGAACGCACAGGTCAAAGGGAGGTTACTGGTGGCAGAAGGCGGTCCCGTAAATATCCCGGTCCCATGCCATGGAGCGCTTTAAAGTTGATAACCAGAACCTTGAATCGCACCCGGAAGAGCACCGGCAACCAATGCAGCCTACGCAGGAGAGGTGTCACATGGGAGCTACGAGAAGTTCCCTCAATCCCCCGCGCGGCCGCATTCTGTACCAGTTGGTGCCCTCTACATGGGTGCTCTTCAAGGGGAGCCCCATGTAGAGAGCATTGCAGTAATCCAGATGGGAGGTAACGAGGGCATGAGTAACTGTGCATAACGAGTCCCGATTCAGGAAAGGGCGCAATTGGCAAATCAGGCGGACCTGATAAAATGCTCCCCTGGCGACGGCCATCAGATGGTCATCTAAGGACAGCCGTGCATCCAGGAGAACGCCTAAATTGCGCACCGATTCCCTGGGGGCCAATAATTCGCTCCCCACAGTCAAGGATGGAGTTAATTGACTGTGCCGGGATGCCGGTATCCACAGCTACAGAATAAGCTACATTTGATGTTGTCTTAACTATCCTATAGATTAGCTTGTATGGAAAGAGAATATTAAAAAGGAAAAGGAGTTGTTACACAGCAAAAGAGAATTATTTAAAATATTGCTGTAGAATTCTGTAAATTAATTCTCAGTAATGAATGTGTGAAAATCACAATGAGAGTTTCTTCCTCTTCATATGATTTCTCTTCTAATATTCTAATGTTCAGTTGGTGTTCAAAGTGGTACAGCTGAATTAATCTAACATGTATAATCAATTATTTATACCTAGCATAAATCTGATTAAGGTGAATATATCAGCAGATAGGAAACACTTTGTAATAAAAATTGAAATAATACCTATCATGTTTTTGAGCATATGCGATCAAATTAAGCCCTACCCACAAAATTAACCCTAATTGAGACTTTGCCCACCCCAGGGGTGGGGTGAGGCACACAGGTTAAAAAATAAGCTAGGGTGGGGATGGGGAGGTGGAGGTGGAGCTGCCCTACTTACCAGGCCTTGTACACCCTGACACCTGCCACGCCTTCTTCTGCGGTTGCTTCTTCTTTGGCTGCTTGTTGCCACTTGCATGCATTGCCCTGGCCTCCATTTCGCCTTCAGATGCCTTCCAGAAGGCATCTGCAGCTAGTGCTCTATTATCTGGGCTATCATTGCTGGGCGGGGCTATCATTGCCACCACCGTGAGGTGAGTCAATAATTAGAACCCTCCAAAAAGAAGGCCTAGCCGGACTTTAAAAATGAATTTTTATGAACCTTGGCTTCATCCTTCTATTTTTTGTAAAATTCCGAACACAAAGGATTATAAGAAATTGAAATAAACTGTAACAAAGAAGTTTGGCTTCAAAATGGCGATTTTTGCTAACTGTGGATTACAGTATAAAGGTTGACATCTAAAGGCAGAAGAAAGAAAGCAGAAATAAACGATTTGACCTTATATGGGAATGTTTGCTAACTGTGGATTGCAATTGCAGTCTAAAGACTGACACCTAAAGGTAGAAGAAGAAATGCAGAGGCAACAAATCGAAACAAAGTGATTAAAAGACAATACTAATCGTAATTGTAATATAAAGGTTGATGCTCAAAGAAAAGGTTGATACTTAAAGAATTAGAGCATCCCTATGGAAAGACTTTATATCTAGACGCTTGATTTTTAAGATTGACAATATTAAGAATAAGATACAAAATGATATTGAGTAACTATTAAAATATGATATTTAAAGGTAGAAGATGATGTCTAAGAGGGGAATGCTTTTGTGATTTCAGGGCATTCTAAAGAAATAATAAAGCACTTAGTTGACCTTTGAGAATTATATTAATCTGATAGTTAAAACAAATATATATATATTCTTGAGCACATGCAGTTCAAACAATATTTTTGTGATTCTAGAACATTTCCAAGGGAAGACTTTTCTATTTAGAGAGCTGACTTTTTAGATTGATAATATTAAAATAATATAGAAAATGATATTAAAGAATTATTAAAGTATGATATTTAAGGGTAGAAGATGTTTAAGAGGGTAATGTCTGTGATTTCAGGGCATTTTAAGAAATAATAAATTAGATGGTTGACTTTTAAAAATCATACACAAACTTGATAGTTAAGAAAATATTTGAGCACAGAATAATTGTAACTATGCAAAATATGAATGATAACTATAGAATTTTTAAGGATACTTTGGGGAATGAGGGAAAGATTACAAAAAATTACTTTTGATTTGGAATTTTCATAAGAAATATTGCTACTTATGATTTGTAATGATATTAGACAGTGATTTCTAGAGGCAGAGGAAGACAGCAGGAACTGAATAGTCTTTATTTTAGGATTATTCCCGTGTAGATGGATTGCATGACCGCTCTAAGAAAGGATATTAAAGACTGCCTTTAGATTTATACTAAATGTTTTAAAAAAAGAATTGTATTCTTTTAAAATATAATACATTGTTTTTTCCTTTTCTATTTATGGTTAGGCTGAAGATAGAAGAGAATTTTATTTAGTAGTTATCTTTTAGGATAGGGAGATTCTTATTTTTTAAACATTTTCCAGGATAAAGGGATGGAATGGGTTTAAAAGAAAAGGCTATCACAAAATTTGAAAAGGGGAAAATATTGGATAAATGATATATTGAGAGGATGGAATTTGAAATTTGTTTGAGTATGTACCCAACTGACGGATTTTTCAACAAAGATTTGTATGTTTTATTTTGTTTTTAAAAAAACAATAAAAAAACTTGTTTTTAAAAAAAAGAAGAAGGCCTAGCCGTTTTTTCAGGGGTCAAAAGAAAGCAAGACCTGGCCTTCTTTTTGGAGAAACACGGTAATATATTTATTTATATTTTTACCTTGAAGGATATTAAGCATGATCTAAATTGAATAAAATATTTTTTATGTTTGTTGCATAGCTCGTAGAACATTTAGAAAAGAATTGGTTCACATTTTTGTTATGCTGGAAGTATACAATAATTGAAGATTTATATATATGACATGGACTTACCCTGCTACATTTACATTTTGGTTTAATATCCATAAATAGTTTGGAGAAGACTAATACCTCAAATTTGGAATTTGTGTAAATGAAGGGCTATAGATTTACTAAGAGTGGCAAAAAAAAATATATTATTTTTTTAATGTCACTTTGGATTTATAATTTTGAATTGAAGATTATGCTTTTCTTTCTGCTATGACCTGGCTCTTTATCGATTTATTAAAATTTCTTTTTTAATATATATATTAAAAAAGTGGAGTGGCGGTTGAGACCCCCAGACTTATGGTCATGGGGGATTTCAACTTGCCATCGACCGGCTTGTCATCGACGGTGGCTTGGGAGTTCCAGGCCTCCATGACGGCCTTGGACCTGATTCAAGTAACTGATGGCCCTACGCACAGTGTGGGAGGCACACTGGACCTGATTTATATCTCTGGACAGTGGTTAAATGATCTGGAATTAGGAGATTTAGTAACAGAACCTGTGTCATGGTCAGCTCATTTTCTCCTTCGACTGGACTTTCGGACCGCCACCCACCACCGCAGGGAGACGGAACCAATGCGTTCCGCACCCCCCTCTTGAATAAGATTGGCTATGAGGGGGGCCTTACTCATAACGGACCTGGCATTGCATAGCATCAATTGAAGGTTCAGGCTCCGGGGGATAAAGCCACTCGGGGTGCAAGTAAAGTCTGGGGGCCCGGAGTGCACAATCGCTTGCAAACAGCAAGAACGCACTCCCCGAACATGATATGAGCCCCTACTTCCGCCATATCTGCCCCTCCCTCATACCGTGCAGATAGAAATGCCCATACATGGCCGAGTCTTAACCTCCTCAGATACCTCTGTTTTACAGACCTCCAAATCGTGAACCTTAGAAGGGACCAGCCTACCCCCTGTGGGTGCCCCCCCACCGCTAAACCCATTTTTTGATTTAATTAAAAGTTTTCTAAAAGATAAATTTAAAAACCTCCTTAACCCTTTCTTAGAAGCATGCCACCTCTCGGGATTCCAAAATCCGTCATCGAGGTAGGCCCTCGATAAGAAGGAGGGCCACACCCACAAGAGGGGGGCATCTCGCAGTGCAAGAAGCTGGTTAGATGTGTATATCATAAGAGTCTTCAGGAATGGTGGAATCTTGGTTTGTCAGGATGTTGAACGACAATACCTAGGCTAGGCAGCCCGCCAGCTGAGAACGGAAAGTTCTTAATAGTACATGATGTAGACGGTATGGACCTGGGTGGAACTAAGATGGTCCGCCACCCAGGCTCTAACGAAGGTTCCATGGAGAGAGGAAAAAGGGCAGCAACCGTCGCCGCCGCGGGACGTCACCCATGATAGCCCAGTTGCCATCGCTGCCATCACCACCTCAGCATCCAGCAACCGCTCAAGGAGCCCCCCGGGACTCTCCAGCGGAGTCCCTAAGGGGCCACCAAAGCCCCATTGGGGGGGGAAAGCCACTGTCACTGTCCCTGCCGTTGCCGCCCCCTTAAGTTGATAAGTTGGAGTGACGCAGCCATCACCTCAACATATCAACCCCCCAACAACAGGACTCCAAGGCCCGGAAGGGATCCGCCGGACACCCAAACACCGCAGGGCTCCAAACTTCCAAAAGCTGTTTCAAGTTCCAGGCGTGTTCCATCCAGGCTGCAGGCTTTGCTGGTTCCCCAGGGGTGGGAGCCGCCGTCTCCCCAGCTGTCTCAGTCACCACTGACAAACAAACATGCTGGCATGGGCCGAAACGACTGGGAGAAGTCCTCGGCGGCCGCCACCCCCAACCGGGCCCCCAGGCCCGCAGCCTGCCTCTGTGACCTGATCTTCCGATCCTCCAACCTGATCGCCTTAGCTCTCCGCCTCAGCTCACCACCTCGGCACGCCCCAGCACGCTGCCTCAGCTCACCAATGACCATCCTGCCTCCTCCGCTGCCCCAGTCATCCTCAGCCACCGCTGACAGCATAGAAAAACTGCCGCCAGCGGCGCCAGCCCTACCGGACTGACCGGGAAAACGCCAGAGGCCGGCCACCGCCCCAATCAGAGCCGCGCACCTGGAAACACCACGCCAAGAACCGCCGCCTACAGCCGTCCACGCCATGCCTCCGTTCCTGTCGCCCCGACCCTTCCTGAGGGCGAAAAACCCGTCGTCGGGCCGACGAGATGTTTCTTCAGCTGGGTGGGGTGGTCATGCTGGTAAAAACCCCACACACAGCCCAGCCTAGCCAGGAACAATCCACCAGTCCATCACTCCGTTCAAACTACACCGCCATCTTGCGCATGCTCCTAACTCCAGTTAGCAGTTGTGTCACTGCCGCATCACCAGCCGTCCCATTAAAGTGAATGTCAGAGGAGGAGCCACTGCAGGACAGAGATGACAGTTGTGTTTAAAAATTACGATTTAAATCAAGTTGATTCAAATGAAGCCTTTTTACTAGTGATTTAAATCATGATTTAAATCATGATTTAAATCGACTTGATTTAAATCAAATCCACCCTAACTGCAGCCCTCCAGCGATCTGGGCTTATGGCAGAGTGGCTAGACGTTAGCCTCTCCTCAGTGCAAAATACATGAAAGGCTGCTTTGAGTTTGCAAATCACCTGAAGGACTCTCAGACTGAGGAACAAGATTCTCTGGTCTGATGAAACCAAGATTGAACTGTTTGGCCTCAATTCTAAATGTTATGGCTGCAGAAAACCAGGCACCACTCATCATCTGCCCAATATCATCCCAACAGTGAAGCATGGTGGAAGCAGCATGCTGCTGTGGGAGTGTTTTCAGCAGCAGGGACTTGAAGACTGGTCAGGATTGAGGGAAAGCTGAGTGGAGCAAAGTATAGGGATATCCTCAATGGAAACCTTTTCCACAGGACCTGAGAACCTCAGACTGGGATGAAGATTCACTTTCCAACATGACAAAGATCCTAAGCACACAGCCAAGACAACACAGGAGTGGCTTAGGGACAACTCTGTGAATGTCTTAGAGTGACCTAGCCAGAGCCCTGATTTGAATCCTATTGACCATCTCTGGAGAGATCTGAAAATGGCTGTCCATTGGCAGTTGCCAGCCAGCCTGACTGAGCTTGAAATAATTTGCAAGGAAGAATGGCAGAAAATCCTCCAATCCGCCTGTGTGCAAAACTTGTCATACCCAAAAAGACTTGAGGCTGTAATTGCTGCCAAAGGTGCTTCCACAAAATAATGAGTGAAGGGTCTGAATACTTATGCCAATGTGATAGTTCAGTTTTTTCTTTTAAATAAATTTACAGACATTTCTAAAATTCTGTTTTCATTTTGTCTTTGTGGGGTACTGAGTGTAGATTAATGAGAAAAACAAATTTTAACAACTGTAGAATCAGGCTGCAGCACAATTAAATTGACAAAAGTGAATTGAGTACTTCCTGAATACTTTCTGAATGTACCACAGAACTTCAGTTAGGTTATTCAAAAAATCTTCCTTGTTCTCTTTCTTCCTTTTAATCTTGTCTAATTTTATGTGATATTAGTTATTTTTAAGTGTATTCTGATGACCTGTGTGTCAGTTTTTATGTAGAGCATATTTATATACTATTTGATTTTTTTGAAAAATAACGATTTCTACTTATCTAGGTCAACTCCTATGTTACTAAATAATCCTGCTTCATTCTTTAAATGAATAAGCCCCTTTTTCCTAATTCTAACTCAATTCTAACTTATTTCAACAACTCCACAAATCTTGATGACCATTAGTTGGCAACCAAGACATTTTTTAAAAAAATATCTCACACTGTGCTGTCACCTGGTGTTTGATAGAGGAAACTGTTGACTCGTCAACCTATAGTGTCACGGAATAAAACAATTATTATTTAGTCTTTGGTACAACATGAAAGAAAAAACCTATAGATCACAGAATAACAGAGCATTATACATGCCAATTAGAGATTTTTCATGTGATGGGTGATGTTAGGCCAAGGAAATTTCAGCCAAGAAAATCATCAATCACCCTCCACAGAATGTTAAAAATGTTAAATGAACATTGTATGTTAAAGCTGTATGGAAAGCAGTGCAGCGCATCTGTCTTCCTCCCACCATCAAGCATCAGAGTATAAGGGAAGAAAATCACCCAAGATTCATCCTCTCTATTGAAGACCTGGCTCCTTGCTACGTGACTACAGCCCTGCCCAAGCTGCTGGAGGTGCTTGCCAGGGTGGTGGTGGAGACCCCCAGACTCATAGTCATGGGGGACTTTAACTTACCATCAACTGGCTTGTCATCAACCGCGGCTCGTGAGTTCATGGCCTCCATGACGGCCCTGGACCTGACACAAATAGTTGATGGCCCTACTCACATTGGGGGAGGCACACTGGATCTGATTTTTATCTCTGGACAGTGGTTAAATGATCTGGATTTAGGAGATTTAGTTACCGAGCCATTGTCATAGTCAGATCATTTTCTCCTTCATCTAGACTTTCGGACCGCCACCCAACACCGCAGGGAGACGGGACCAACACGCTGGTTCCGTCCCAGGCACCTGATGGACCCGGAGAGGTTCCTGACGGAGCTTGGGCCACTTCCTGTGGATCTGGCCCACGGCACGGCTGAGGAGCTAGTTGCGGCCTGGGAACGGGCCGCGACTGGCGCTTTAGACCGTGTCGCGCCTTTGCGGCCTCTGACCCGGCGCAGATCTCAACCAGCTCCTTGGTTTTCCGAGGGACTGAGGGAGATGAAACTCCGGAGAAGACGCCTAGAGAGTGCCTGGAGATCCAGCCGTTCCGAGGCTGACTGGACACTAGTTAGGTCCTACAGTAGGACTTACCTAGTGGCACTGAGGGAAGCGAAGCGTTCTTAGGTTTCTCCCTCATTGCGTCGGCAGATAACCGCCCGGCGGCCCTGATTCGGGTGACCCGCTCCCTCCTTCATCGGGAGGTGCGGGATGACCCCTTACAGGGCCGTGCCGAGGAGTTTAGTGGTTATCTATACGATAAAATCGTTCAGCTTCAGGACGGATTGGATCAACATTGGGTAGATCCAGGTGAGAGGCTGGAGACACGTCTTGTTGAGACTATTTGGGATGGATTTGACCCTGTGACTCCTGAGGACATGGACAGGTTGTTGGGGCGGTTGAATGTCACCACATGTTTATTGGACCCGTGCCCCTCCTGGCTGGATCTGGCCACACAGGAAGTGACACGAGGCTGGCTCCAGGGGATTATCAATGCTTCTTTGATGGAGGGGTTTTTCCCCGCCACCTTGAAAGAGGCAGTGGTGAGGCTCCTCCTCAAGAAGTCCTCCCTGGACCTGGCTGTTTTAGGAAATTATTGTCCGATCTCCAACCTTCGCTTTGTGGCGAAGGTTGTTGAGAGTGTGGTGGCATGTCAGTTACCCCAATACCTGGATGAATCTGTCTATCTAGACCCGTTCCAGTCTGGCTTCCCGCCCGGGTACAGTACGGAGACGGCTTTGGTCGCATTGGTTGAGGATCTCTGGAGGGCCAGGGACAGGGGTTATTCCTCTGCCCTGGTCCTATTAGATCTCTCAGCGGCTTTTGATACCATCAACCATGGTATCCTGCTGCACCAGTTTGGTAGTGGGAGGCACCGTTTATCGGTGGTTCTCCTCCTATCTTCGTCGAAACGTTGCCAAGACACTTCCAATTTTACACGGGAGAAAACCCGAACAACCAAAGAGATAGATATATATATATATATATATATATATATATATGTTTTCTGAGGTTTTCACGGGTGTTTGTATATAGGTCTTTGGTTGTTCGGGTTTTCTCCCGTGTAAAATTGGAAGTGTCTTGGCGACGTTTCGACGAAGTCTCATTCGTCATCTTCAGGCTTCAGCTTCGTGCTTCTGGGAGCAATGTGTGATTGCAGCTGTTTCTTCCTTTTAACTGCTAGTGGGGTTTGAACTGATTGGGTGGGAGCTTGGCTGTGCTCTGATTGGATGGGGTTTTTGTGCTCTGATTGGCTGGGGGTGTGTCCTGTTTGGGTGGGGGCTTGGTTATGCTCAGATTAATCTGAGTTGCAGGGGGATTTGAGCTGGTGAGCTGCGTTGCTGTTGTTTGGCTTCGTGGTCGTGGTCATGCTACATGTTCATAGTGGGTGTCAGTCTGCTGCATGTATGGATTGGAGGGGTTTGAAATGGCTAATGTTGCAGCTGCGGTCTGGCTTCTGGTCCTTGGTCGTGCTTCATGATCAGTGTGGGTTTGGGTGTGCTTTCTGGGTGGATGTGTGGTGGTGACATCCTGTGTGGACCTCGTGAGTGTGGGTCTGGTGTCATTCCTCGTGTTAGGGACACGTTTGTCAATAAGGGCAGGTTTCCAAATGGCTGGTAGGCGGAGGTATCATCTCGTTTGTTCATGCTGTGTGGGCGTTTTCTATCTCGATGGCTTCTCTGATTATTCTGTTGTTAAAGTGTTCAGTTTTGGCGATAGTTCTGGTCTTTTAAAGTCAATATCGTGTCCTGTGACTTTAAAGTGTTGGACCAGGGAAGAAGTTGGTTCCTCTTTTTTGAATGAGTTCTTGTGTTCTTCAATGTGTGCACTTATTCTTCTGTTGGTTTGTCCAATGTATGTGGTGGGGCAGGCGGTGCATGGATTTCATATACTCCTTGATTTTCTAACTCAATTTTGTCTTTGGGGTTTCTTAGGATGGTGGATATTTTTGGTTTGTGCAGAATGCTGTCTTGATGTTATGTTTGTGGAGGATCTTCCTGATTCTCTCTGTGGTGCCTTTTATATATGGGAGGAGGGCTGTGCCATTTTCTTGCTCTCTGTCTTGGATTTTAGTGCGGGGGTCTTTTTGGATTAATTTGGGAATCTTATTTCTCTGGAATCCATTGGATGTTAGTACATTAGTGAGAGTGTAGTTCGGTTTTAGGTGTTGTTCGTCAGCTAAGCATTTTGTTCTAGAGATGAGTGTCTTGGCTACGGAGTTGATCTGTGCTGGGTGGTGGTGTGAGAGTGCATGCAGATAGCGGTTTGTGTGTGTTTTCTTCTGGTAGATGGTGTGTCCTAGGAGCCATTGGGTTTCTTGTAGACTAAGACATCTAGGAAGGGAAGTTGGTTGTTAGCTTCTGTTTCCATGGTGAACTGTATTTTGGGGTGTAGGCTATTGAAGTGTGTGAGGAAGTTGTCAAGTTTTTCTTTCCCGTGTGGCCAGATTATGAAGGTGTCGTCTACTTATCTGAGCCAGAGTTTGGGTTTATGATCAGATTTTTCTAGAGCTTGGGTTTCAAAGTGTTCCATGTAGAGGTTGGCAATGACAGGTGAGAGGGGTGAAAAACTAGAAGTCCAAAGAACTTCCATTTTATGTGACCTTGCATTCCTACGAAACTGCCGAGATCAAAATTTAATCCCCACATGCTTCCAATTGAAATTCCACTCCAACTCTGCAGCCACCAAACGCATCCTAAAAAGAACAGAATTGGCCCTAATCAGAAATGAACTTCACACAAAAAGATTCCTCCTAGATCAAATCAACAAAGATCTCCTCACACTTCACCTCAAACTCAGCAACAAGATCCACCCTGCACTTTGGGACAAATCCAAACAACTCGCCGTCTGGAGAGCCGAAACACAGACCACCCTCAAGACAGACAGACACACCAACAAACTCCGAAGACTACAAGAACGCCAGAAACAAACCCCTCCACCTTCACAGCCACACATGAAACAAACAGTGCATAACATCTCAGATAGATCCTCACCAAAGCTGAAACCGATGTCCTTTCCAAAGGATTCAGCTTTGCAGTCACTCCCAAATACATCCCCACTGAAACCATTATATGCGGAGTTGAAACCAGCCTGACCAAAATCAACCCCGATGACGCTAACAAAATCAGACTCGAAATCACCAACATCCTCTGCAGCAGCAAGCCACCCAAAAGCAACTTACCCAAAGAGGAACAGGCAGCACTACTTAACCTGAAAAAAGACACCAGCATAATAATCCTACCAGCAGACAAGGGGAACGCCACGGTGGTTATGAACACATCTGACTACCAAACCAAATTAACCAACCTACTCCAAGACCCTGCATACAAGCCCCTAAAAACAGACCCCACCACCTACCTAGAAAAAACCACTAGATCCAAAATAAAAGCTTCCCCCATCAGTGAAAAAATTCAACAAAGAATCATTCCCAGACAGAAATCATCCAGATGCCCTAAGCTCTACGGCCTCCCCAAGATACACAAAGAAGGAACCCCACTCAGACCCATAGTCAGCTCCATAGGCTCACCTCTACAAAACCTAGCCAAATTTCTCGCCAAACAACTACAGCCCTATGCAGAATCCATCGCCTCACACGTAAAAAACTCATTCCAGTTCATAGAGATCATAAAGAAACAAAACTTACAACCCAGCGACCTACTCGTGAGCTTTGATGTCATATCCCTCTTCACCCAAGTGCCAATCAAAGAAGCCTTGACAGCTATCCAAAACAAATATAACCCCCCCAAGCACATCCTAGATCTGACCAACCACTGCCTATCCAACACATACTTCATCTATAACGGACAAAAATACAAACAAATAGAAGGAGCACCCATGGGATCACCCCTCTCACCTGTCATTGCCAACCTCTACATGGAACACTTTGAAACCCAAGCTCTAGAAAAATCTGATCATAAACCCAAACTCTGGCTCAGATACGTAGACGACACCTTCATAATCTGGCCACACGGGAAAGAAAAACTTGACAACTTCCTCACACACCTCAATAGCCTACACCCTGAACAACACCTAAAAACCGAACTACATACTCTCACTAACGTACTAACATCCAATGGATTCCAGAGAAATAAGATTACCAAACTAATCCCAAAAGAACCCCCCACTAAAATCCAAGACAGAGAACAAGAAAACGGCACAGCCCTCCTCCCATATATAAAAGGCACCACAGACAGAATTAGCAAGATCCTCCACAAACACAACATCAAGACAGCATTCTGCACAAACCAAAAAATATCCACCATCCTAAGAAACCCCAAAGACAAAATTGAATTAGAAAATCAAGGAGTATATGAAATCCCATGCACCGCCTGCCCCACCACATACATTGGACAAACCAACAGAAGAATAAGTGCACACATTGAAGAACACAAGAACTCAGTCAAAAAAGAGGAACCAACTTCTTCCCTGGTCCAACACCTCAAAGCCACAGGACATGATATTGACTTTAAAAAGACCAGAACTATCGCCAAAACTGAACACTTTAACAACAGAATAATCAGAGAAGCCATCGAGATAGAAAAACGCCCACACAGCATGAACAAACGAGATGATACCTCCCGCCTACCAGCCATTTGGAAACCCGCCCTTATTGACAAACGAGTCCCTAACATGAGGAATGACACCAGACCCACACTCACGAGGTCCACACAGGATGTCACCACCACACATCCACCCAGAAAGCAGACCCAAACCCACACTGATCATGAAGCACGACCAAGGACCAGAAGCCAGACCACAGCTGCAACATTAGCCATTTCAAACCATTCCAATCCATACATGCAGCAGACTGACACCCACTATGAACATGTAGCACGACCACGAACACGAAGTCAAACAACAGCAATGCAGCTCACCAGCTCAAATCCCCCTGCAACTCAGACTAATCTGAGCACAACCAAGCCCCTAGCCAAACAGGACACACCCCCATCCAATCAGAGCACAGCCAAGCTCCCACCCAATCAGTTCAAACCCCCACTAGCAGTTAAAAAGGAAGAAACAGCTGCAATCACACATTGCTCCCAGAAGCACGAAGCTGAAGCCTGAAGATGACGAATGAGACTTCGTCGAAACGTCGCCAAGACACTTCCAATTTTACGCGGGAGAAAACCCGAATAACCAAAGACCTACATATATATATATATATAATATATGTTGATATATGTTTGATATATATGATATATATGTTCCTATCAAGAGTGGCGTTCCTCAAGGCAGCGTCCTTGGACCAACACCACATCTCTGACATCAATACAATTGAACGTGTCCAGAAATATTTTACAAGAAGAGTTCTCCATTCCTCTGAAAACAACAAAATACCTTATCCCACCAGACTTGAAATCCTAGGCTTAGAAAACTTGGAACTCCGTCGCCTTCGACAAGACCTAAGTTTAACTCATAGAATCATCTATTGTAATGTCCTTTCTGTTAAAAACTACTTCAGCTTTAATTGCAATAATACAAGAGCAACCAATAGATTTAAACTTAATGTCAACTGCTTTAATCTAGATTGCAGAAAATATGACTTCTGTAACAGAATCATCAGTGCTTGGACTACTTTACCTGACTCTGTGGTCTCTTCCCATAATCCTAAAAGCTTTAACCAAAAACTTTCTACTATTGACCTCACCCCATTCCTAAGAGGACCATAAGGGGCGTGCATAAGCGCACAAACGTGCCTACCGTTCCTGTCCTATTGTTTTTCTTTTCTTCTTCCTATATATATATATATGCTTATATCTATTTACTCATATATATGTTTATATATTATATAATCTTTTTGTATGATACTTACATATATTGTTGTGACAAAATAAATAAATAAAATAAATAAATAAATAAATAAATCTGGTGTTTTGGCTTCTCATAGGACTTCGTTGTACACTTCTAGCATTGGCAGGCTTAAAATATCTTGCAGTTCTTTATAAACTTCTGCTGGTAAACCATCTGGTTCTGGAGTTTTGTTGATATTCTTTCATTCAGCCTATGTTTCACCATTTCTGGAATTTTTGGTAGGTTAGCTAGGTATTGTGTTATTTTTCCCTCTGGTATTTTTTCATAGTCATATAATGTTATCTCTTTTTTTTTCCGTTTTACAATGCAGCATACCTCCCTCATCCTGTAATTTACTTATCCATTTCCTCTCCTTTTCTTTCTTTAGTCTATAAGTTAATCATTTTTCAGGTTTACTAGCATTTTCAAAGAAATTTTGTTTTTATATGTTGCACCAGCTCTTCTTTTCCCATCATATTTAGTTTATGTTTAAACAGCTCCATATGATTCCTTAAGCTTATCTAATGTGGCTCTTTTTGTAATTCTATCTCCAGTCTTTTATAGTCTTCTTCTAATGTTTTTTGGTGCTGTTTCTTCTTTTTATTTTTCCTTGCTATGTAAGTTATCACTAGTCCTCTAATGAATGCTTTAGCTGTATCCCAGACGTTCTGTAACAATGTCTCCTCTTTTCTGTTTTCTCTAAAAAAGAACCCCATTTCTTTAATCATCATCTATAAACCCTTTGTCTTTTATTGATTCAAAGTCCATCTTACTTTTCTTTCCTGTCCCTTCCAACTAATCCTAACTGGGTTGTGGTCTGCCCATAAATTCGTTTCTACCTCTATCTCCTGCACATTCCTAGTCAGTTCGGATGTCATCAGATCATACCAATTCTGGACCAAGATTGATGCACATCACAGTAGAATGTGTACTGCTTTTTCCCTGGATTCATTTCTCTCCAGGTGTCTTTTATTGATAGTTGTTCTGTCATTTTAATAAGGATTCTAGGTAAACAACTTCTCATTTTTTAATTCATTTTGCTACTTTTGTAATCCATTTTTGTGTCCACAATTTATTTGAAATCTCCCATGATGCAGATATTTTCATATTCTATTATTTTTGGGTGAAGTTTTTGGTAAAATTCTTCTGGTCCTTTATTTGGTGCATATATAGCCACCAAAAGTGTCCTTTTTTTTTTTTATTCAAAAAGTTTTACAAAAAATTTTTTTCCCCCTTTCCCCCCAACCCCTCTCCCTTCACAAGCCCCCTCCCCCCCCCGACTTCCCGGAACAAGCACAAGGTATAGTTAAAAATAAAACAAACATATGCTAAAAAAATTTTTTCCCCAAAACTATTATACCAATTTTCCCTCTCTAGCTCTGACTTCCTCCTTACATAACCAAAATCCTTCAAAAAATTAACAATAAACAGTAATAAAATATATAGATCAATAGAACAAATTAATTCTAAAGTATTTAAAACCAGCTAAAGCATAAAAATCCAATCCAATTCAGCGAATATCTCCCTTATAGCTTCTATAACCATATAATTTTCCCCCCAAGTCTTTCTTACATAAGATCTTTCGAGAATATTCTATTTAAAATTCAATACAACAGATTATAAAATTTCAATACAGGGAAATTACAATATCTATTCAACTTTAGTCCTTCCTCGTCAAAATCCAGTATAAATCCAAATATCTAGTCTTTTATGATAGTTATAAAACATATAATCAACCCATTTCTTCCAGATCTTCCTCACGTATTGTCTTTCAGGAATGCTAATATCTTTTTCTGTTAATATTTCCAAAAAAAAAATTCTTTCAAGGATGATACTTTTGTCTCTTGCCATTTTTTTTGATGCATTAGTCTCTGTCTTTCCTTCATTACTCCTTTTGAAAAGTCAGTCACAATATTTCCTAATAGTTCCTTATGTCCAAGAATCCACGAGTTACTGCCGTATATTCCCTCAATCCGAAAAGAGAACTCTTGGAAAGCATTAACCCTGTGAATTTTTCCATTTCGGGAGACAGCCTCCTGTAGCACAAATTCTGGCATTTCATCCAAACTTTTTTAAAAAGGCTTCTTTACATCAACTTGTTTATTCAGGATCCTATCTTCATATTTATCCACTTTTGTTATCTCCTTCATTCCATATTCCAAGTCCTGATTACATTGGTTAATTTCCTCCAAACTCTCATCCAAAACGCCTCCATTTTTTTCCAATTCGTATTTTTGAGTAATTAAATACATTCTTTCTGTATAATCCTGTATAAAGTCACGAATCCATTCTTCTGAAAAAACCTTCATGGCAAAGTTCTTGCTGAAAATCCCCTTATAAAATACTTAAACAAACTAAAATAATCCAACAATCCACAGTCCAGTACAATAAGATAAAATCTCCATTCAGTTTCACTTTCTCAACAAGTAAACGCCATTTTGTTTCATTGTGTTGATTGTAGATGAGAGAAATTATTATTATTTTTTAAAAATAGAAGTCAGATTTAATACTTGCAAATTAAATGACTGATCTCCTGTGTTTATTCCGTCTGCTTATAAATATCCATAACAATCACTTGAAGCAGAAGTGGTCGCTCTCTTCTCTGTCTGCAGAAGCAGAGACACGCTGGGGCTGGAGCTGTGCAGAAGGATTTCCAGGGAACTTTCCCTTTCGAGTTCCCTGAACGGGGCCTCTAGAGAGAGCTCTACCTTTCCTTCTTCTTGCTCTTTCCCTTCCCCTTACCAGGGAAGGTACTTTCAGCCGCTGTTTTCGCCGGCTTTTACAGAATCCCAGCGCGGGCGCCCTTAGGGCGTCCTTCGGAGAGAGCGGAGCCACCAGAAGTCAGCACAGAACTCCAAAAGTGTCCTTTTTTGATTCAAAGTAATCTCCAGCATCAAAATTCTGCCTTCATCTTTAAATATTTTTCAGTGTTTATTGTCTCTTTAACATATATATCACCCCTCTCATCATATTGGCACAGCTTCAATGGAAAACCAAATCTTAAATCTTTCACGTGGTTTCAGTATAATTAAACTAGGAAATAATCTCATCCCCAAGTGTCACACGTCACATTGGCCAAATGGGTTAATTAGCAGGCTCTTCAGGCACTCCTTCTCCAACCTTATCTGTTGGAGTAGAGATGACTTTGGTTCTCATGAGAAAGCTCTTTGTTGTGTCTAGTTATGCATTCTAACCTCCTTCCCCTCTGTATGGCAACTGAGGAACAGAAAGATGGCTGCAGCCAAGTTCAGTTCGAAGTTGACAGCTGCTTTGTGTCTATGCTCAACATTGACTTTACTGACTGATTGATTGGTCCCATCCAACACCAACATTATATTGTGCATCTCACAATATTAGGTAACAAAATAAAAGCACTATGAAATATAAATATACATATAATACACATAATACATAATATATATCAAAATTTATCCAATAAAGCTGGGGGGATGTCTGGAGTTTCAGCTAAATAGGTTTTCTGAAAATGGCTTAACTTGGTTTGTTTTGGAAGTCAGTTTTGCTAGTATTTCTCTGTATTTGACAGCCATTGACTTCCTTTATATTAATTCCAGTGTAGATGTTGTGGCCTGTCAGCTGCCGACCCCTCTGGCAGCCATATCAGATGAGGAGATGGAATAGGAGACAGGGCTAGCATTAAGGCAATCTGAGAGCTTTGAGGGGGAAAGGGGAATGGAGCTGTCAGAGATCGAGACAGAGGTGGAGCCTGGGCCATCCATTAGGCCCCGATGGAGAGGAAGAGGAGAACAACTGGGTCCTATGCCTGATGCGCAGAAGGCAGAGGAGAGGAGAGCTCTATGGGCCAGTCCTCAGGACGGAAGAGCCACTGCTGCTAGCTAAGCCCCACCCTAGCTCTGGGGAGAAAAGGCAGGGGGTGGAGACAAATAAGTGTCAGACAACTATTTATCTCCCTGTCAGTCAGCCACTGATAGTCCGAACTTCTGAATCCTGTCTGGAACTGTTATCGGAATTCTTTCTTGTAATCTGAGAGTCGGGTGTGCCTTTGGAGTGTGTGCATGTCTCCGCTACTGGAAAAAGAGTAGGTGCACCTTCCAGGACTTTCGTGATGAGTGTGGTGAGTGAGAGAGACTCCTGGTGTGTTGGAGCTATTTCAGGGGAAAGGGGAATGAGCATCGCTTTCCACAGGCACTTAGAGACTTCGTTAGTCTGCTGAGAGAATGGGAGACTCTTCGCTGGGGTTGCTGGCATTCCTAATAAAAGGAACATTTAGTTTAAAAAAATACATGCTTCTCGTGTTTGGGAACTGGGTCAGAACAGTGGATTGGATCAAGACAGGATCTCAATTAGTGCCCTTGCAACTTAAAACTGTAAAAAGCAAATATTAGAAGCCTGATGCATGCTATGGGATTTAAGAAGATAAATCTGCATCTTGCACAGAAATAGCCTAACAGAAAAAAGCTTGAAATTTCTGAAATCCTGCTTCTGATATTGAATTTTGGACTTGTTATTATTGCAGAATTGTACTTCATGTATTTTACTTCCTCTGAATCCTTCTTTCCTTTAAAATTGCATTCTCAAATATTTAAACAGAAATCTCAGAGTACTGTTTGGAGCAAAAAGTATTTAGAATTGCAGGATGTCAACAGTTCTCAAGATGGGGAGATAAAATATTTTCTGCAGTTTGGAGATGCACCAGTAGATGGTAGACAGAAAAATAACAGTGTACAGTGGCATCCCATCTTTGAAATGTATTTTCGCTGGAGGCCAGTAACAATAGCCAACATTGTCTGCTAGAAGTCTACTTCTTTTAAATTAGGGTCTTACCATCCTTAGCTTGCCCATGCTTTTGCCTCTTAAATGGTTCTTTGTGTTACTATAATTATTATTATATATGTATTATATGTCTCAATATAAATTATGATATAGAAATGATGCCTATTCTGGGAATCTAAGTGTCCTAATGAAGTCTGAGGAATTTACGCTGCTCATATCAGCTCTGAACTCTTGACTTGATGTTTATGAATGAGGATTGAATGAGCCAACAGCTCTTGGTAATATGGACAGTCCAGCAGTAATGCAAATAAATCAGCAAATTAAAGTTTGATTTGCTCATTTCTTTTTGATTGGGTGATGTCCTTTTGGAATTTCTTTCATAACATTTCCAGGTACTTATATTAACCAGATTTCATGTGTGAGGCTGATATTAAAGAAAGAGTACTTGAGTCACATATTCTTTGAAGAAGGAGAGCTTCTTTTCATTTTGTCATTTTAAATCCATATTTAGAAATGCTTGCATAACCAGCAGTGTTTGTAAAAGTTTATTTGGGTTAATGTCAGGATGGGAACAGGATGTTTTGGATGGGACTCCAAAACAGGACTTTGGAACAAGACTCAGGATGGCAGCCTGAGTCAACCTTGAGCCCCATCAAAATCGAACTCCAGGCTGTGTAGTATTTCAGGCAAATCCTGCCACAGCCTGGAGTTCGATCTTGATGGG
Organism: Ahaetulla prasina; assembly: GCF_028640845.1. Classification (NCBI taxonomy): domain Eukaryota; kingdom Metazoa; phylum Chordata; class Lepidosauria; order Squamata; family Colubridae; genus Ahaetulla; species Ahaetulla prasina. The sequence goes on along the minus strand of NC_080545.1, from coordinate 43,863,906 downwards.
GCTCAAGGTTGACTCAGGCTGCCATCCTTCTGATGTGAGTAAAATGAGGACCCAGATCATCGGAGGCAATAGCAAATAATACTCTGACATTGTAACCACCCAGAGAGTGCTGTAAAGCACTATGGGACAGTATAAAAGCATAAATATTATTGCTATGTTTTAGTGATTTTTGAAAAAGAATATTTCTGTAGTAGATTTTTAATTTATTTTACTATTACAGAAATAAATCAAAATTAATTTATTACATATGCAACGAGCATATCTAATACTCTTTCCTGCCCATAACAACAACTCTGTTAGGTGAATTGGGCTGAGGGGAGAGTGAGTGGCTCAAAGTCACTGGCTTTCATGCCTGCAATGGGACTAGAACTCAGAGCCTTCTGGTTTCTAGTCTTGTTAACCACTCACTAAATTGGCTGATATGATGTTAATTACCTTTTTCCGGGTACATTTGCAAAAAGAGAGAGAGAGATTATAGATTTGGGGAAAACTTAAGGTATGCTGAAGTACAAAAGTCCTTAGAAGAAGAACGGAAAAAAGTGGTGTGTTAAGATGATTACCAAAATGTACTTTGTTGTTGTTGTTAGTTGCGAAGCCGTGCCCGACCCATCGCGACCCCAAAATGTACTAATTAATGGTAAATAAAACCTGATTCTGCTGGAAATTGAATTTTGGGTATCTCCAGGTTTCTTTTAACTGACTTTTAACTTCTAAATATACAAAATACTGCTGCTTGTTCTTGATTTCAGAACTGTATGATTACTATCAGTTACTAGTTGGCCTTGACAGCAATTTGTTTAGAACTAGTCCATGGAAATGCTCCATGGTGTTTTCCATCTAGCCTGTCCTCCAAGGATGCAATCCTTTATTTCCACACTGCCCTCTCCTACTATACTCATGATGTGAGTAGGCTTATTTGAAGGAGATGCAACCCTCCCTCGCTTAATTCTTTAAAATATCTCAATAGAATTACATAGAATTTTCAGAAAGAAAGTTCTTGTATAAATTGGAGGAAGACCTATTTAGTGGACAATGTTGAAACTTCAGACATTGCAAAAATGTTACACAAAAAACTTATAGTCAATCAATCAATGCCAGCCTAGGTGGAGAGGTTTTGTTTTGCTTCATTTGTTCTAAATTAAATTATATTTGCTGGAAAGATCACTTTGTAAGCATTTTTACACCGGGATGATTTCTAAATATAAAATAGCTTAAGTTGACTTGGCAAATGTTTTATATGGCCATTGCTAATGTAACAACGTGGCACAACATTCATTCATTGCCCTTTTCAGTATATTATTGTTTTGGAGATATATGTGACGGATTCTTTCAAAGCAGTATAATTGGTAAGGTCTAAATGACCCCCCCCCATAAGAACAAATACTTCAACTTGAGCTCCATCAGCCTGTGTTGACCAATTTTATGTATTCTGAAAATTCTGGGATTTGAAGTCTACACATCTGGATGAGACACATTTGAAGAATGCTGTTATAGTCAATTGTTCTAAACATTTCTCTGCTTCTTTCCCCATCTTACAAAAAAAATTGAAACCAGGTGTGTTAAATTGTATACTTATTTCTGCAGAATTCTAAACCACATATCAATTTAAAACGTGTCTTAATTCCATTTAACTATTTTGAAGAAATTTACTGTACCCCATGCAGCTATTGTTAGCTGCCACCTTATGCTAACTGTGCTTCACTGCTATGCAGTGACAGACTGCCATGAACTATGGGGAGGGATATGCTTGGGAAATAGAAAGTAGAAGCTGTGCTTTCTCCAGATACTGCCACAAGGTCACCTTGCTGGAAGGAGGGAGCTGCATAAAAATCTGTGTTTGGACTGATCATTATGAAAATATCTTGCATTATGCATCTTGCATAAAGTGGGGAGAAAGTAGAACTTAGGGATTTTGGCGCACGATTATCAGTTCTGGCTGGCAATGCTGCAATACACTTGATCTTTTAAAAACCCATACCTTTCTCAACAAATGGAGTCCAGGATCATTTTAATTTAGTAGTTCAAGTTGTGGGCAGTCTGACAGCTATAGTCTTTATCTGCTATATGACTCAGTATTCTAATTTAAGATGGTGGTTGTACAGGTTGTACATGTAAAATTGTTTTTACTTTCTTCAGAGTTATAAATACATACTGTCTTATTTTCTTTTGAACCCTGAAATAAGGGCTTGGCCTTATTTTTGGGGGGGGGTTCTTTATTTCGGGGGTGCAGGAGGCCCAGGGTGGCTTGCGCACTCACAGCCAGAAGTCCGGCAGAGAGAGTATTGTGCCTCGCTCGCTCCCCCCGATGCAGCCGGGCCCCTCTTATCTCCTGCCAGATGCTGATAGTGCTGAAGAATGTCGTGGCATGCCTCCAGCCCCCAGCCCTGGCACCATGCCCGGACAGGCCGAACAAACAAACCTCCCTCCGATAGCATGTGCGCCTGAAGCCAGCCACGAGCTGGGATTACCAACAGCTGGAGACGAAACGATGCAATGGATAGATCCACGCTTCCGGAGAATGGAGAGGCGACGTTACCAAAAGGAAGGGAGGGGCAGGCCTGGATAAGTGCTGAGTCATGGAGCCACACCCCATGGCCTATATAAAGGATCTGCTTTCTGGCATTCTCTGAGTCAGGCAAAGTCTAACTTGGGTTACTGAAGTCACATCCTGGTCTCCTGCCTGCCCTGAGAACTCTGACAGAACATTGGCAAAGCTGCAGAGGCTTTGCAGCCACGCTTGATACAGACTTCCCCGACCCGGCCGTCAGAGGAGGAGTGGGACACGACAGAGAGGCTTCCTTCGTGCACCACCATCAAGCCCTTCCCCTTCTGCAGGGGGTGTGTGTGTGTCAAATGCGAGCAGCCTGAAGGCACCAAGCTGTGCAAGTGCCTGTCCCCAACCCCTGATCACGTACCTCCCAGGCCTACCACGTCGATGTGGACGAAGCCATGAGCACCAGATCCTTGAGCTCATAGCCAATACCGCCGGCACCCACCACCAGCACCCACATGGAAACCATGGCCTGGGCTAGCTCTTCCTGCAGGGTCCAGCTCCAGCCATCACTATAGAGTGGGAAGCACACTCCCAGAGCGGCCGCTGCCCTGGCTGGGGTTTGGAAGCCGCAGAGGCAGAGTTTGGAGGAGAGAAAGAAAGATTTCTGCTGCTTTCCTTGCATGCAGCCAAAAGCAGAAGCAGCAGAAGTCTTTCTTTCTCTCCCCTTCCCTCCCCTGCTCTTCTCCGCTTTGATTACTGACTAGAGTGCCTGCCAGCGAGCCTGGAAAACCTCTCCTCCTCGGGAGTCACCGAACTGGATGGCAATCAGGCCAGACTTCCTGGGAAAGGGAGTCTTGCGAGATCCTTGCCCACCCTCTCTTCCTCCTGCAGGTTCAGTTTACTCTTTCCAGGCACCCGGTAGCGAGACGCTGGGCAGCTGTGCTGAGGGCAGCCCAGACAGACATAGCTCGGCCTGCCCAGCCACAGCTAACACTCCTTGCCGGTGGCTGAGCTTGGCCGCAGGAGGCTGCTGGGCCTCTGCAGATGGCATCAGCAGTAGCAACACCTGCAGTGCCTCAGTCATCCCCACTGAGACCCGCTCCCAGCTGTGGGATGTGCCAGGCCTGCCATTGTAATCCTCCGCAACTGCCTGCCCTGCATAGAGGCCTCTGCTGCTGGTGGCTGCCCTGCTAAGTAAGCCCCAGGGTGGCGATGCTTGCACTGGGGCTGCTGGAGCAGGCACTTGGTAGCATGGGCTATGCAGACATGGTGCCTGGGTGTAGGGCCGAGAGCAGGCGGGCCACTCTTGGCCCTGCACCCAGGACCAAGAACATCCTGGGTGCATCCTGGGTCCAGGAGCAGGCGCTCAAGGTTTACGGTCAGTGCCATGGGCGGCGAAAGGGGTGGGGGGTGCAGGAGTTCGCAGGGATGTGGCTGCCTTGGGAGGGTTGGGGGGGTGAGGGACCTATGTGTGTGTGGGTGGGGGCTTATTTTGGGGGGAGGGCGTATATTTAAGCCCACCCCAAAACTCAGGCTTGGCCTTATTTTTGGAACATGTCCTATTTTCGGGGAAACACAGTATTTATGTACATTAGATTTATCCTTTGTCTGATATTTGAATCTTGTTTTGATATATTTCAACTAAAAATAATTGTGTATTGTGAAACTTTGAACTTCAGTGATGATGGTTGTACATGTATAAGCCAGAGCTCACAACAGTTAACAAAATCAACATATGCTTGAAATAACCTCAAAACTTTGGAATTGTAATCTAATTGGAAAAATAGGTGATAGCTAAAATCTGTACATCCGAAATTAATGAACATAATGTGTATTGCATTTTTAAAATTATTTTTAAATAATGTAAGTATTATATTTCTATTAGCATTTTATGGTAGGCTTAAAAAGCATGTGAATCTTGAAATAGAAAGCTGAAAGTTGAAATGAAGGTAGAGGCATGGCACATTGAAATACTGGCAAGGTTTTTTTTGTTGGAATTCACTTGGAAAAATTCCATTAAATAAAATGTATGGCATTTTTATTTATTATTATTTGTTTATTGAAATAAGTAAAATTGCCCATCTCAGTGGTTTAATGTTATTATAGTGAGGCAAGGGGAAAAGATAGAAAAGGAGATTGGAGCAGGTTTTTTTTTATTTATTTGCACTTATATCCCGCCCTTCTCCGAAGACTCAGGGCGGCTTACACTATGTTAGCAATAGTCTTCATCCTATTTGTATATTTATATACAAAGTCAACTTATTGCCCCCAACAATCTGGGTCCTCATTTTACCTACCTTATAAAGGATGGAAGGCTGAGTCAACCTTGGGCCTGGTGGGACTAGAGCCTGCAGTAATTGCAGGCAGCTGCTGTTAATAATAGACTGTCTTAGCAGTCTGAGCCACAGAGGCCCACAGAGGTTTGGAAAGTTCTTAAGTGTGGTTAGGAGATAAAAGATAAATCATTCATCTCCATGTTAAATGCTTGGTCCATAGTGCAAAAATTCAAAATACAATGTAGGAACAAAAAACAAATGAGTATGTGGGAGCCTCAGCATATGTGAAGCATGCCACATAAATGAGATCACAGAGTAGTACACAATTGGAAAGGAAGTAGGAATTCAGTAAGGAAAGCTATAGAATAGTGGGAGTCAAAAACAAACATAAGCTTGAAATAAAGTTTAAAAAAGCAAAAGACATAAGTCAGCATGGATGAAAGACATGGTATCTCGGCTTCATACCATTTTTAAAATTTGCAAGTTTAGACTAATACTTTTAGGCTCAGTCTGGAAGCCAATTCAGCCTGGAAGCTTGCATGTTGGGATATCAGCCAATCCTTGTTTAAAGAGTTTTAGAAACTGGTACATGCATCTTTTTAAATCTGAAGTGCTGCACAGCCATATGAATTTATCCTACTTGTAATCTTTTATTTTATTTTATTTTTTATAAAAGAAAATTAAATGTGAAGGAATCCTTTTGGCCGAAGGACATCTTAACACTGTAAGTGGAGTTGTGGATATCTCTGATAAAAAGGGAAAAAAAGAATATAAAAAAGTACATGGAACCGAAGACAAGCATAATGTAATACATAAAATAATACATCATTTTTGCTTTTTTGTGATTTTATGCCTTAATATAGCATAGCACTAACATAGTGCTAGCATAGTGGAATAAATAATACACTGTAGAATCATTAGTAGCTGATTAATTATCTGAATCAGTTCCTACTGTTATTGCCAGTTGGAAGCTAAAGGGATAAAAACTGGAATATCTGGAAGACACTAGATTGAGAAAGACTGTCTTAGCGCTATTATCTAATATAGTACTTTGGAGTTTTCTAATTTGCTTTTTTAATTTTTATGAAGAGCTGACTCTCTTGATCAAACACCTAGAACTAGAAATATTCTTACATTCAAATCTGAACCTGCCAAGTGAAACAGTGATTAGTAAAGTACTTGTCTTGAAGGATCTGAGGATTCTTTTTTTTTAAAGTTTTTTGTATTTTTTATTTTTCTTACACACATATTATAAATGTACATTTTCTTATTCATAGATAATCATACATACTCTATCTAAAGAAAGTACAAAAATAAAACTTTTTAATTACCTTTGGAGTTGCTCTTCTACCCTTTTTTCCCTTCGTTTTACAACAAACCTTCTTCTCTTTTCCCTCCCTCCTTCTCCTTTCCTACCTTCTTCCTCCTCCTCCTCTCCTTTCTCATACCTACTTCCCTTTCCTCTCCCCCACTCCTCTTCTCTTTCCCTCCTTTCTCACCTTCTCTCCTACTCTTATCCCCTAACTTATCTTCCTCTCCTTCTCCTTCCTTCCATCCCTCTCTCTCCTTCACCTCCTCTATCTTACCTTCTATTCCTCTCTTCTTTCTTTCTTCCTTGTTGTATATTATTTCCCTTGTTTGGTATCTAAGCAACTCCAATCTTCTGATAATATATACTTTCTTTTCGATTTCTTTTCTATTTTACCCAATCCATCACTTCATGGTTGTACATTTATATCTATAATCTTCTCTTCTTCATCCCTCCTTCCTCTTTTCCATCTATTTTGGCGATATCGAGTTTCTGTTTCTTCATTACCATTTTTCTCATTTCTTTCCCATTTATTTACATTATTTATCTATCTATTGACTTTTATTTCTGTCTCTTTTCTAACCATACATAAAATCTTTCCCATGTCTTGAAATACACCGATTTCTCTTTATCTTTTATTCTTTAAGTTAATCTATTCATTTCCGCACAATCTAAGATCTTTTTTATTACTTCACCTTCTGATGGGATTCTTTCTAACTTCCAATTTTGCTCAAATACAAGTGTTGCTGCTGTTATTACATGAATAATTAAATACATTTCTTCTTTGCAATATCTTTCTGGCAAAATACCCAATAAGAAAATTTCTGGCTTTAATTCTATAGATTTGTGTAGCATTTCCTTTAACCATGTCTGTATTCTAAACCAATATTTTTTTACTTCTATACATGTCCACCACGTATGATAATATGACCCCAGCAAATTCGAACATTTCCAGCATTTAGCTGATTTATCTTTAAACATTTTTGCTAGTCTTTCTGGTGGCATGTGCCATCTATAAAACATTTTTATATAGGTTTTCCTTATATGCTGTTGCCATGGTCAATTTATAATTCCTTTCCCATAGTTGTTGCCATTTCTCTAATTCTATTGCATAACCAAAAATTTTTGCCCATGTTATCGTTGTTTCTTTTACTTCTTCATCTTCTAGTCTAACTTGCAATAAATAATTATACATTTTTAATCATTTTTTCATCCTTTCCAGTCAATATCTGATCCAACTCTGATTCCCCCAAATTAAAACCATATTGTTTCAAGTCTTTATCATATCTTGATTGTATTTGCAATCTTGTGTACCAATCAGTCTCAGAAGGATCTGAGGATTCTGTTAGGACCAGATTTTTACAAGTAAAGCTTGATATAAGTGAATGCATTGTTCTGCCTCTGTTCCAAGTTTAGATTTAAAGCTTTAGATGTCCTTGGTGGGTCCTTATTGGTTGCAGTGAGAATTAATCGAGTTCTGTTACAAGTCACAGTCTGCTGTCACATTCAATTCTTAGTGAGATTAATGGCTGTTGAAGCTGAAATCTAGTAGTTACAAGTTAAATTGCAAGTTAAATGCCTTAAGTTTTATTACAGATACATTTATTCTAAGCATTTACACTGTTTTAGGCACTAAATAATTCTACTGACAGTGAATATTAGTGTAATAGAAACTCTTAGAATACTTTTATAGAGATTAGATTCTTTACAGAAAGTAGCACTGGACCTTGTAATGCCTGTTTAGTTACACTAGCCCACAAATATACCATGGCAACTGAATAGATAATAATAAAATCTAGTTAAAATGGTAGGTTCAAAAATATAATTCTAGTCCAGAGCAATAGAAAAACCTTTCCAGATCTTTGGATTTGTGTCTGTTATTGTATAAATTTCTGAAGTTCCGAATTGATCTGAACCAGTTATGAATGTCAAATTCATTTCTCAAATTGAATAGACAATTTTATTAGTTCCATTTAATCAAATATGTCCAAATCAAATTTGTCCAATTCAGGCACTTTTGACAAATGGGCATTTATATATGTATTTTAATCATTGTAATTGGTACATACTGAATCTGATATGAATGAAAGATTTGGTTCAAATCAGTTTGGATGTTCAAATTTAACATGCTTATTTTCATTTAAATTGAATAGGACCTGTCTTCCATTCTACAGATGTCCAAACCAGATGATTTGGACATCCAAGCAAGATGGTGGCAATGGAGAAAGTATTGTTACATCGTGGGGAGAAAAGTTGTTATTAAACTAAGATAAAATGGTAGGAGGAGAGATTGAGAGGGAAAGATAAGTCATAGAAAAAGAAAAAAAGACTGGAGAAAAGAAAAGATGACAATTGGAGAAATTAGAAGAGAGAGAAGCCACAGACTGGGGGCAGCAAAACCAACTAGTGGAGAACAGAGTCAAACCAGTGAGCAAGTGGGGCCAGCTGCAGAGCAGGGAGGAAAATCAGCTGTGGGGCGGAGAGGCCATCTGTGATGAGCCGGGACGAGGCACGGAAGAAACACAGCTGAAGAACAATTCTGACTCCCCTTTATTGCTCCAACTTTCCCCCAAATGTCCCCATGTTTCCTGCAAGTCCTGGAGCAAAAGCTCCTACACTCACCTGTCGGCCTCTGGCTGTGAGTAGTCCAGCAAACAAAGTTAGCAATGCAGCAAACAAGGCAAGAAGTCCAGTAAGCAAAGTTAGCAAAATCCAGACATCGGCAACAGCATGCAAAGCTCCAAGAAACCACTGTTTGTTCCCGACAAATGTCCCTCCCAACTACGTCTCCTTAAGTTTCAGTCCCCAGGTGAGTCTCGTGAAGAGTGGCGGGACACTCTCGTCCCGAGTCATCGGGTTGGCCTGCGCTGCACCTGCCTCCTCTCTGTGCTCAGGGATCAGAGGGCGGTCCTTTCCCATCGCCAGAGCCCCATTGCTCCTCTGCTCCACTGCCTGCCCTCTCTTCCCACGTCTCTCGGTCATTCTCCACCCATTCTTCCTAGCTGGCAATCCTTCCCAGTGAAGAGAAGGACCAGGGGAGACATGATAGCAGTGTTCCAATATTTGAGAGGCTGCCACAGAGACGAAAGGGTCAAGCTATTTTCCAAGGCACCCAAAGGCCAGACAAGGAATAATGGATGGAAACTGATCAAGGAGAGATTCAACCTAGAAATAAGGAGAAATTTTCTGACAGTGAGAACAACCAACCATTGGAACAGCTTGCCTTCAGAAGGAGCTTCACCAATGGAAGTTTGTGACTCAATTACATTATTGCAATTTTGATTTTTCTTCTTTCCATAACTTCTTGCTGCATTAATAACTCTGGAGAATTCAAAAGTGTGCATTATTTTGGTTGATTTTAATACAAATATTGCTGTAATGAAGAATTTGTTGTGTTTGTGAGTCTTATGGATCAACTGTTTAATGTAAAAGATGTTAATGACCAATGAACCATCAAAAAATACAGCAGTTCTGATTTTTATGTGTAGACCCATATCGCACTGGCTATGACTGAGCACTTAATTGCACTCAGACAATGTGCCTGAGATCTGAAAAACCAACTACCAGTAGATCAATCTGCCCCATATAGGAATGTTTTCCTGAGAGGTCAGTCCCGTTTTCAGATAGCAACTAACAAAATGTTGCATGTCTTAATTATTGAGAGTGTCTCTGGACTACATTGAGATGCAATTAAATCATTAATGTCTCACCTGCTGTTCTCTCCTTGCAGTCCCATATAAAACTAATGGAGGTTGGCTATAAAACAGGCTGCCTCAAGTAATTTGCTAGGCCGTTAAACCAATTTGAGCGTGGGATTATTTGCAGTTGTTACTGAACTGCTAAACATCATGATACAAGCAACCTTATCCAACTAGTTGTAAAAAAAACCTGTTCTATGAAACAGTGATGACCCAAAAACTGAAGTGTATGTTCTGTTAGCTAAACTGAATGTTTTTCACATTGCAAAACAGGAGCCATGGAGTTCAGAAAATTGCTGGTCGAGGTTATAATTTTACAGCAAGGAAAATTTTATTTGGCACTTAGTCATTGGCAGTTTTAATGGCTTGTTAGTAATCAATTTATTAAGGCCGGTTAAACATCTGATCTCTGCTTGTCTTGATTGCTAATAAATCTAACGCTTTATTATTTTTTAAAGATATTGTGTTTAAGGAAATCTTTCTAGCCAAGAATTAAAGTTAATGGCTCAGTACTAGACCTAAGCAAGACTGAAAGTTGATGCTGATTGAGAACAATATCTGAGCATAAAAAAACAGTATTTCTTGTTTTCTCATCTGCTGTGACCAGTTAATCCACAATTTCTGTTTTGCGTTTATGTGTGTGTCAAAAAAAATGTGAGTGGTAATTAATAACAGTCTTACCAGTTCCTTTTAATGCTTTTTAGACACTATGTTTGCCAGACATCTTATTTTAAATAGGAACAGCTTGTTCTGAATGAGTGCTAAATTGATGTATTTGGAATATTTCAAATGATACAATTTTTAAACAGCTTAAGAAGGACAGACAGACAAGTTTCTTCCTCTGTTCTGCAGAGAATCTAATATGCATGTTAAGTTTCTGCTCTTTAAGTTCCTTTTGTCTCAGCAGTTGTCTAACAGAAAAGCTTATGTTAACAGATGTGTTTGGACAATTTCCCATTCTAATTCCTCATCAAGTTCAGAGCCAATTATATATTTATTTGATTTATCAAAACACTTATTAGTCACATTTCCCCTCAACAGGACATCCAAGCTGATAACATAATTAGGACAACTTTTTCATAATTTCATTTTGCTCAATCAGCCTTAGCCCCAGGTACACCAGACAGGAAACATGACACAATGAGTTAAATCTACTTTACTGTAGGGCTACATTATTAGAATCTTGCTAGTTTGAACATCCCATCACCACTTCTAACCATCAAATCAATTAGGGTGGATCATTCCTAAGTTTTTTTCCTGACCATTAAGTCCTTGGATTTTCTGTGTCCTATCGATTGTTTCCTAGGCAGATCTCTTTTCCTCATCCCCCAATGCCATCCATACATTTCATTACAGTGGAGCCTACAAACTGGTATTCTAAATTTATCTTCCTTTCTGGTTTCTTCCTAGTATACTGTTTCAGCTCATAGCTATCTGATACAAAGTTAGGCAAGGATTAACATAGGAGAAAACCCACTCGAGCAATGTTAGAGTCCTCTAAAATCTGGAATTACCTTTATTACAATAAGGACTGCCTATTTCTTAATTTTGGACCTCAAAACTATAATCATTCTGTAATTAGAATCAAATGTCTTGACATAATGTACAAGGAAGAAAAGATGCAATTGTGGTAGAGACATTAAAAACCTCTCTGTAATGATGTGGTACTGCACCTTTGTTGCCTGCACACTGTTCTCCACAGTGAGATCTGTTTTCTGTAATTTTCCTCAAAGAGCGGAATCAAAAGCCTGTTTTTTTCCGTTGGCTGTTTCTCATCGCAATTATGGTGATACTCTTCTTGATTGTCTCACAAATTCATATCATATTTAAAATATATCAACCGAATTAAATTCAACTATGTATATTATGGGATAAATAATTTCTTGTTGTCTATTAGATAAAATTTCTTTTTTAGGTTTCCTCCTTGATTTTCTCCTTACATATCACCCTGTTCTTTACATTCATCTTCTGGTCAACCCTTCTATTTCCTCATAGTCCTTTTGTCTGTCATTTGTTCTATCTTGAGTTTTAATTTGATTTGTTCTTTCTTGTACTATTTCATATCATTTTGCCTCCTGTCTCAGGTGTTTTTGTAAGTGGGCTTTTAAATTTTTGATTTGCTTCATCACTGGGTAACATTCAAAAAAGAGAAGTCTTATTTCTTTGATTAGCATAATACTTTCAATTTCTTTTTATTCTTTTACTTGTTGTTTTCTTTCTTGTTTTTATTGGAAGAAAATGTTTTTTTTTGTCTCACTTTCTCTAACTTTTGTTTAATTGTATTGTATAATATTGTGGCTGGGAACAGGTAGATTCTCTCTTCTATTCATGTGCAGCACTTGCTAAAAATGGCTTTAATTTTATTGCTTATAAGTCTACTTTTAATGAACTCTAATTCAGAGTTCAGAATTATTTTATGATACTTCTTTTGCTTGCATTCTTCCCTTTCCCTCCTACCATTTCAAAACTTTTAGATCTTTATTTGGTACTTGGTAATTTTAAGTTTTTTAAGTATTAAGTATGATGTTGATACTATGCATGCCTGTGTATATGATTTAACTAAACTATTGGGAAATATAAAGCTTGTCAGTGGTCCAGAAGTTGTTTTTAATGCTAATTAAAACTGCTAATTGCTAATTTTTGCTAATTTTGCTAATTTTTAATTCAGGATAAATAACAAGATCATGAACATTCTGCCTGAAGAACTGAAACTATTTCAATCCCTCGAAACTTTAGATCTCAGCAACAACAATATTTCTGTGCTTGAGATGGGGTCATTTCCTCCACTGATACTCAAGAACCTGTAAGCTAAGTTCAAGCTTTCATTTCATCCAAAATTTTCTTTAAAAAAACCTTTTTCAATCCATTAATGTAATCAGGGAACTCTGGGACCAAAGAGGTTCATAGTGATTCACAAAAAGCTCTGTGGGTATGGATTCCCCAACTGGGCTTTTTTCTTTTTATTTTTTTGCTCCTAACATCTGACCTTAAAAAAAATAGGTTAATAATGCCCACATGGACCAGTGCACTTTTGGTGTTAATTTTTTATTGTGCTATCCAGTTCCTGGCTAGAATTGATTGAATATCAAATTCAAAATAATAGCACATTGACATGACTCTATTATTAAGATAATTGGGGGATATAGTGCCTTGTGCAGATTTTGCTTTTTGTTCATGTTATCATCACCCTATGCACAGTGGATATTATATTTGCATAGAAGTCTGTTTTCGTAGCTTCAAACTAAGTAGTGGTGAACATAATGCCTGTAATTTAGAGTCAGGAATGTCCAGTACAACTTGTGTAGGACAGCAGTCAGAATCTCAAGAGAGAACCATCACTTTAATCAAATGAAAATTCACTGGACTTTGTTGACTGTGCCAACTGATTCATTCATTGATCCTTTTCATCCTAATTATGATACTTTTTTTAAAGGCAGAGACAACTATCTGACAAATTATTCTTGGTGTTCTGTAAATTGAGTCAATATTTAAATAATAAAACAATAGGTATTTGAGGCTATTGTGAAAAAGAATCACATTTTTCAATTTAATATTTTTAAAGTATTTAAAATTGAGTTGAATATTTTAAAATTACTGTCATTTCAGGATTAATGTAAATTGTAAATTATAGTTCTTTGGAATCAATGTGGGGGATTCTCTGACTTTTAAGAACTTTAAGAACTCAAAGTGACACTTATCCACTGATGGGACAAGGACTTTTAAAATGAAGATTAAGATGAATAAACAGCAGATGATTAGTACAGAATTTATACATTTTCAGATATGTTATTCTGCCCTTCTTTCCCAGCCACATTAGCAACAATCGGATTGTTTCACTGGAACCAGGCATTTTTGACAACTTGGCTAACAAACTTCAAGTCTTGAAGCTGAACAAAAACCGCATTTCAACCATTCCACAGAAGATGTTTAAACTTCCCCATCTCCAACATCTGTGAGTACATCCTCCAATTGCCTTGTTCCTTTCAGTGATTTTTGCAGGCTTCCTTCAGTAGTTGAACATTAGCCCTCTTAGCAATCACATAAATTCAGGTCAGATTTAGACGCAACAAAAACACAATTCTGAATTTTTATATTAATTTATTTTCTTTGCATTGCCTGGAATAAGATACTTGTAATGCTGTTGTGGTTTATAGTGTTGTATAGAAGGAAAATAAGACCCTTTCTTTAGATTCTTTTCTCTCATTGTTAGTAAATCACTAAAAATATTGACAGAATACATTGTAAAAGGCTGGCTGTACCAAGAAAGAAGTTACTTGTTTTTCCACACATGGCTGAACCCTCATCATTCACTATCCCATTCCCAGACTAAAGTAATCTCCTTGATGACTAATTACTTTTGTTAAGAAAAGTAAAGTGAGAAACTGATAAAAATACTGAATGTGTAAACTGCAATGTGCAAAAATTAGTAGAGAAGTGTCAGATATTAGAAACACAAAAAAATACTTGCCTCTCAAAGAGATGATAAGTAGCTGTGTAGTACAGAATAAAAAAGTTAATAAACAAAAGTAGTGGGTTTCAAATGGGGGCACATTCACAGATGGAACTCAGAAATAATCTGAGTAGGACACATAGTAAGTCACTGAAAGTTTAATTAAAACTTTAATTAGGTATGATAACAATGCCTGGAAATATATAAGTGAGTATTTCAGAAGAACTGGACTTATGTTTCTATCATTATTAAAACCCAACTTCTTGATTCAATGACTATTGGAATTCAAAGTATGAAATGGGAGAATCAAGTTTTCAAGAATAATGAGCAGATGTCCATATCACAGTGCTGAAAGGCACTATGGCATCCATGGTACCATTGGGTAGTAATAAAAAAACTTCAATATTTTCTTTAATTTCTAAAAATTATGAGATAATAAAGCTCCCCTGATTTGCGATCTTATTCAGGGGGAGTCCGCGGACCTTATGGGCATTACAGAGACCTGGTTGGGTCCAGAGGGGGGGTTCCCCTTGTTGAGCTGTGCCCTCCAGGTTTCCGAGCATTTCATCAGCCGAGGGCCCAAGATAGGGGTGGGGGGGTGGCGGTTGTCATTAAGGAAGATCTAGAGCCGAGGGAGGCCACTGTTCCTCAGATTGCCGGCTGTGAATCCCTCTATGTGAGGTGGGGCCATAGGAATCAGTTGGGCTTGTTGATCGCATACCTGGCTCCTTGCTGCATGACCACAGCCCTGCCCGAGCTGTTGGAGGTACTTGCCACTGTGGCGGTTGAGACCCCCAGACTCATAGTCATGGGGGATTTCAACCTACCATCAGCTGGCTTGTTATCAACTACAGCTCGGGAGTTCCAGGCTTCCATGACGGCCTTGGACCTGATTCGGGTAAATGATGGCCCTACGCACATGAGGGGAGGCACGCTGGACCTGATTTATATCTCTGGACAGTGGTTAAATGATCTGGAACTAGATGATTTAGTAACAGAACCGATGTCATGGTCCGATCATTTTCTCCTTCGCCTAGACTTCCGAACCGCCATCCACCATCGCAGGGAGACGGAACCTTTACGGTGGTTCCGTCCCAGGCGCCTGATGGACCCTGAGAGGTTCCTGACGGAGCTTGGGCCATTCCCTGAGGATCTGGCCCACGGCACGACTGAGGAACTAGTTGCCTTGGACCGTGTCGTGCCTTTGCAGCCTCTGACCCGGCGCAGATCTCGTCTGGCCCCTTGGTTCTCCGAGGGGCTGAGGGAGATGAAACGCCGGAGAAGACATCTAGAGAGCACCTGGAGGTCCAGTCGTTCCGAAGCTGATCGGACACTAGTTAGGTCCTATTCTAGGACCTACCTAGTGGCAATGAGGGAGGCGAGGCGCTCATACGCCTCCACCCTCATTGCGTCGGCAGATAACCGCCCGGCCGCCCTGTTTCGGGGGACCCGCTCCCTCCTTCATCAGGAGGTGCGGGATGACCCTTTGCAGGGACGTGCCGAGGAGTTTAGTGGTTGTCTATACGATAAAATCGCTCAGCTCCGGGATGGTCTGGACCGAAATTGGGATGATCCAAGCGAGGGAGAGGAGGCACGTCATGTTGAGTCTGTTTGGGATGAGTTTGACCCTGTGGCTCCCGAGGATGTGGACAGGTTGTTGGGGAGGCTTCACGCCACTACATGTTTACTGGACCCGTGTCCTTCCTGGCTGGTACTGGCCACTCAGGAGGTGACACGAGGCTGGCTCCAGGGGATTATCAACGCTTCTTTGTTGGAAGGGGTTTTCCCTGCCGCCTTGAAAGAGGCGGTGGTGAGACCCCTCCTCAAGAAGCCCTCCCTGGACCCAGCTCTTTTGGGTAATTATCGTCCGGTCTCCAACCTTCGCTTTGTTGCAAAGGTTGTAGAGAGTGCTGTGGCGCGACAGCTACCCCAATACCTGGATGAAGCCGTCTATCTAGACCCGTTCCAGTCCGGCTTCCGACCCGGATACAGCACGGAGACAGCTTTGGTCGCATTGGTGGATGACCTCTGGAGGGCCAGGGACAGGGGTTATTCCTCTGCCCTGGTCCTATTAGACCTCTCAGCGGCTTTTGATACCATCGACCATGGTATCTTGCTGCGCCGGTTGGGGGGATTGGGAGTGGGAGGCACCGTGGTTCTCCTCCTATCTCTCTGACCGGTCGCAGACGGTGTTGACAGGGGGGCAGAGGTCGACCGCGAGGTGCCTCACTTGTGGGGTGCCGCAGGGGTCGATCCTCTCGCCCCTTCTGTTCAACATCTATATGAAGCCGTTGGGTGAGATCATCAGTGGCTTTGGGGTGAGATACCAGCTGTACGCTGATGACACCCAGCTGTACTTTTCCATCCCAGGCCACCCCAATGAAGCTGTTGAAGTGCTGTCCCGGTGTGTGGAAGCCATACGGGTCTGGATGGGGAGAAATAGGCTCAAGCTTAATCCCTCCAAGATGGAGTGGCTGTGGATGCCGGCACCCCGATTCAGTCAGCTGCAGACGCGGCTGACTGTTGGAGGCGAGTTATTGGCCCCAAAGGATAGGGTGCGCAACTTAGGTGTTCTCCTGGATGAATGGCTGTCGTTTGAAGATCATTTGACGGCCGTCTCCAGGAGGGCCTTCCACCAGGTTCGCCTGGTTCGGCAGTTGCGCCCCTTCCTTGATCGGGATGCCTTGTGCACAGTCACTCATGCGCTCATTACCTCTCGCTTGGATTATTGTAATGCTCTCTACATGGGGCTCCCCTTGAGGTGCACTCGGAGGCTTCAGTTAGTCCAGAATGCAGCTGCGCGGGTGATAGAGGGAGCTACGCGTAGCTCCCATATAACACCGCTCCTGCGCAGACTGCACTGGCTACCTGTGGCCTTTCGAGTGCACTTTAAGGTTTTGGTCACTACCTTTAAAGCGCTCCATGGCTTAGGGCCTGGGTACTTACGGGACCGCCTGCTGTTACCGCATGCCTCCCACCGACCCGTACGCTCTCACAGAGGGGGACTTCTCAGGGTGCCGTCCGCCAAGCAATGTCGGCTGGCGGCCCCCAGGGGAAGGTCCTTCTCTGTTGGGGCTCCCACACTCTGGAACGAGCTTCCCCCGGGTTTACGCCAAATACCTGACCTTCGGACCTTCCGCCGCGAACTGAAGACACATCTTTTCATTCGCGCGGGGCTGGCTTAAAATTTTATTGATTTTAAATTATCTATTATTAATTTTAATGGGGTTTTAGTTTTATATATTTTAAAGTTTTTTAGGCCAATTATAAAATAAGTTTTTTAATTTGTATTTTAAATTGTATATTGTATTGTTTGTTTTTATTTTTGGCTGTACACCGTCCTGAGTCCTTCGGGAGAAGGGCGGTATAACAATCGAATAAATAAATAAATAAATAAATAAATAAATAAATAAATAAATAAATAAATAAGAATGAAATATTTCAAGATTTACATGATTTCACATGGCATTGCACTGACTATGTGTACTCAATAATCCAAGAACTTTAGGTGTCAAGATGTATCCCAAAAATTGGGCTCAGCTTCACAGACGGGTTCATTCACTACTACATTATAGTATTCCTTTGTTAAAATACCATATATTTTTGTTATAAGCCCAGCTAAAGAAAAGCTGTTTTTTTAATTTTTATCAAAATTCCATGAAAAATGGATAATCAATAGGTTACCCATAGATAAGCCAATTGTAAAAATTAAAGCACAACAATTTTGAAGATCAGTGCCAATTCAAGGAAAGATTCTAAGCTGCATAAAACTAGTATGGTGAAATAACCATAGTAGAATAATAAACAGTTACTGAACTAGCAGATCACGTATCAATATAAAAAAAATGTTTAACACAAACATTCTCATAAAACTTTGTACTTTAGTTTTTATCTTTTATCTGTGGAATTGCTCAGTGGTTCCTACAGCTTAAAAAAGTTTCTGATCCCTAAAGCACCAGCTAGAAAGCAAAAGATCATGGGTTCTAATCTTGCATTAGCCATAAAAGCCAGCTGGGTGACCTTGAGTTAATCACTCTCACACCCCAGCCCATCTCATAAGGCTGCTGTTGTGGGGAAAATAGAAAGAGGAAGGTATGTTGGATATGTTTGGCTCCTTGAGTTATTTGTAAAAATAATAAAGGTTGGATAAAAATAAATAAATGAATGAAAATATCAAGAACCTGAATATTTAAAAGGCTAACAGTTTGGTATTTGAGTGGGTTCATAAGAGTCACTGCAAAAGCTTAAAGAGAGATAGATAAATTAAATCTAGCATGTACTTTCTGAATTACTTTTTTTTATTGCTTGTAATAATTTATTAATAAAATTTTAAATTGCAGAAGATTTGAGATGTGGAGAAAGGAAAAACTGCTCCAGAGTTTGCCTGGGCAAAAGGAATAACAATCATAGAAGTGACAGAAAGGATTCATATAGAGCGTAGTTTAAAAAATTAAGGTGCCAAAAAAGATGTCATGTACAGCAAATCTAACCAACATTTTAAATGTTCCATAAGAGAATATCAGAAGTAGCACCAAATACGCTCAGACACACACACCCATGGATAGCAAATAACTTGGGCCGTGGTGGCTCAGGCTGTAAGATAGCCTGTTATTAAAACACAGCTGCCTGCAATTACTGCAGGCTCGAGTCCCACCAGGCCCAAGGTTGACTCAGCCTTTCATCCTTTATAAGGTAGGTAAAATGAGGACCCAGATTGTTGGGGGGGCAATAAGTTGACTTTGTAAATATACAAATAGAATGAGATTATTGCCTTATACACTGTAAGCCGCCCTGAGTCTTCGGAGAAGGCAGGATATAAATGTAAATAAAAAAAAAACTTTTTAAAATGTTAATGTAACCCCCCTAAATTCCTGGCAACATAATTTTCAAGTTTTTAAAAAAAAGTAAAATAGGTTTGAAAGGTATTCAAAATTATTGGCATTGTCATGCCTTAGAGTTCAATATTTTTTTGTTATGAGAAGTCTGGTTGAAAAAGAATGTTTTGTACTTCTGTTAAAAATATAAAGACATAGGGCCAACACACAATGCTTAGAAACTCGAATTTACCTACAATAACATGGAATATTTTTCTCCCTTCAGAGAGATGAGCCGTAACAGAATTAAAAAAATAGATGGACTTACTTTTCAAGGACTGCCTTCTTTGAAATCATTAAAAATACAGAAAAATGGGCTTGTTTGGCTCATGGATGGAGCTTTTTGGGGATTAAGTAACATAGAAATTCTGTAAGTGCATATTTTCACAGTTTTCAAGAAAGAACCATTCTGAGTATTACAATTAATTGTGCTTGAGGACTAATTTGTTCACAAAATATTTATGTACAAAATGCAAAATGATAATTTTTTCTAGCTTATTTTTATGAGAAAGATACTTGATATCTTTTAAATGGTTAAAGCTTGCAGCTATAAATCGGTTTTTCATTTTGTATTCTTAGGCAGCTGGATCATAACAACCTAACAGAGATTTCCAAAGGCTGGCTTTATGGCTTGTTGATGTTACAGCAGCTTCATCTTAGCCAAAATGCAATCAGCAGGATAAGACCTGATGCCTGGGAGTTTTGCCAAAAACTCAGTGAGCTGTGAGTAGTATGTGGTGTGTGTATGTATGTTTAGCTCTTCTCTATTTTAAAAGTAGGGTGCAGGCCAAAGCATGACTGAAAGAACAACTTTACATAATGGCAGACCATTTGCTTTTATGTGCATGTGCTGAATTCATTGATGCTTTATTGTAAGAACCTGAAGCCAATTGTGTTTCTTTGTACCAGTAACACTTGGACTTTGTTATGGTAACATAGGAACTAATAATATTACATGTCATGGAAAATAAGCCACAAACTTGAAGTAAAAATAAATTATTCTGAAACTAATTAAGAATTTATATTCTTAGCTTGAATGTTTACTTATGCTGATTTAAAACAACATTCGCCCCCATTTTTTTTAATTTGCAGTGATTTAACTTACAATAATTTAGCAAAACTAGAAGATTCAAATTTTGTTGGTTTAAGCCTACTGGTAAGGCTGGATATCGGAAACAACAAAGTCAGCTACATTGCAGATGGTGCCTTCCGGGGGCTATCCAGTTTACAAATTCTGTAAGTTTCAAGAAAACTTGTTTAAAGATCCATCTATCTATCTAATTTATCTGTTTGATTTCTATAACCACCTATCTCAGCAAATTTCTCTGAGGGCTCACAATTCTGCATTATATAAAGAAAATTATGACAACTAAAGACTAGTCCAGTATTTCTCAACTATTGTGTAGACTTCAACTTCAGAATTCCCCAGCCAGCATTTAAATTTTGGGAGTTGAAGTCCACACATCTTAAAGTCACCAAGATTAAAAAATACTGGACTACTCCATATAAAACAATTAAGAGGTAATAAAACTATGTTGTCTTTTTGTAATGGATCTGAGAAACTTATGAAGAAAAACTCAGTAATAGGTGCAGTTTTCTTAATACAGATTGACTTAGAACCAATAACTTTTTAAAAGCACCAAAACTAAAAAACCATATTACTTACTCTTTCATGAATTTCCATTTTAAATTATGTGTTAAAAACCTAGACCGGGTGTCGGTAACCCATGGCTCCGGAACCACAAAGGGCTCTTTGGGCCCTCTGCTGTGGCTCCCTGTCCCATCACTGGCTGGCCCCATCCCTCGCCCTCGCCCTCCCCTTCCCTCTCTTTCACCTGGCCTGAGAAGGTAAGGACAATGGCAAGGGATGGAGAAGCAGCCGAGGCTGATTGTCTGGCACCTTACTATTTTGGAGCTTCTTCTGGCCCTTGTTAGTGCTGGCATGCTTCAGTCATTTGGGGAGATGTGCAACCTGCTCTCTGCCCTGAGACTGGCTTGGCTCGGCCATGACCAATGCTGGCCTCACTAACACGAGGACTGGCGGGGTGGGAATAGGAACCGGGAGAAGGGGACATTGGAAAGGGGGATGGGCCAGCAGCGCCCAGCAATGGCTTTAAGAGGTTTAGGGCAGCAGGAAGAGGGAGCTGTCCTCGCTGAACCTCACACACCCACCCTGGGGGTCAGGCTCAGAGAAAGCCCTCGTCAGCCGGTCTCCTTGTCTGTGTGTGTGTGTGTGTGTGTGTGTGTCTTACTATCTCTGCGTCTCTTCTGTCTTTCTCGGAAAGTCGCAGCTGGGCCAAGCCAGCAAGCTCTCCTTGGGGCACTTTACTACTCCTTTTATTTCTTCTCCTTCGAAATCCAGGCTGGCTGAGCTTCCCTTCAGACCCTCCTCCCCCTCCTTCTCCTCTCGTGGCCCCCTGGCCAGCTGTGGTGGGGCCAGGAGGGTACACAAACTCAGGGAGACTCTTAAGCCAGCGCCGAAGTGCAGCAAAGACGTGTGTGGGGTGTGTGGTCATTCGCTTAAGGGAGTCTTAACAGGATACAACAGGACGTGGCTTCTCTCCTGCACTAAGGCTTTGATGACCCGCCTCTTCCTCCCCCTCCTTCTCCTCTCGTGACCCCCTGGCCGGCTGTGGTGGGGCTGGGAGGGTGTTCAACCATGAAGAGACCCTCCTTAAGCAAGCGGCCACCCATCCCATGCATGCTGGCTTGTCTCAGCCACGGCTTTTTCACACACACACACAAAGACATAGAGAGAGGGGGAGAGAGAGAGAAACACACACACACAGGGTGATACACAGAGAGAGGGGAAGATAGGGAGAGGGGGAGAGAGATACAGCGGAAAGGAGCGATACAGCGGAAAGAGGAGGAGAGAAGAGAGGCGGGAGAGAGGGGAAGATAGGGAGAGGGACAGCAAGAGACACAGAGAGAGATAGAGGGGAAGATGAGGGGGGAAAGAAGGGGGAGAGAGATAGAGAGAGGGGCAGAGAGATACAGAGGGGGTAGAGGAGGAGAGAGAGACATAGAATGGTTTTTGTGGCTGGGTAGGCATGGCTAAGGGGTCATGTGACTGGGAGTCAGTAACATCGAGTTGACCACATACACCCGGTGTTTTTTTTTCCCCTGTGGGAAAAGGGACCAAATGGCTCTTTGAGTGTTTAAGGTTACAGACCCCTGAGTCCTAGATAGATTGTTATTGAAACAAGGATTTATAATACAAAACATGCTGTATAGGACTTCTGGTGGCGCCACTTTCTTCGCTGGACGCCTGAAAAGGCGCCCCGTGCTGAGGTTTTGTAAAAGCCGGTGAAAAGAGCGGAAATCAGCTGTTCGCCAGCTTGAAGTACCTCCCCTGGGAGAAAGGGAAAGGAAAGAGCAGCGGAAAAGCGGTAGAACTCCCCAGAGGCTTTGCTTTGTGAAAGTGAAGCCTCGGAGGGTTGAGTCCTGCATAATTCTGCTGAGCTCTGAATCCAGCGTGCTCCTGCAGCAGCAGGAAAAGAAGAAAGTGACCACCTCTGCTCAAGTGATTTTCTTTTTTGGATTTCTGGATGCAGACGGAACAAACACAAGTGATCGATCATTGGGACTGCAAGTATTGAACCTGACTTCTACCCTTTAAAAAAAGAAACTTTCTATCGTTTTAATTAAGATTGCTGAAAATGGCATCTGAGAGGAAGTGAAAGTCGGAAGCTGTTTGTGTAATCAAGTGGAGACTGTATTTGTGGATTGTAATAAAGCGGAGGCTCTCCTACATTGAAAGGAAGATAGAAAAAGTTTTTTTATATATATCTTTGACTTTATAACTGAATTTTAACTTGGAAATTGAAATGGTTTCTAAGCCACCTAAACCTACAACGAGAAGGGGATCTGAAGTAGGTATGGAAGATATGTTTAAAGAACGGACAAAAATGTTTGAAGAAAGGTTTAAAGAAGTTATGAACCATACTTCTGAGGTGAATGAATTGACCAGAGAGGAAATGAAAGAAAATAATAAAAAATAAGAGATGATATTTTGATGGCTTTTCAAGGCTTGGAAAAGAAAGTGGAAGAAATTAATCAGTCTAACCAGCATTTGGAAAATAAAATGGGAGAATTGCAAATAAAAGTGGATAAAAATGAAGACCAGGTGGTGGTGTTACAGTATAGGGCGATGGAGGGGGCTTTGAGAATCAGGGGCTTGCAGGAAGTAAAGGATGAAGATCTTAAGAAAATCCTATCAGAAGCTTTGGCTGAAATGCTAGGATGTGACCCACAAGAGGTTGCTTTTTAAATTGTCAAAGTATATAGGGTTAATTCATGGATTGCTAGACAAAAAAAAATTGCCAAAAGACATTGTGGTTTATTTTTTGACAAGAACAATGAGAAATCAGATTCTGCGAGCCACGTATCAGAAAAAGTTGCAAATAGGAGAATGAGGTGATGGTTCTGAAAGAGATTCCCCCTAAGATGTTAAAAAATAGGAAAGATTTTATATTTTTTACACTAGAGCTTAAGAAATGCCAGATTCAATTTAGATGGTAGGTTCCAGCTGGTCTTACAGTGTTTTTTCAAGGAAGGAGATATCGTATTGAAACTGTGGTAAAAGCAAAAGACTTTCCCTTTAATGTGCTGAAAGTTGATCCAGAAGCAAGAGATAAAAGCCCACAAGAGAGGCAAATGAGTTTGGAAGCCAACTTGGCCCCTTTGATGTTATTATCCCAAAAACAGCCACAAGAAGAAAGGATGACAAGGGGAGCTATTAAGCATAAAGAAAAGGAGGATCAACTTCAAAGTAAAGTCAGGATTCTACTACAGAAGCAGTGGGAGGAGCGGGGCCGAAGACAAGGGGGAGTGAGGATCTTCAGCTGATTGCTCAAAAGCTTCGTGAAGCCAGTGATGGCAAATAAATTCCTGACTTGGAATGTTACTGGCTTCAATTCAGCGCAGAAAAGAAGAAAACTATTTCATTATTTGAGACAATTTAAAAACGATGTGATTTGTTTACAAGAGACACATATTAAACTATCAGACGAAAAATTACTAATAAACTCAAAACTAGGTAAACACTTTGTTGCTTCAGTTTTGGATAAGAAAAATGGTATAGTGGTATAGTTGAAAAAAGATATACCAGCTAAATTAATTGAAGCAGATATCCAAGGGAGATATATTGCTATTGAACTTGTATTAGAAGGAAAAAAGACACTCTTGATTGGTATATATGCACCCAACCAGCAACAAGAAAAATTCTATAGAATGCTGCATGATAAACTGACCCTTTGGCATTATAAATCATTTATTATACTAGGGGATTGGAATGGTGTAATAGACACCCGAAAGGATAAGAGAATTCTCTCTAAGAAGATTCCTGCACATGCAAAGCTGCCCAAATCTTTTTTTGAGATGATGGAAGATTTTGAGTTGAGAGATGTATGGAGAATGGGGAATCTTGAAGATAGAGATTATACCTTTTTTTCTGATAGGCATCAATCTTTTTCACGTATTGACTTTATATTAACCACTAATGATTTACTTTGTAGGATGAAGAAAATGAAAATATTTCCAAGGTGCTTATCTGACCATAGTTCAGTATGGTTGGAATTGCAACAAGAAAAAGGTGGAACATGGAGAATAAATGAAAATTTGTTTAGATATGAAGATAATGTAAATCAATGTAAAAAACAAATGAAAGAATTTTTTGATGATAATTTGAATAGGGGAACATTGATAGAAATGGTTTGGGATGCGAGTAAGGCTTTTATGAGAGGAGTTTTAATATATATGAATAATAAACAGAGCTGTGAACAACAAAAACAGCGTAGGTATTTAGAAGAGGAAATTCAAAACAAACAATTATTAATACATAGTCCATATGATAAAAAACTTAAAGATGCAATAAAGATATTACAGAGTCAATTTAATATGATAATGGCAGACCAGGTGGCAACAAATATACAGTATGCTAAACATAATACTTTTTGTAATGCAAATAGACCTGGTAGGTGGTTAGCATATATGTTAAGGAAAAAACAAAAAGCACGTATTATAAAAAAAATAGAATATAAAGGTAAAGAGAGATATCAACAGGATAAAATTAAAAAAGCTTTTTTAGAATATTATATAAATTTATATGCTAAAGTTACAATTTTGAACATGGATATTGATAATTATTTGAAAGAGTATAAGGCTAAAGGCTTAACCTTAGAAAAAAGGGAAGAACTGAATCGGCCTATAACTTCTGAAGAAATTATTTTGGCAAAAAAAAAATTAAAAATGGGAAAAAACCCCGGTACGGATGGACTTACAGCAATTTATTATAAAAATTTACAGAATGAGATAGTAGGTCCACTTAAGGAATTATTTAATCAAGTGGAATTAGGAGGGGGAATATCCCCATCATGGAGAACTACTTTTATCTCATTGATACCAAAAGAAGAACAGGATTGCTCTAAACCTGGGAATTATAGGCCAATTTCACTTTTGAATAATGATTATAAGATTTTTGCTAAAATAATAGCAAATAGATTAATGTTAGTTCTGCAACAAAGAATTCATACTGATCAATCAGGATTTATAAAGGGGAGGCAGATGAGGAATAATGTTAGACAGATTGTAAATTTATTGGAATATTTAGAAAAGAAAAATCAGACTTCAGCAGCATTTACTTTTTTGGATGCAAGAAAGCCTTTGATTGACTGCACTGGGAATTTTTATTTAAATTAATAGACAAAATGCAATTTGGAGATTGTTTTATGAGAATAATTAGAGCGATTTATGGAGAACAAACAGCCCAGATAATAGTTAATGGTAGTTTGACAGAAGTTTTTAAGATTGCGAAAGGAACAAGACGGGTGTCCCTTATCACCATTATTGTTTATTCTAACTCTGGAGCCATTACTGGATAAAATAAGAGAGGTAAAGGAGATAGAGGGAATTAAAATTAGACAACATGAGTATAAAGTGAGAGCGTTTGCAGATGATTTGGTGATTATTTTGTCAAATCCTATAAACTCAAGTGTATGTTGGAAATAATTGATCAATATAGAAAAGTTTCAGGGTTTAAAGTATTTATTTTTTTTATTTTTATTTTATTAAATTTTTTATACCGCCCTTCTCCCGAAGGACTCAGGGCGGTGTACAGCCAAGATAAAACACGAAATATATACAAGTTAAAACATTTAAAACCTAGCAAATTACAAAAAGGCTGAATATTAAAATTTAGTTTTAAAATTTTAAAAATATTAATAAAACCCCAAATTAAAATTTGACACTATTATGCCAGTCCCGCTTGAATAAATAGGTGTGTTTTGAGCTCACGACGGAAGGTCCAAAGATCAGGCACTTGACATAAGCCAGGAGGAAGTTCGTTCCAGAGCGTTGGTGCCCCCACAGAGAAGGCCCTGCTCCTGTGGGGGCACAAACAGCCGACACTGTTTGGCGGACGGCACCCTGAGGAGACCCTCTCTGTAAGAGCGTACGGGTCGGTGGGAGGCATAAGGTAACAGCAGGCGGTCTCGTAAGTACCCGGGTCCTAAGCCATGGAGCGCTTTAAAGGTGGTAACCAAAATCTTGAAGCGCACCCGGAAAACCACAGGAAGCCAGTGCAGGCTACGGAGTAGTGGTGTTACGTGGGAGCCACGAGCGGCTCCCGTTACCACTCGCGCAGCCGCATTCTGGACTAACTGTAGCCTCCGGGTGCACCTCAAGGGCAGCCCCATGTAGAGAGCATTGCAGTAATCCAACCTAGATGTAACCAGAGCATGAGTGACCGTGCATAAGGCATCCCGGTCAAGGAAGGGACGCAACTGACGGACCAAGCGAACTTGGCAAAAAGCCCTCCTGGAGACGGCCGCCAGATGTTCATCAAAGGACAGGCGACCATCCAGGAGGATGCCCAAGTTGCGAACCACCTCCTTTGGGGCCACTAACTCACCCCCAACAGTCAGCCGCGGATGCAGCTGACTGTACCGGGGTGCCGGCATCCACAGCCACTCCGTCTTGGAGGGATTGAGCTTGAGTCTGTTTCTCCCCATCCAGACCCGTACAGCTTCCAGGCACCGGGACAGCACTTCGACCACTTTGTTGGGATGGTCCGGGGTGGAAAGGTACAGCTGAGTATCATCAGCGTACAGATGATAACTCACCCCGAAACCACTGATGACCTCACCCAGCGGCTTCATATAGATGTTGAACAGGGTAGGCGAGAGAATCGACCCCTGAGGCACCCCACAAATGAGGCACCTCGAGGACGACCTCTGCCCCCCCCGTCAACACCGTCTGCGACCGGTCAGAGAGATAGGAGGAGAACCACCGATAAACGGTGCCCCCCATTCCCAATCCCTCCAACCGGCACAGCAGGATACCATGGTCGATGGTATCAAAAGCCACTGAGAGGTCTAATAGGAGCAAGGCAGACGAACAATCCCTGGCCCTGGCCCTCCAGAGGTCATCCACCAACGCGACCAAAGCCGTCTCCGTGCTATAACCGGGTCGGAAGCCGGACTGGAACGGGTCTAGATAGACAGTTTCCTCCAGGTCTGGGGGAGCTGCCATGCGACCACACTCTCTACAACCTTCGCCACAAAGCGAAGGTTGGAGACTGGACGATAATTTCCCAAAATAGCTGGGTCCAGGGAAGGCTTCTTGAGGAGGGGCCTCACCACCGCCTCTTTCAAGGCGGCGGGGAAAACCCCTTCCACCAAAGAAGCATTTATAATCCCCTGGAGCCAGCCTCGTGTCACTTCCTGAGCAGCCAGCACTAACCAGGAAGGACACGGGTCCAGTAAACATGTAATTGCATGTAACCTCCCCAGCAACCTGTCCACGTCCTCGAGAGCCACAGAATCAAACTCATCCCAAATAACATCAGCAAGACGTGTCTCTGTCATCTCAGTTGGATCGCCGCAGTCTTGGTCCAAACTATCCCGAAGCTGAACGATTTTATCGTATAGATAACTGTTAAACTCCTCAGCTCGTCCCTGTAAGGGGTCATCCCGTCCCTCTTGATGAAGGAGGGAGCGGGTCACCCGAAACAAGGCGGCCGGGCGGTTATCTGCCGATGCAATGAGGGTGGAAACATAAGAACATTTCGCCTCCTTCATTGCCACTAGGTAGGTCTTAGTAAAAGACCTCACTAGTGTCCGATCAGCCTCGGAACGGCTGGACCTCCAGGTGCTCTCTAGGCGTCTTCTCCGGCGTTTCATCTCTCTCAGCTCCTCGGAGAACCAGGGAGCCAATTGAGATCTACGCCGGGTCAGAGGCCGCAAAGGCACGACACGGTCCAAAGCCCCAGCCGCGGCCCGTTCCCAGGCTGCAACTAGTTCTTCAGTCGTGCCATGGGTAAGATCCTCAGGAAACGGCCCAAGCTCCGTCAGGAACCTCTCCGGGTCCATCAGGCGCCTGGGACGGAACCAACGCATTGGTTCCGTCCCAGGCGGTAAATCAGAATAAAACAAAAGTGATAACAAAAAATATGACTAGACAACAGAAAGAAAAATTAGAGGAAACAACAGGATTTGAAATTGTAAAAAAGGTTAAATACCTAGGGGTTTATATTACTTCATCAAATGTGAAATTGTATAAGAATAACTTAGAGGTATTATGGCAAAAAGTTCAGAAGGAAATGCTCAGTTGGAAAAAATTACAATTATCATTATTGGGGAGAATAGCAGCTATTAAAATGAATGTTTTACCTAGATTTTTATTTTTGTTTCAGATGATACCAATAATTAAGAAAGATAAAAATTTGAAAGAATGGCAGATTGGAATTAATAAATTTATATGGGAAGGTTAAAAAGCGAGAGTTAAAATGAAAATAATTCAAGACATACGGGAAAGTGGAGGTTTAAAAATGCCGAACTTTAAATTATATTATGAAGCAGCTGCTCTTTCGGTAATAAGTGATTGGTTTAATTTAACAGAGGAAAGGATTTTGAATATAGAAGGTTATGATTTATTATATGGATGGCCTGCATATTTATTGTATGATAAAAATGTGGATAGAGCCTTTAAGAACCACGTGTTAAGAATTGCTCTTCTGTGTGTCTGGAAGAAATACTATTATAAGTTAAATTACAAAATTCCTATTTGGGCAAACCCCAGGCATGCAATAGAGAATATAAATATAGAACAGAAACAGGAAATGATTACTGATAAAGATCTTTTATATTTTGAGAGAGGTAATTTACAATTAAAATCCTTGCATACATTAAAAGAAGAAGGGAGAAATTATACTTGGTTTCAATATGGGCAATTATGAACTAGGTGGAAAGAAGATCAGAAAACTGGTATCATGCAGAATGAAGAAAACTTGGTAAAACAAATTATAAATCAAACCCAGGCGCATATAAAGAGATTGTATAATGTGTTGATAGAAATAGATTCTGAAAGGGATTTAGTAAAGGATTGTATGACAAAATGGGCATAAAATATTCAGGAACCAATATTTTTGGAAACTTGGGAAAAATTTTGGGTTAGAAATGTTAAATTTACGCAAGCACAGAATTTAAGGGAATATTTTTATAAAATGTTTTATAGGTGGCACTTAGACCCTAAGAAATTATCATGTATGTATCCAGATATGCAAGCGAAATGTTGGAGATGTAATTATGATGATGCTACATATTTTCATATTTGGTGGACTTGTAAGAAGATTAAGGCTTTTTGAATAAGGATCTGGTGGATTATACAAAATGTTTTGAAAAAGAAGATAAAGTTCCTACCGCAATTTTTCTTATTGGGAATTATTACGGACTGTATAGTAATTGAGACTAAACTGGTTTTAAACTTAATAACAACAGTAAGACTATTGATAGGACAATACTGGAAGAAAAAAGAGTTACCTACAATAGAAGAATGGATATTGAAAGTTGCTAATTTGGCTGAGATGGTTAAAATCTCAGCCTTTCTGAAAGACACTACACAAGAAAAATATCTAACTGAATGGAAAAAATGGATTGAATATACGCAAAATGGATATCAGATTAAGAGATATCAGATTGCCTTTGAATGATTAGGATGTATTTATCTCTGATTTGTATGGGGAAAGTTAGAATTTGAGGAAGGGGAGGATTATAAATTTGTGTTAGGGAAAATTTAGCGCATGATTGTTTTTTCTTTTGAACTATACCTTGTGTTCTGGGAAGTCGGGGGGGGGAGGAGGGTGGTCTTGGGGGGGGAGGGTATGGAGGGGGGGAAAAAGGGGTGTGAAATTTTTTGTAAAAACGTCAATAAAAAGAAAATGCTGTATAGTGCTATCACGAGGCTGTGAGTCTGTTTGTGTATGTGTGTGAAACTCCAGCACGATTTTGGGAAGGAACACAAAATATTGGGAGATTTGGAGATAGAATTTCATATTTAATGTCATATTTAATAATTTGGGGATCCAATTCGAGACGGGGTTGCACAGGAATAAATAAAAGTGAGATCTAGAGATCTGTGAGGAAAGAAGAAATATTTATTCGTAAAAGTAAAACAGTTTGCTTTTAGGGACAGGCTGCAGAGAAACAGGGTACAGTGACAAACTTTTATAGAGGGAACTTCTCCAGGGTGTGGAACTGTGTATGTGTGTGTGTGCTGTGTATGTGTGTGTGTGTATGTATTGTGAACATACAGTTCTTCTAGGTGCTTTAATGTAATTAACTCTAGGACTTCCGGTTGGCTCCGCTTCGTTTATGGCGGTCTTTTTTAGACCGCTAACCCTCTGAGTCCGTAGAGCCACCAGGACAGCGTAAATCAGCTGTCCGGCGGCTTGAAAATCTCTCCCTCGGGCGAAGAGGGAGAGATGAGCATTCGGGCTGAAGTTGAGCCCCCCAAAGAAGCCCCAGAAAAGTTTCTGGAGGCTTGAGGGGAGCACTCCTTCTAAAGCCTGAAAGAAGCTCCGGACCCGGAGGGCATCTGCCTTTTGGCAGAAAAAAACGTAGCGTCCAATCTCTGCAGCAGAAATGGATTTGTGATGGATTGTAACGCAGATAGAGCAGAAACTGGAGTTCTAGCATTGGTTTGCAACAAGACTGTAAGCCCCTAATAGAGGACACATTTGTTGCGAAGATAGGAGAGAAGAAAGCAAATGGCTATTGTGGAATAAATATTGTGGAATGCAAGCAAATGGTGATTTGTGTATTGGAAACGAAAGTTAGGGAAATGCTTATTAACAGCTAGTGTGGAATCAGGAGGTATATAAGAAGATACTGACTAAATGGAAGAAATGAGAATTTTATGATTTATATTTTTTCTTCTTCTTTGGGATTATAGTGATTTAGAAGAAAAGCCTTTTGAATCTTTTCTTTTTAACCCTTTTTTGTCCTTTTTTTTTGTTGTTGTTGTTACTGGGTAGGTTATATATTTTAAAAATGGCTTTTAAGCAAATAGTACCAAAAGCCACTAAAAATTTTGAAACTTGTTCAGTTCAGATACAAAAATTAAAAGCAGATATTAAAGGCTCATTGGCCCCAATGGAGAGGGTGCGCAATCTGGGGGTTCTCCTGGATGGACGGTTGTCTTTTGAAGATCACTTGGCGACTGTCTCCAGGAGAGCTTTTTACCAGGTTCGCCTGGTCCGCCAGTTGCGTCCCTTTCTAGACCGGGATGCCTTATGCATGGTCACTCACGCCCTCGTCACTTCTCGCCTGGACTACTGTAACGGTCTCTACATGGGGCTCCCCTTGAGGTGCACCCGGAGACTTCAGTTAGTTCAGAATGCAGCCGTGCGGGTGATAGAGGGAGCCACTCGTGGCTCCCATATAACACCAATCCTGCGCAGGCTGCACTGGCTACCTGTGGTTTTCCGAGTGCACTTCAAGGTGCTGGTTACCACCTTTAAAGCGCTCCATGGCATAAGACTGGGATATCTTCGGGACTGCCTTCTGTTACCACATGCCTCCCACCGGCCGGTACGCTCCCATAGAGAGGGTCTCCTCAGGGTGCCGTCAGCCAAACAGTGTAGGCTGGCGACCCCCAGGGGGAGAGCCTTCTCTGTGGGGGCACCTACCCTCTGGAATGAGCTTCCCCCAGGACTTCGACAACTTCCTGACCTCCGGACCTTTCGCCGCGAGCTTAAAACATATCTATTCTTCCAAGCAGGACTGGCTTAATAGGGTTTTTAAACATGGATTTTATTGGGGTTTATTTTATATTTTGTATTGTATTTTAAATTTAGGCTTTATTGAATAAGTTTTTTAATTAGTGTTTTTATTGTAATGTATTGTATTATTTTATCTGCCTGTTCACCGCCCTGAGTCCTTCGGGAGAAGGGCGGGATGCAATTTCGCAAATATTAAGGTCTTGTATTCAGATGGAGGATAGTTTGGAAGAACTTAATAAAGTTAATTTAGAGTTGCAAAAGAAAATAGAGGAAATTCAAAAGAATCAAAATAACTGGATAATAAGATAGAAGATATACAGGCTAAGGTAGATAGGGCAGATGAAGAAAGAGTAATATTACAATATAGATTAATGGAATATGCTATAAGGGTGAGGGGGTTGAAGGAAGGTAGGAAGGAAAATTTAAAACAGATTTTTACACAAGCTTTTGCTCAGATAAAGGGTATGAAGCCAGAAGACTTTGAGATTAATATTGAAAGAATTTATCGTGTTAATTCTTGGTGGGCAAGACAAAATAGATTACCGAGAGATGTGGTTATTTATTTTACAACTAAAAAAGTTAGGTATGAAATCTTGCAAGCTTTTTATAAAAATAAATTTCAAATATTGGGACAAGATATAAAAATGATGAAGGAAATTCCTCCCAAAATGTTAAGAAAGAGAAGAGAATTTGCTTTTTTAGTGGATGAGTTTAAGAAACATCAGATATATTTTAGATGGGAAGTTCCAATGGATTTGTCAGTGAATTTTAAAGGTAGAAAGTATTTTCTTAGTACAGTTATGAAAGCAAGAAATTTTTACATTAATGTTTTAAAGAGTGGGAATCCTTTGTTGTTAGATGCTAAGTTAA
Source organism: Ahaetulla prasina (assembly GCF_028640845.1). Classification (NCBI taxonomy): domain Eukaryota; kingdom Metazoa; phylum Chordata; class Lepidosauria; order Squamata; family Colubridae; genus Ahaetulla; species Ahaetulla prasina. The sequence goes on along the minus strand of NC_080545.1, from coordinate 43,830,878 downwards.
CTGGTCTGGAGATGATGGAAAATAGAATAGGAGAGGGGAGGAATGTTTAAGATGTGAATATGATGATTATGGTTGACTTTTAGAATTGATTTATTTAGGATATAAATTATAGGATTTTTGTTATTTGTTATTTGTAAGATATAAACCTATGGGGTGATACTATTTAATTTTGAAGGATGGAAAGTAAAATTTGTGAATTTAGATAATGTTGTGGATGTAATGATGTTAATGATTTATTGTCATATTTTGGATGTAATTTAAATGATTATTCGTTTTAATTGATATGCCTTGGATATAAGTTTATAGATAGCAAAAGTTATGAAGTTAAGTTGGAAATACCATACCTGAGAGACTTTATTCATAATGATATTTGATGGAGTAATGTTGGAAGACTGGACAGTAAACGTTACAACAATTGAAGAAATATATAAGTGATGAAAATTTGAGTTCATGAAGGACTGTAATTTAAGAAATGGACTTATGAAATTTGAAGAAATATACAAGGGGAGAAAATTTGAATTTGAGAAGATGGACTAATTTTAAAAATGGACTGTAAGAAGAAGTCTATGAAGGGAAGATTGTACTTGTATTGTTGTTGTTGTTTTTTATTCTTTCTTATCTCTTTATTTTTATTATAAGGGAATTTAAAGTTTTAGAGAGGGGTGGGAGTTTATGTATATTTAGTATATCTTAGTGTGTGATTGTTGGTTATAATACCCGATATTTGCTCTGGAAAATCTGGGGAGGAGGGGGGAGGGAGGGGCAGAGGGATGGAAATGATACATGGATTGGTTATCAATGTACAGTAATGATTGAAGATACAAAATTAAAATTTGAAATGAAATAGGGGCTGCTCGACTGCCATTTCAGAAGGAAAGGGAGAGAGGAGTAGAAGGAGGGAAGAAAGTAAGTAGGAAAGAGGTGAGAAGGAGGAGGGGAATAAGAAGGTTAGAAAGGGTGGAAGAAGGGAGGAGTGGAGAAGGAGGAGAGGAAGTAGTAAAGTAAGGAGATAAAAGAAGGGGAAAGTAGTAGAAGGTAGAGGGAGGTTGTGAAGAAAGGAAGTGGCAGTTGGGCAGGCCCGAATCAGCAATAAATAAAAATTAATGATTAATGATGGATAACAGATTGTACATAAATATGAAATTGGAAAATGGAAATAAAAAACTTTTCTGATAAAAAACTGTAATTAACTCTATTTGTGTTTGCAGACTTTATCATTTGATTTGTGGATTATTAGGTCTGGGTAACATATTTCAGGATTTGAGGAAGTTTGCTAATTTAATTAACTTGGAGACACTGGTTCTCAGACCATTGTGGATTATGTTAATATTTTAAGGGAAGATGGAAACAGTATAAAGAATAAAATATATTTGGATATAAAACTTCTCACAATAATTTTGGGTTTTCAGACAGTGTATGTTTGGGGTCATATATTGTATGATACTCACAGGAGCATTGTTGCCAACTCCTAGCTGTGGCTTTACACTGAAAAACTTTTAATGATAGTTTGTAATCTGCATAATGGCATAATGGAAAAGAATGGAAACCACAAGAAACATCACTTATTGTTGCTGTTGTTATATAAGTTATCACTCATTTACTTGCTATTATTGGCCACATGCACCGATGTTTACATATCATATGTTCCATTTATGGGGATAGCTGTACTCCAACTCATATTATGACATTAAATCAGATTATGATCTTAACCTCTTGAACTTTCTTTGGGTCATCTGTAATAACTTGTTTGACGTGTAAGAAGTATCTGGTCTTTGGTACCATTCATATACATTAATTCAATTGTTAAGTCTCTTACAGTTAGCCTGCTTGCCTTTTTAACTCTCCTCACTTGCTACTGGCATAGCAGCTCTTCTAATAATAATAATAATAATAATAGAGTTGGAAGGGACCTTGGAGGTCTTCTAGTCCAACCCCCTGCCCAGGCAGGAAACCCTACACCATTTCAGACAAATGGCTATCCAATATTTTCTTAAAAAATTCCAGTGTTGAAGCATTTACAACTTCTGCAGGCAAGTTTTTCCACTGATTAATTGTTCTGTCAGGAAATTTCTCCTGAAATTTCTAGGTTTCTTCTTTCCTTGATTAGTTTCCACCCATTGCTTCTTGTTCTTGAGAAAGCCAAAATATTTTTATGATCCATAAAAGTCCTGGATGTTTGGTAAAAGCATTAAAATCAGCAGGATACCATAAAATCTAATTTTAGTTTATGACTTGAAAAAAGTGTGATCAATGCTTAGTGAATAGTATATTAAGTCTTTTTTCCTCCACAGAACAAGTATTAACTTGATCTAAACTGCAGACCGAGTGTCACTTTGTGTAGTAGTTAAGATGTCAGGCTAGAAGCCAGAAGACGTTGCTTCTAGTCCCCCTTTAGTCACAAAGTCAGCTGGGTGATTTTGAGCCAGTCACTGTCTCTCAGACCTAGGAAGAAGTTAATGGAAGTTACTTCTTTGCCAAGAAAACTGAAGTAACCTCTCTAGGTAGTTGCCCGGAGTCGATATTGACTTGGAAGCACACAAACACATATAAAAGATTATAAACTAAGAGTTACACAAATTAAAGTTGTGATTTCAAACATATGTGCACCTTTTTTCATATTTTGAAAACAGATTTAAAATCCTTTCCTCCCCATTTACAGAGACCTTAAAAATAATGAAATCTCATGGACAATTGAAGATATGAATGGTGCTTTCTCTGGACTTGACAAACTTAGGTGGCTGTAAGTATAACTTTCTTCTTTCTATTTGAGTAATGATGAATATTTCTTCTGTGCTCTTGGAAAGGTTTATAAAGGATACAATTCGCATAATTCCTGAAAATTATAATTATCATCATTGTTAATATCATTATTATTCTTGTGACGACGATGATGATGATGATTCCACAAAAGCCCATAGATTAAACAACCACCACAGAGGAAGGAAAATTTGATAGTACTAGTTGATATTAGACCAGATGGCAGCTGACTGCAATGTGAATTTAACTTTGATGTCACCTGCTTGCTCATTACCTTTATGTTTTCTCTTTGACACTATCTTTATGGTATTTTCAATGTTTGTACCATAAAGCTTAACTGGAATTTTCTTACCAAGTCCATCTATTTTATTTCTTGTATAGTGGACAGAGACAGAGATCAGGAGTGTGAAAACTAGCTAAGATGGAGATGGGAAAATGGAGATAACATATTAGGAGACTTTGTAGCCAAAGTTACTCATGTTTAATTATATAATCATCTTAATTCAACAGTTTCTTCCTTGATATACTATCTTTCTAATGCAAAAATATGAAAAGGATTTGAAATACAGTTCAGCTTGTTGTTGTTTTTGTGGCTTTTCTCGTCTTGCTTAGCTATTTTAATCTTGCTTATCTGTTTTAAAACTAAATCTGTTTTAATCACAAAGAGAGAGAGAGAGAAAGAGTTTTCTCAAGCTCCTTGGGGCTGAGAAGAATTGCTGCAAAACTAAGTTTCCTGAAGTGGACCACTAGACTCCTAAACAACTGAAAAAACAATCTAGTAAAAAGAAAAGCCAACCAAAAGAGCAACATGCAAAAGCAAATAAAACACCCCCAGGAGTAAAACAAATTAAAGTTTAATTTGTGTTTATTGTTTAATGGACTGTTAAATTGGCCATGCCCACTTAGTCACATGACCTAGCCATGCCTACCCAGCCGGTCCGGCCCCTCAACAGTCTGAGAGACCATGAATTGGCCCCCTGTTTAAAAAGTTTGAGGATCCCTGCTCTAGTTATTGAACCAAAATAAAAGCACCTATCTGGGAAATGGAATCACTGTGCAGGAAGAAGCTTAAAAGGCAAAGAATTGCAACATGATAAAATATGACTCCAAAGGCATTATCAAAATTTCCAGATATACTTCCAGATATAATTTATTGCATCTGTTACATATTCTATTTCCAGGCTGCTCCAAGGGAACAGAATTAGATCTATTACTAAGAAAGCGTTTTCTGGTCTGGATGCACTTGAACACCTGTAAGTATTTGAAAATTACCCTTAAATAAAGTCACTAAAATGTACAGTGGTGCTAATATTAGAAAAAGTTGCTTACTGGAACCTTAGGGCTGGCAATGCACTGTCCACAAAGAAAATTTGAACACTTTTCTGGGTTAGGGATTAAAAATAATTTTACGCCAAGCTTTGCTAGGAACCGTTGGAGGTCACTGCAGTCCAAGTAGCATTTATTCACAATTGGAAAATCCACATTATAGGTAGTAGGGGGTATACTTACTTTCTAAAATGTTTTTATTTTCATTTCTGTTATCAAAGTGAGTAAAGTAGATCCTTGTGTCATTTTGGAGCTTTTAAGAAAGCCAGATATACCTGGAACAGTAGAAGTTTCTTTGAAGTATCAACTTCTTCATGACATTGCGTAGTCATGTGGTCCAGGTAGTTCCAGGAAGAAATTTTGGTTTATCAAGGAATCTACCGTTATTATAGGAATCCTGGTTTTTTTAAACATTACAACAAACTTCTGTCATCGTAGGAAATACATCAACCATCTTTTAACCTTGATCTTCAACTGGATAGACTTTAAAGAATTAAAAAGGGCTTTTTTAAAAAAAGAAAAGAAAAAAGAAAACTGACACACAATGTGAAGTTAAGATATCTTCCTTTTTAATCATTTCTGCCTTCCTCTCTCGTTCTTTAGGCCATACAAGTAGTCCTCGACTTATGACCAAAATTGAGCCCAAAATTTATGTTGCTAAGTGAAGCATTTGTTAAGTGAGTTTTGTCCTGTTTTATTCTCATTCTTGCCACAGTTGTTAAGTGAATCATAGCAGTTGTTAAGTTAGTAACATGGTTGTTAAGTGAATCTGACTTCCCCATTGACTTTGCTTGTCAGAAGGTTGTAAAAGCTGATCACATGATCCTGGGACACGGCAACCATCATAAATATGAGTCATTGCCAAGCTTCTCAATTTTGATCACATGATCACGGAGATGCTGCAGTGGTCATAAGTGTGAAAACGATCATAAGTCACTTTTCAGTGCTGTTGTAACTTTGAACAGTCACTAAATGAACTGTTGTAAGTCGAGGACTAGCTGTATTTCTTAAAAATCCAGATACATTTACAGTTTTTTTAAAAAATGGAAATCTCTTTTTTTAATTCATCAAAAAAATTCTCCTATCCAATGTTATTTTTTATCCAGAAATATTGCTAAATTGTTGTGTGTAATTACAATGAGATACATTTTTTTCCTTTTGGAATAGAATTTGCCCTAAGTTGATCTTCATTATTCTTTTCTCCTATAGAGATCTAAGTAATAATGCAATCATGTCAATTCAAGGAAACACATTTTTACAAATGAAGAATCTTAAAGAATTGTAAGTATCTGTTTTTCCTCCAACACAGCTTTCATTTAGTTAAAAATACCCAATAATAATGTCAGCGTTCTAGAAAAAGCCCTCGCCAAGTAAAAACTCTGAAGCACGCATCTTTCAAAGTTCCTTTACTAGGATAGGTAAACGGGCACATCTGGAAAAATCCAAATCTGAGAGATCCAGGTTTTCCCTCAGGAAATCAAAACCCCAAAACCACCCCCTGATTCCTCTGCCAATCACATGCTCCAATCGCCAACCATCCCATCTCGATACATCACTCCGACCACTCCTTCTCCAGATGCAGGATCGGCCTGACCTTGACCGACAGGAAGAATGTTATTGTGTCTAATGGGCCCCTCTACTAAATCCCCCCTCCTGCTTTCCCACACATGAGAAAGTGGCAGCACAGAAGCTTCCGGCCTAGTATGGCTTCCAAAGCTGACAGTTATCTAAGATTGCAGTATTTATGAAACCTATGCTAAGCTTTAAAACAAATTAGATCTAGATTTAGCAGTTACATCAGAAAATCACAAGATGAGAGATGGGAACCAGGCAGTTGGAATAACTCTCAGAAGGAGGCAGTGATGAGCCACATCTGTATTATCCCCCCCACACACACACACACAAAAAACACCACATGGATGTTTTCATGAACTAACCACATTCAGGTTAATTTGGAGGATTCTTTCCATTTATTAAGACACAGTGAAATAGAGGGGAGGAGGTTGCTCACTTTTGAAAGCAACTGTGAGACCTAGTACTCCACACTGTGGAAAAGGGAAAAGGGATTTCTTGTTCTGTAACCATGAAGAAAGCATGTGTTTAATGGAATTCAAGCAACAATGTTTTTAAGACTTCGTACTGAACAAGCTCTCAATCACTTTTATCACTTTGAATTTGAGTCCCTGCACAACAGCATATAATATTAAAGAATGCAAATCTGGTTATTTGGAACCTCCGTAGAAAGATATTCATGTGAGAATTACTTGTAACTATCTTGATATGTTATGATGGAGCAAGACATTAAGCATCACTTTGTTGTTTGCATATCCTCAAGGTTGTTTTTAATATTGTTCCCTTCAGATATAGAGTTCTGTTTTTGAAACTGTTTCAACTCCTACCCTCAAAATGACGCTATAGAGCACTGCACAACAGAACAACTAGACACAAGAACAGTTTTTTCCCGAAGGCCATCACTCTGCTAAACAAATAATTCCCTCAACACTGTCAAACTATTTACTAAATCTGCACTACTATTAATCTTCTCATAGTTCCCATCACCAATCTCTTTCCACTTAGGACTGTGTGACTATAACTTGTTGCTGGCAATCCTTATGATTTATATTGATATATTGACCATCAATTGTGTTGTAAATGTTGTACCTTGATGAAGGTATCTTTTCTTTTATGTACACTGAGAGCATATGCACCAAGACAAATTCCTTGTGTGTCCAATCACACTTGGCCAATAAAATTCTATTGTATTCTATTCTATTCTATTCTATTCTTATGGTTCTAATGTGTTTCCTGATTGTTTTCCAGATATATAAACACATCAAGACTTTTGTGTGATTGCCAGCTGAAATGGCTACCTGAGTGGTTAATTGACAATAAATTCCAGACTTTTGTAAATGCCACATGTGCGCATCCTCAGGCATTAAAAGGAAGAAATGTTTTTTCTGTCAGCCTAGAAGGTTTTGTATGTGGTATGTTTAAATTGTCAAATTTAATTCTTGTCAGGATTGTAAGATTTTGTAGTTAATTTAAAAAGAAGCTAGTTTAGTTTAGTTTAGTTTAATTTAATTTCTATACCGCCCTTCTCCCGAAGGACTCAGGGCGGTTTACAGCCAGATAAAACACAGTTATACGCATAGCACAGAATTAAAAAACATGTTAAAAATCTAATTCAATAGGCCGAAATAAAACTAAAAACAATAATACTTAAAAACAATACTAGAACTATAAAACTCCTATTAAAATTACTATTACGTTAAGCCAGCCCTGCGCGGTAAAACAAAAACGTCTTCAACTCGTGACAAAAGGTCCGGAGGTCAGGGAGTTGTCGTATCCCTGGAGGCAGCTCGTTCCAGAGGGCAGGTGCTCCCACAGAGAAGGCCCTCCCCCTGGGGGTCGCCAGTTGATATTGTTTGACTGATGGCATCCTGAGGAGGCCCTCCCTATGGGAGTGCACAGGTCGATGGGAGGATATTGGTGGCAGAAGGTGGTCCCGTAAATAACCCGGTCCTATGCCATGGAGCGCTTTAAAGGTGGTAACCAATTGAATTGCACCCGGAAGACCACAGGAAGCCAGTGCAGCTTGCGCAGAAGAAGTGTTATATGGGAGCCTCGAGTTGCTCCCTCTATTACCCGCGCAGCCGCTTTCTGGACCAACTGGAGCCTCCGGGTGCTCTTCAAGGGGAGCCCCATGTAGAGAGCATTGCAGTAGTCCAGGGCGGGAAGTGACGAGGGCATGAGTGACCGTGCATTAGGGAATCCCTGTCTAGGAAGTGGCGCAACTGGCGTATCAGGCGTACCTGATAAAAAGCTCCCCTGGCGATGGTCGTCATATGCTCTTCAAAGGACAACCGTTCATCCAGGAGGACGCCTAAGTTGTGAACCCTCTCCATAGGGGCTAATGACTCGCCCCCAACAGTCAGCAATGGGATCAGCTGGCTGTACCGGGATGCCGGCATCCACAGCCACTCAGTCTTGGCAGGGTTGAGTCGAAGCCTGTTCTTCCCCATCCAGACCCACATGGCCTCCAGACACCAGGACATCACTTCAACGACTTTGTTGGGGTGGTTTGGGGTGGAAATGTACAGCTGAGTATCATCAGCATACAGATGACACTGCACCCCAAAACCACGAATGATCTCACCCAGCGGCTTCATATAGATGTTGAACAGAAGAGGTGAGAGAACCAACCCTTGTGGCACCCCACACATGAGGTGCCTTGCGGCCTATCTCTGCCCTCCTGCCAACACCGTCTGCGACCGGTCAGAGAGATAGGAGGAGAACCACCGAAGAACGGTGCCCCCCACTCCTAAGCTCTCCAGCCGTCGCAGCAAGATACCATGGTCGATGGTATCAAAAGCTGCTGAAAGATCTAATAGGACCAGGGCAGAGGAACAACCCATCCCGAGCCCTCCAGAGATCATCCACCAGGCCTGAAGCCGGACTGGAACGGGTCTAGATAGACAGTTTTATCCAGGTACTTAACAAGATTGACCTTTTAAGTTAACAAGATTGACCTTTAATGTTTTATAATTTATAGGTGTGTGAGGATATTAGTTTTCTTCTAATTCTTCATATACTAGGAACTGCATATATGAAAAAACAATAGGAGAATAAAACAGCACATCTCCCCAAAGCTAGAAATGCTTGAGAATCCTGAATAGGGCTCCAGAATCCCTGTCCATTTTCCCCTTAAAAGAAATCTTCCTTATATCTGACTATACTTACAGAATTGGGGAAGCACATTCTTTCTTTTCTTGCTATCTTCTTGGTGTACTCTCTGTTTCTAACATTCTTGTAGAATTAGGAAGAATATGCTATATTTGTTTCCATTTAGCATGGCACTGCCCATCTTCTGGCTTGGTATTTTTCAGAGCTGTAGCTTTATTTCTAAGACTATCTCAGCTACCCTGGGAAATTTAAGATTATCTAGATGTTGATATGCCGAGGATTTTAGTAAGTATCTGCACGATAAAATCGCTCAGCTTCGGGACGGATTGGACCAAAATTGGGTAGATTCAGGTGAGATGACGGGGACAAGTCTTGTAGAGACCCATCTGGGAGGAGTTTGATACTGTGGCTCCCGAGGACATGGACAGGTTGCTAGGAAGGCTGAATGCCACCACATGTTTGTTGGACCCATGCCCCTCCTGGTTGGTGCTGGCCACACAGGAGGTGACACGAGGCTGGCTCCTGGGGATTATTAACGCTTCTTTGATGTAGGGTGTTGTTCCTACCGCCTTGAAAGAGGTGGTGGTGCGGCCCCTCCTCAAGAAGCCCTCCCTGGACCCAGGTGTTTTGGGAAATTATTGTCCTGTCTCCAACCTTTGCTTTGTGGCGAAGGTTGTTGAGAGTGTGGTGGCACGTCAGTTACCCCAGTACCTGGATGAATCTGTCTATCTGGACCCGTTCCAGTCCGGCTTCCGGCCTGGGTACAGCACAGGCTTTGGTCGCGTTGATTGATGATCTCTGGAGGGCTCGGGACAGGGGTTATTCCTCTGCCCTGGTCCTATTAGACCTCTCAACGGCTTTTGATACCATCGACCATGGTATCCTGCTGCATCGGTTGGGGAGCCTGGGAGTGGGAGGCACCGTTTTTCGGTGGTTCTCCTCCTATCTCTCCGACCGGTCGCAGACGGTGTTGGCAGGAGGGCAGAGATTGTCCATGAGGCGCCTCATGTGTGGAGTGCCGCAGGGATCGGTTCTCTTGCCTCTCCTGTTCAACATCTATATGAAGCCGCTGGGTGAGATCATCAGTGGTTTTGGGGTGAAATACCAGCTGTACGCTGATGACACTCAGCTGTACATTTCCATCCCTAACCACCCCAATGAAGCGGTCGAAGTGTTGTCCCGGTGTCTGGAGGCCGTGCGGGTCTGGATGGGGAGAAACAGGCTCAAACTCAAACCCTCCAAGACCGAGTGGCTGTGGATGCCAGCATCCCGATACAGTCAGCTGCAGATGTTGGGGGCGAATCATTGGCCCCGATGGAGAGGGTGCACAACTTAGGCGTTCTCCTGGATGAGCGGTTGTCTTTCGAAGAACATCTGACGACCGTCTCCAGGAGGGCTTTTTATCAGGTACGCCTGATTCACCAGTTGCGCCACTTTCTAGACCGGGATGCCTTATGCACAGTCACTCATGCCCTTGTCACTTCTTGCCTGGACTACTGCAATGCTCTCTACATGGGGCTCCCCTTGAAGAGCACCCAGAGGCTCCAGTTGGTTCAGAATGCAGCTGTGCGGGTGATAGAGGGAGCCACTTGTGGCTCCCATATAACACCTCTCCTGCGCAAGCTGCACTGGCTACCTGTGGTCTTCCAGGTGCACTTCAAGGTGTTGGTTACCACCTTTAAAGCGCTCCATGGCCTAGGACCGGGCTATTTACGGGACCGCCTACTGCTACTGTTTGCCTCCGACCGACCCGTGCGCTCCCATAGAGAGAGCCTCCTCAGGGTGCCGTCAGCCAAACAATGTCGGCTGGCGACCCCCAGGGGGAGGGCCTTCTCTGTGGGGGCTCCCACCCTCTGGAATGAGCTTCCCCCATGACTTCGACAACTTCCTGACATCCGGACCTTTCACCATGAGCTGAAGACATATCTATTCTTTTGCGCAGGACTGGCATAATAATTATTACTATAATTATTATTATTATTATTATTAATTTTAATGGGATTTTTATGGTTTTAATGTATTTTAATTATGGGCCAAATTTAATAAGTTTTTTTAATACTGGTTTTAATTGTATTGTATCCTTGTAGTGTTGATTTTATCTGGCTGTGAACCGCCCTGAGTCCTTCGGGAGAAGAGCGGTATAAAAATTAAATTATTATTATTATTATTATTATTATTATTATTATTATTATTATTATTATTATTATTATTATTATTATCATCATCATCATCATCATCATCATCATCATCATCATCATCATCATCATCATCAGTATATGCTATAACTTTCAACAACTATTATCACAGGGTTTGCTAGCTAGGGGTTCTGAAAGTTTAACAACACAGAAGCACTATTGGTTCCCTACATTTTACAGATTACATTTCTAAATGGAAAGGGTACATGCTCACAATTGAAAAATTTCAAGAAAAACACTTAATGTTTGCAATGTTATTTAATTAATATTTTTTTTTATGTAGAAGGAGCTTAAACAATTGATATTAGACTGATCTAGTCTAGATAGGAGGGCTGATATTTCCATAACAAGGGCATATAGGAATATCAGGAAACTGGAAAGGAAGCCTGAAAGAAAGACACCTACAAAAGGGACCGAATTTTTGAGGTTAAATGAGATTTTAAATATCCTTGTTTTATTGGGTTAAGATTCACCTTGGTCTACGTTGTAATTCAAACAAATGACTGTGGTGCTCTCATGCAAGGGAGACCTTTCTTGATTACGATTGCTCTGTGAAAGTGTTATTAGTGCTCCAGTCCAGAAGAAACTTCACCTCTTAAATCTCATAGTTAATCTTGTTCTCTCCATATTTATCCGATTCATTTCCAAGTGAGTTTGTACTCCATTAGAAAGTCAGTGCCAAGCACTAGTTTTTAAAAGAAAAATAGTATTTGAATCAAGAGATGAAACAAAAGCAAAGCTATAACATTTATTTTTTAATATATCCATTGTTTTCATTAAAACAAGAGATCAAGTTAATAAAGAAAATGAAATAATGGTTTTAATACCTATGCACTAGATTTAAGTTTGATTTCTTGTGTTTGTTTTACTGTTCTCTCCAAGTCCAACCATTTAAAACTCTATTGAAAGAAGAGGCAGAGTTATTTACATATATATAATAGTCTATTCTACTGTTCATAAGTTTCAGTTGAACTAAAGTAGAAGTAACCAATTGCCAAGCATCCAATTGTAGCACCTCATGCCTTACATATAATAACATACTTGCTAATAGCATCTGCAACACCTGGATTCTTAATAGTTTTTAAATAAATTTCTAGTGTGCCATTTAGAAGAGTTACTATTTGAATTAATATTACTGTGCCATATGTTTCAGGAGTTGGACAAAGTTCAGTTTCTTTACTAGGCTAAGCAAGTGTAAAGAATTGAATAAACATGTTTTTGATCTTCATATCCCAGTTATCATTTTAATGTTTCAACAAAAAATCTCCGTGACATTCAGTTACAATCAAGGAAAGTGTGCTGCTTAGTTTTTAGGTCTTGCAGTTGAATAACCTTAATTCAAATACTCATTCTTGCATTCATTATTATGATTGCTCAGCAGGAAAAATGCCACATGTCTTTTTAAACATAATGTAAATAATGATGTGTATGTGGTTTTAAATACAAATTTAACATGCCAGGTCAGAGAGGGATTTTTAAGAGGGATAGCTGAGAAAACAAAAAATATTCATTTTAACAAAGATGAAAAATACTTACTTACACATTTTCTTATCCTTATAATTCAAAATGGATGCAGCTTGTTCAACTCACAGCTACACAAAGGTGATCAATTTTGGATGCAATTACTTAGAAAATTAAGAACTAGAAATCAGTATTGAAACATGCTAGCTAAATACAAACACTGTAATTAATTTAACAGTGAATTTGCATGCTATCCTTGAATATGACTGATAAAACAAATATAAAACAGAAGCCATCTTTTGCTTCTACATGGGCCAGTATACCTAAGTGCCTGTCACTATCCTTACAGTTTTAAAAAACGTTATGGAAAGATCACTCTTCTTGTACTAAGAGTTACCTACAGGTATGTTTAGCATACACACAAAATAATTATATATTTATTAGAAGACCACCTAACATATGCACCAAAACAAATTCCTTGTGTGTCCAATCACACTTGGCCAATAAATTCTATTCTAATTCTAATACCACCTAACCATATCTTTCAAGTGATAAGTAATGATTAAGAAAATCTGAAAATTATTACACGTCTTTTTAGAACTACAGTAAATCCCATTTACAGGTAATCCTTGCTTAACAGCCATTTCTTCAGGGACCGTTTGAAGCTAAGAAGTCATTGAACAAATATATCAGACTCCAAAAATCAAGAAAGTCATCCTGAACTAAGCAGTTTTCTTTTTCTTTCTTTCTAAGCAGTTTTGTTGTTCATCAACTATAGACAGAAATCTTGCCTATTATTAAATGTATATACCATCCATCTAGCCATTCTTGGTAACTGGGTGCCTACAGTGTAATGAAACAAAGATATAAAAGTGAATTAAAATTACAAAAGAATAAGAACAGAGTAAAGGATCACAGGTTTGTTGTTGAGCAGTGGTAGTACCTTCTCTGTCACTGTACCAACCACCTCAGCCTACAGCTTCAGGGTCCCATACTAACTGGCAGGTTTTAAGGCCAGAAGAGAGGGGATGGGATATCTGGCAATAAGATGTTCCAAAGGATGGGGACCGCAGCATAAATGGCTCTTCTGTGGGACCCTACCAGCCAAAATACTTAGGCAGTTCATGTAACAGTGATGTTATGCACCACCCTAGGGCCTTCAGAACTCTGTGTGCTTCCAAATACTCTTCAAGGGTAGCTCCACGTGGACTACATTGCAATAATCTAAACGGGAGATGACCAGGCATAAGTAGCTATCTAGTCTTTCTCTCTGTGTCAGTACAGCTTTCCCGTCTATGCTTTTAGGTTAGTGGGCTGCCAGCTTTTCAATAATTAGCTATGTGATTGAGAGTGCTGTGGAAAATGTAATCAATTTATTTTAAACCATATAGAATGTCTTTGTATATAAGTATACAAGAAAGGTTCGTCAACTTGATGGATCATATTTCTGAGCAGAATATGCATAAAAAATTGACATTTATTAGATTAGCAATTCCTAACTTGGCATCTGTCCCAACCAAATTATAAAAATATGTGCTATATAAAATTGACTGTATCAGAACTAATAAGTTTTCAAGTCTGATCTCTCACTTTTTCTGATGGACAAGAAATTGTGTGGTCTTATTCAATGCTACTCTCTCTTTTTTTTTTTTGGCTCTTTTTTAATAGATGATTTTCCAAAGCCACAGATAACTGTCCAACCTGAAACTCAGTCAGCAATCAAAGGCTCCAATTTAAGTTTTATATGTTCAGCAGCCAGCAGCAGTGATTCCCCAATGACTTTTGCATGGAAAAAGGATAATGAATTAATAGGTGATGCTGAAATGGAGAATTATGCCCACCTTAGGGCACAAGGTGGTGAAGTGATGGAGTACACCACCATCCTTAGGCTGCACAATGTTGAATTCAGTAATGAAGGAAAATACCAGTGTGTTATATCCAATCACTTTGGCTCATCGTACTCTGTCAAGGCTAAACTTACAGTGAACAGTAAGCATTTAAAATATATTTATATATTAAAATAAAAATGTATGATATAGCATTCCTTCCAAAAGGTTTTGCTTAGAATATTTAATAGATATTGAGCAGATATTAGCTGGCTATATGGATGTATGAGAAAATAAATGAATTTTTTACTGAAGCTTTATTGAAGAACTTTGAAAGAGTAAATCCTTCTTTTCATTTAATCACAGTTATTTGTACCTACAAGCCTCCATTTAGATTGCTGTACTTTGTAGGTAAAATAACTAGAGCTCCTCATATTATAGCTCCCAGCATTCTTAATGCTGGCTATTCTAGCTGGAGTTTCTGTAAGGTTTTCAACAACATGTGGAAACCTCTGGGAATGTATTAACACTAAAATTATATTTCAAGGCTATCTGGAAATAACTATTTAGAATATAGTTGCTCAATTGATAACGAGGACCAAGGTTTAGAACTCTTATTTTTTTATGAGGTCTTCTGCTCTCATGACAGAATTAAATGAGGTTTTTTATAACTGAGAAGGCAGTTATATAAAAACATTCTAATCGTTATATCTGTTTGACCTATTATGGGTGGGTCTTCTCAAGGAACCCTATGAATTAAGAAAAAACAGGTGGCAACAAGAAGATTCTCAGAGGTGACATCCTCTCAGTAAAATGGTCTCCCTAGGGATGCTACCAGATATATATTTGTTTGCCTGTTTTCATTTTTAGGACTATAAGCCTATATTAGTTTGTTTTTGTTGTATGTTTATCTTCCAGCATCAGTCTTCTCTAAAAAGTTCACAGTAAATATTAAAAATAAATAAATCATTAAAAATCAATAAGTAAATCAATAAATTGTCACCAAATTTATAAAGCTAAGTTTCAGTGTAGTACCTAAGACACTAGGCTAAAAATCAGAAACTGCTAGTTTCAGTCCTACCTTAAGCATGAAGCCAGTCATGCTCACTTAGCCCTAGCAAAAAAGCAAAGGCAAACCACTTCCAAAAACATTGCCAAGAAAGTTGTGTGTACTTGTTGAGGAAACTACCAGGAATCAAGACTGACTCAAAGCCACAAATGCAAAAGCAAAATTCAAAAAAATGGCCTGAGAAAACAAGACTTTTTATTCTATTCTTTTGGGAATTGGAAATCAGTTGTGATCTCCCCCTGAAAGAATTCATGACAAATCTTCATTGGAACAATTCCCGATACATAGATTTGTTCTTTCTTATAGTGCTTCCATTGTTTACCAAGATGCCCATGGATCTTACAATCCGTGCAGGGGCAACAGCACGGCTAGAATGTGCTGCTGTTGGTCATCCCATGCCCCAGATTGCTTGGCAGAAAGATGGTGGTACTGACTTCCCTGCAGCACGCAAGAGACGCATGCATGTGATGCCTGAGGATGATGTGTTTTTTATTGTGGATGTCAAAATTGAGGATACAGGTCTTTACAGCTGCACAGCTCAGAATACTGCAGGCAGTATTTCTGCAAATGCGACATTAACAGTATTAGGTAAGAATATCATGTCCCTCTAAGCTGAACACTGGTAATTTGGTAGCTTACCATTTTGTTTTTTGACAGCAATAAATACAGCTTAATTCACATAGCGTTTCTTTATTAGACTTGATCTATTATTTTCAGTATATTTGCACATAATTGTGCAATCTATGATTAAGATTCTAGCCTGAGAACTTTTATGAGTTTACTAACTTTTTATCCATTTTCAGAAACACCCTCCTTTTTGAGGCCCTTGCTGGATCGAACTGTGATGAAAGGTGAAACGGCAGTCTTGCAGTGTATTGCTGGGGGCAGCCCATCTCCTCGGCTGAATTGGACCAAAGATGATGTCACTTTAGCAGTGACAGAAAGGCATTTCTTTGCTGCGGGAAATCAGTTGCTTATTATTGTAGACATAGATTTTGAAGATGCTGGGAAATACACATGTGAAATATCTAACACACTTGGAACTGAGAGAGGCAACATTCTCCTGAGTGTGATTCCTACTCCTACCTGTGATTCTCCTCAAAATGCTGCCCTGTCTCTCGATGATGATGGATGGGCTACAGTGGGAGTAGTGATCATAGCTGTGGTGTGCTGTGTGGTTGGCACATCCCTTGTGTGGGTGATCATCATATATCACACGAGGAAGAGAAATGAAGATTGTAGTGTTACAAACACAGGTGAGTAAGCTAGAACTTGGAACAGACTCTCAAACATGTTTGAGGTTACCCTTCTGAAGTTTTTCTTGCAGAAATATTTGTGTGTTTTGACTCAAATTCTGAAATATAAATAATTTTTGAAACTCATCCTTCTGTAGCTCATGCAAAATACTTCAGAGAATTGAGTCACTGATAGTTTTGTGCATGTACATTGCTTATCACAGATGAGACAAACTTACCTGCTGATATTCCAAGCTATCTGTCATCCCAAGGAACTTTAGCTGAAAGACAAGATGGATATGGGTCATCAGAGAATGGAAGCCAGCATCACTTTGTACAGTCATCCCCCATGGGTGGGTATTTCTTTCAACAAAGACAAAGCAACGGTAAGGATGCAATTCATGTGGGGATTCATTCCAATGTAATGTGCTGCAGAATGTAATTCTGGGATTCATTCCAATGTAATGTGTTGCAGAACTGCAGCTTAAGGTCCTGGTTAAAGAACTGTTGTTCTTTAACCAAATAAATTGGAGAACAATAGTTTTATTTTACTATTTCTAAATTTCTCATCGACTGATGAAGGATTGTCTTCTGACTATTATTGGCCCAAAGCTGTCCTAATATTATATATCCAGATGTTTCTAGTTTTACAGTAGTGCTGTTCTATATATCTTCTTGATATGTATGTTTTTTCCAGCTGAAGAACACTTCTAGGAAATGACTTGAACATTCTTTTTTTTTTTAATTTTGTTTTTATTACAATTTTCTTTTTTTATAACAATTGTACATATTCAACAAAACCGTGATATTGTATATTTCAGATCTACCTTCCATATAATTTCTATATACATTATATACATCTAATCATCAATGGCCTTATATATATTTTGTTTTCTATTTCGACTGAATTCCAGGTGTACCAATTTTCTCAGACCACATAGTATTCTGAATCTTCTTTTCCTTGTAATTCTATAGCAAGCCTATCCATTTCTGCGCAATCATATACATTTTGGATAATCAGACTCTCTGGTGGTATGTTACTGAGTTTCCAATGTTGCGCGAACGCAGTCCTTGCCACTACAAAATCAAATACCTTGTTTTTTTATCAAGTTTTGTCTTAAACATTCCCAAGAGAAATGTTTCTGGGTTCAATTCAATTTGGCATTTTGTTATATCCTGTAACCATCCCTGTATCTTAACCCAGTACTTTTTCGCTTCGGGGCACAACCACCAGACATGAAAGAAGGTACCTTGATGTTGGATATATTTCCAGCACTTTGGACTTAGATTTGGATACATTTTGGCCAACCTAGCTGGCGCTAAGTGCCAGCGGTAAAGGAATTTATATTGATTTTCTTTGTAAGCGGTAGATTTGGTTAATTTTAAATTTTTATTCCAGATTATTTCCCAATTATCTAAATCTATATTGTGCCCTATATTCTTTGCCCATTCGATCATCGGTTCTTTCATCACCTCTTCCATTCTATCAAACTCTAATTGGTATTTGTTTAATTTAGATACTAATTTTCCTTCTGGGCCTATCAATAATTTGTCTAGTTGATTTGGTTCCATATCCATTCCAAATTCTTCCATGTCTTTCTTATATCCGGATTGCAATTGTAAATATGGCCACCAATCTATCGATATTCCCTGTTCCTTTAATGTCTGAATATTTTTGAGTTTTCCCTGTTTGTCTAATATTTCCATATATCTTGGCCTCTTACTTATGTCTAGTGTGTGAGGTGGATCATTGTCTCCATAGTGGATAACCAGCCAGGAATTTTCATGTAGTGTTTTTCCTTTATGTCTTCCCAATTCCGTACCAATGCGTCTCTTATTTTATGTCTGTGAACATATGAATGTGTCTTACTTCCTTTATCCCACATGAAGACATGCCACCCTTTTTGTAAGTCTTGGCCTTCCAATACTATAATTCTTCTATTATTTAAATTGACCCATTCCCTTATCCAAACCAAAGATGCCGCCTTGTGGTAGAGTTCCCATGCTGGTAGTCCAAAGCCACCCCTATCTCTACTATCTTGAAGAGAGGATAATTTAATTCTTGCCTTCTTCCCTGCCCAAACAAATTTTTTTATTATTATTATTATTATTATTTATTCAATTTTTATACCGCCCTTCTCCCGAAGGACTCAGGGCGGTGTATAGCCAAGATAAAAAACAAACAGTACAAAATATACAATTTAAAATACTAATTAAAAAACTTATTATAAAAATGGCCATATAAAACTAAAAACCCCATTAAAATTAATAATAAATTTAAAACCAATAAAATTTAGGCCAGCCCCGCACGAATAAATAGATGTGTTTTCAATTCGCGGCGGAAGGTCCGAAGGTCAGGTATTTGACGTAAACCCGGGGGAAGTTCGTTCCAGAGGGTGGGAGCCCCCACAGAGAAAGATCTTCCGCTGGGGGCCGCCAGCCGACATTGCTTGGCGGACGGCACCCTGAGAAGTCCCTCTCTGTGAGAGCGCACAGGTCGGTGGGAGGCATAAGGTAACAGCAGGCAGTCCCATAAGTACCCAGGCCCTAAGCCATGGAGCGCTTTAAAGGTTGTAACCAAAACCTTAAAGTGCACCCGAAAGGCCACAGGCAGCCAGTGCAGTCTGCGCAGGAGCGGTGTTACACGGGAGCTATGCGGAGCTCCCTCTATCACCCGCACAGCTGCATTCTGGACCAACTGCAGCCTCCGGGTGCACCTCAAGGGGAGCCCCATGTAGAGAGCATTACAATAATCCAAGCGAGAGGTAACGAGCGCATGAGTGACTGTGCACAAGGCATCCCGATCAAGGAAGGGGCGCAACTGCCGAACCAGGCGAACCTGGTGGAAGGCCCTCCTGGAGACGGCCGTCAAATGATCTTCATCCAGGAGAACACCTAAGTTGCGCACCCTATCCTTTGGGGCCAGTAACTCGCCTCCAACAGTCAGCCGCGGCTGCAGCTGACTGAATCGGGGTGCCGGCATCCACAGCCACTCCGTCTTGGAGGGATTAAGCTTGAGCCTGTTTCTCCCCATCCAGACCCGTACGGCTTCCAAACACCGGGACAGCACTTCAACAACTTCGTTGGGGTGGCCCGGGGTGGAAAAGTACAGCTGAGTATCATCAGCGTACAGCTGGTATCTCACCCCAAAGCCACTGATGATTTCACCCAACGGCTTCATGTAGATGTTGAACAGAAGGGGCGAGAGAATCGACCCCTGCGGCACCCCACAGGTGAGGCACCTCGCGGCCGACCTCTGCCCCCCCCCGTCAACACCGTCTGCGACCGATTGGAGAGATAGGCGGAGAACCACCGATACACGGTGCCTCCCACTCCCAATCCCCCCAACCGGCGCAGCAAGATACCATGGTCGATGGTATCAAAAGCCGCTGAGAGATCTAGTAAGACCAGGGCAGAGGAATAACCCCTGTCCCTGGCCCTCCAGAGATCATCCACCAACGCGACCAAAGCTGTCTCCGTGCTGTATCCGGGTCGGAAGCCGGACTGGAACGGGTCTAGATAGATGGATTCATCCAGGTATTGGGGTAGCTGCCGCGCCACAGCACTCTCTACAACCTTCGCAGCAAAGCGAAGGTTGGAGACCGGACGATAATTACCCAAAATAGCTGGATCCAGGGAGGGCTTCTTGAGGAGGGGTCTCACCACCGCCTCTCTCAAGGCGGCAGGGAAAACCCCTTCCAACAAAGAAGCGTTGATAATCCCCTGGAGCCAGCCTCGTGTCACCTCCTGAGTGGCCAGCACCAGCCAGGAAGGACACGGGTCCAGTAAACATGTGGTGGCGTGGAGCCTCCCCAACAACCTGTCCACATCCTCGGGAGCCACAGGGTCAAACTCATCCCAAACAGACTCAACAAGACGCGTGCCTCCTCTCTCTCGCTTGGATCATCCCAATTTCAGTCCAGACCATCCCGGAGCTGAGCGATTTTATCGTATAGATAACCACTAAACTCCTCGGCACGTCCCTGCAAAGGGTCATCCCGCACCTCCTGATGAAGGAGGGAGCGGGTCACCCGAAACAGGGCGGCCGGGCAGTTATCTGCCGACGCAATGAGGGTGGAGGCGTATGAGCGCCTCGCCTCCCTCATTGCCACTAGGTAGGTCCTAGAATAGGACCTAACTAGTGTCTGATCAGCTTCGGAACGGCTGGACCTCCAAGTACTCTCTAGGCGTCTTCTCCGGCGTTTCATCTCCCTCAGCCCCTCGGAGAACCAAGGGGCCGGACGAGATCTGCGCCGGGTCAGAGGCCGCAAAGGCACGACACAGTCCAAGGCCCCAGCCGCGGCCTGTTCCCAGGCCACAACTAGTTCCTCAGCCGAGCCGCGGGCCAGATCCTCAGGGAATGGCCCAAGCTCCGTCAGGAACCTCTCAGGGTCCATCAGGCGCCTGGGACGGAACCAACGTACAGGTTCCATCTCCCTGCGATGGTGGGCGGCGGTTCGGAAGTCCAGGCGAAGGAGAAAATGATCTGATCATGACATCGGTTCTGTTACTACGTCATCTAAATCCAGATCATTTAGCCACTGTCCAGAGATATAAATTAGATCTAGCGTGCCTCCTCCCATGTGCGTAGGGCCATCATTTACCCGAATCAGGTCCAAGGCCGTCATGGAAGCCTGGAACTCCCGAGCTGCCGTTGATGACAAGCCAGTCGATGGCAAGTTGAAATCCCCCATGACTATAAGTCTGGGGGTCTCAACCGCCACACTGGCAAGTACCTCCAGCAGCTCGGGCAGGGCTGGGGTCACGTAGCAAGGAGCCAGGTACGCGATCAACAAACCCAACTGATTCCTATGGCCCCACCTCACATAGAGGGATTCACAGCCAGCAATCTGAGGAACAGTGGCCTCCCTCGGCTCTAGATCTTCCTTAATGACAACCGCCACCCCCCACCCCTACCTTGGGCCCTCGGTTGATGAAATGCTTGGAAACCCAGAGGGCACAACTCAACGAGGGGAACCCCCCCCTCTGGACCCAACCAGGTCTCCGTAATGCCCATAAGGTCCGCGGACTCCCCCTGAATAAGATCGCAAATCAGGGGAGCTTTATTTGCCACGGACCGGGCATTACATAACATCAACTGAAGATCCAAGCTCTGAGGATCATGGCCGCCCGAGGAATGGGTAGGGACTGAGGGGCCGGAGCACGTGATCGCTTTCAAACATCGAGCACGTGCTCCCCACACTCGATACGCCCCCCCCTCCGCCATATCTGCCCCTCCCACTTACCGTACAGATTGAACCACCCTCTAATCCTGGAACAGACCCCTCCCCCCCTGCCTCCAGACCAGATGTCGTAATGCCGCGAACAAGCACCGGGGCTGGATCCCTCCCCGACGGGTTCTCTCCCCCACCCGTCTTGTCCCTCCCCCCCTTAAAAAACCCTTATTTAAAAATCTATTTAAAAATCCCCATAAATTCTTCTTGGCCACATGCCACCTCTCTGGGTCCCAAGACCCTTCGTTGAGGTAAGCCCTCGATAACTTGGAGGGCCATTCCTGCGAGGCGGGGGAACCTCGCAGTCGAAGGAGGTCAATAGGCGAATAGGCTATAGGAATTTTGTGGTAATTTTATTAAGTTCTCCAAAAAATGTTCTGTCTAATAATATGGGGACTGTCTGGAATAGGTATAGTAATTTAGGTAGGACATTCATCTTAATAACTGCTATCCTACCTAAAAGTGATAATTGTAACCTCCCCCAAATCATTCTTTAATTTTTGAGCTAATACCATATAATTGTCCTCCTTAAGTGATGAACATTTTGCCATTATCCATATCCCTAAGTATTTGATTTTTTTTTACAATTTGTAAACCCATTTCCTTTTCCAATTCTTCCTTCTGTTTGGTTATGAAATGTTTAACTATCATTTAATTTTCCCTTTATTGATTTTAAGTGCAGACACTTCCCCATATTTTTCTATTTCTTGTGTTAGGGTGGGACCAGATTCCAAAGGCTCTTCAGTGATGAATACCATGTCACCCGCGAAGGCCTGTACTTTGAACTCTTCACCTTTAACTTTTGTTCCTTTTATTCCCTGATTTGCTCTTATGCTTTAGGAATACTTCTAATGTTAAGATTAAAAGGAGTGGTGATAGTGGACATCCTTGTCGTTCCCCTTTGGTTATTTGGAAGGTGATAGTGGTATCTCCATTTATTATTACTTTTGCCTTTTGCGTCGAGTAATTGCCTCTATCATATTTTCAAATTTAGTTCTCATTTTCATATTTCTAATTTGCCCTATCATAAATTGGCAATTGAGGTTATCAAAGGCCTTTTGAGCCTCCAGGAAAACAAGGACCATTTGTTTCCCTGGGTGCGCTATTCCAGTATGTCTATTATTATTCTTATATTGTCCTTTATTTGTCTATTTGGTAGAAAGCCATTTTGGTCGGAATGTATAATCTCGTTCAACACTCTCTTCATCCTCTCTGCAATTACGTTCATAAATATTTTGTAATCAGCATTTAATAGTGATATAAGTCTATAGTTATTAATTTGATTAATTAATGATTAATTTTATCTGTACCTTCTTTCGCAATTAAAGTGATGTGAGCTTCCCTCCATGATTCTGGTAGTTTTGCTTCTTGCAGAGCTTCATTACATATTTCTAATAGGACTGGTTCTATAATCTCATTCAATTTTTTATAGACCTCCCCTGGGAGACCATCCGGTCCTGGTGTCTTATTGTTTTTAAGTCTTAGGATTGCCCCCCTCAATTCTTCTAGTTTTATTTCTTTATTTAACATTACCCTTTTTTCTTCTTCTAGTGGCATAAGCCCTTCTTCCAACAGGTAATTATCAATTTTATCCTTTGTTGTTTTCTTTTGTTTGTAAAGGTTCATATAATAATATTGTACTATTCTCTTTTTCTCTTCTTCATTATTTTGTGGAATCCCCATTTCATGATATAGTGTTGGATAATTCTATCCACTTTCTCCTTCTTCAGCTTGTAAGCCAACTGCCACCCAAGTTTATTAGCATTTTTAAAGAAGTTGACTTGAACATTCTTGTTATTCTGCATATTACTTCATTTTTCTGTCCACTGCCCAGCTGGGCAGGAGACAGAATGTATCTGCCCTCATTGTGGAAGGGATTGCCACTCTTGAATTGGCCTTTTTAGTCATACTAGATGCTGTTTTAGGACCTCTTTCCAGAGCATGATACCATAGTCTTTTGAGACTGAAGGTTGTCAATGACTTCATTTTTAGTTTTCACCTAGACCCATGTTTTTAAACAAAAATCCATATGTCAGGGTTCTGATCAATGCCCTAATAAAATTAAGAGTCTCAAGCCATTTAGCAAGAAAAATCCAGTTGTTTATTAGGAGTGCCATGTCGGCACAACCTAGGTAAAGCCAGCTCTGGCTTCACCCACTTCGCACCTTGCCTCTGACCCTGTTTCCCACTCCCCCCAGAGTGTGTCATCAGTCACATTCCCCAACGAAACAATTTCATGGGTCGTAGAAGTACTCCCTCCAGCCGTTGTGTGTCTCTGTGGAGATGCTTTTGACTTCGGCCGGCTAGGCTTGTCTTGTTTTGACTGAGGTGTGGATTCCTTGGTGCAGCTGTGAGGCGTGATTCCCATCCCCTTGCCTATAGCAACTCGAGAGCAGGTCAGGAAAGGTTCGCGAGTTGACATTCGGCTTCCTGAAGGCAACCTCCGCAAAGTAAAAACAATTTGAGTACATTTAAGTGTTGGGGTTTTTTTCATGGAATCTGGCTATGAAACAGTCAGCTTGGATGTTTCTGCTCTTTACCCATGACGCCTCTGATGGAGGGTAGCCCCCTCCACTTGGAGTTGGCCCCTGTGTCACCTAGAGTTGAGAATGCGTTGCACCTCATAATGGGTTTGGCTTCCTATGACCACTGGATCTGGGGGCTCACGGGGTGGTCTCAGGGTTGACCTGACCACATGTTTTAAGAGGCTGCTGTGGAATATTGGATGTATTTTCCCCAGCATTCGGGGCAGCTTCAGTTGCACCATGACCAGGCTGATAATCTTTACTATGGGGTATGGCCCAATGAACTTAGGTCCCAGCTTCTTGCTGGGAAGCTTTAGCCTTAAGTATTTTGTGGATAGGTAGACCTTCTCCCCACTTGGAACGGACGTTGTAGGGCTCGGTGTTTGTCTGCCTGTTGCTTATAGGTCTGCACTGCTTTAGCTAGTGCTTTCTTGACATTTTCCCATGCTGCGTTTAGCATTGACAGCCAGTCAGTCAAACTGAGGAAGAGGGTTTCCTTGGGTATTCCAGCATTGGGACGAAATCCATACCACTTGCTACCTTGAAAGGGGTTAGTCCCATGCTTCTATGAACAGCATTATTGTAAGCAACCTTCACAAATGGCAGAAGGTCTGCCAATTGGACTGTTGGTAGTTCATGTAGCACCTCAGGTACTGTTCTACCATGGCGTTAAGCCTCTCTGCCCTGCCATTGGTACTTAGATGAAAAGCCAAACTAAGGCCCTGGGATGACCCAGTGGACCACAAGAACTCCCTCCAGAACTTAGCCATGAATTGGACTCCTCTGTCTGAGAGAGCCTCTGTGGCTCAGGCTGCTAATGCAGTCTGTTATTAACAGCAACTGCCTGCAATTACTGCAGGTTCTAGTCCCACCAGGCCCAAGGTTGACTCAGCCTTCCATCCTTTATAAGGTAGGTAAAATGAGGACCCAGATTGTTGGGGGCAATAAGTTGACTTTGTATATAAATATACAAATAGAATGAAGACTATTGCTAACATAGTGTAAGCCGCCCTGAGTCTTCGGAGAAGGTTGGGATATAAATGCAAAAAAAAAAAAAGATTCTGCGTGGTACTCCATGCAGGTGGTAGATGTGCTTCAGGAAGAGTTTGGCTAGCTGGTGGGCTGAGGGTAATCCACTGCAGGGTATAAAGTGTGCCTGCTTGGAGAATAGGTCAATCACAGTCCAAGTCACTGTGTCCCCCCCCCCCCGCTCTTCAGCAGCTCAACTATAAAGTCCATTGTGATTTCCGTCTCCTTGGCTCTGCCACCTGTTGCAACAACCCAGGGGGTCTTCCTGGTCTACTTTTCATACCTTGCCTATGGCAACTCGAGAGCAGGTCCAGAAAGCTTCACGAGTTGACACCATAATGCTAAAACACACAGATTTCTGCCCGGTATTTTCATCTGCAATACTAACTAAGGCCTTACATTTGACAGAAAAGTCCTGGTTTTTTTCACAGTTGTAAAAGAAGAAAAGAGCTTGTGTTCCAAAATAATCTCTAACCCAAAACTTAAACCGGTGTTCTCAGTGATGATCTTATGAAGCACATCTTTGTGCTTCTTTGTGGAACAGAAAGAGGCTATATTTCATGCAGTTAGTTTATCTATCCATGGCTAAAGTTCCTGTAAAAAAGGAAGGAGAGTTTCCCCCCTCTATATATGCGCATATCTGGAGAAAGAATATTTCAGCTATGTTCCAGGCAGTGCCTCCAATCTAGTTTATTTCAGGTTTTGAGCTAGAATTTCAGCATAATATAACACCTATCTCCACAACCCCCATCTCAGACACACCAACAACAGCCAAGCCTCCTACAACTGACCCCATTTCATTGGGTTCACAACCCCTAGTGATCACAGAAAAGGAAGTGCAGGACCTATTTCACAGACAAAAGCCAGGAAAAGCTCCAGGCCCAGACAAGATAACTCCTTCTTGCTTAAAAGTCTGTGCTGACCAATTGGCCCCCATCTTCACCCATATTTTCAATAAATCACTAGAGATGTGCTATGTTCCTTCTTGCTTCAAACGCTCTACCATCATCCCAGTGCCGAAGAAGCCCACCATCAAGGAACTGAATGACTACAGACCAGTTGCTCTAACATCTGTAGTCATGAAAACCTTTGAAAGGCTAGTGCTTTCCTACCTGAAAACCATCACGAATCCGCTCTTA
Source organism: Ahaetulla prasina (assembly GCF_028640845.1). NCBI lineage: Eukaryota > Metazoa > Chordata > Lepidosauria > Squamata > Colubridae > Ahaetulla > Ahaetulla prasina. The sequence continues at coordinate 43,804,399 of NC_080545.1, read as the reverse complement.
GACCCCTTGCAATTTGCATACCGAGCAAATAGATCAACAGATGATGCTGTTAATATGGCTCTGCACTACATCCTACAACATCTTGAGTCTCCAAAGACCTATGCAAGGGTCCTTTTTGTAGACTTTAGTTCAGCATTCAATACCATCATTCCAGACATTCTTCTAACTAAGCTAAACCAGCTACAGGTACCGGAACAGACTTGTAAGTGGATCACAAGCTTCCTAACAAACAGGAAGCAGCAGGTGAAGCTAAGCAAGATCACATCAAATACCTGTACAATTAGCACAGGGGCCCCCCAAGGCTGTGTGCTCTCCCCACTTCTCTTCTCTCTGTATACCAATGACTGCATCTCCAATGATCCATTTGTTAAGCTACTGAAGTTCGCAGATGACACAACAGTGATTGGTCTCATTCGAGACAATGATGAATCCGCATATAGACGAGAGGTCGAATGACTAGCCTTGTGGTGCAACCAAAACAATCTGGAACTGAACACACTCAAAACCGTAGAAATGGTGGTAGACTTTAGGAAAAACCCTTCCATACTTCCACCTCTCACAATACTTGACAACACAGTATCAACAGTAGAAACCTTCAAATTTCTGGGTTCTATCATATCGCAAGATCTCAAATGGACAGCTAACATCAAAACATCATTAAAAAGGACAACAAAGAATGTTCTTTCTGCGCCAACTCAGTAAGCTCAAACTGCCCAAGGAGCTGCTGATCCAATTCTACAGAGGAATTATTGAGTCTGTCATTTGCACCTCTATAACTGTCTGGTTCGGTTCTGCAACCCAACAAGAAAAACACAGACTTCAGAGGATAATTAGAACTGCAGAAAAAATAATTGCTACCAACTTGCCTTCCATTGAGGACCTGTATACTGCACGAATCAAGAAGAGGGCCGTGAAAATATTTGCAGATCCCTCGCATCCTGGACATAAACTGTTTCAACTCCTACCCTCAAAACGACGCTATAGAGCACTGCACACCAGAACAACTAGACACAAGAACAGTTTTTTCCCGAAGGCCATCACTCTGCTAAACAAATAATTCCCTCAACACTGTCAGACTATTTACTGAATCTGCACTACTATTAATCGTTTCATAGTTCCCATCACCAATCTCTTTCCACTTATGACTGTATGACTATAACTTGTTGCTGGCAATCCTTATGATTTATATTGATATATTGATCATCAATTGTGTTGTAAATGTTGTACCTTGATGAACGTATCTTTTCTTTTATGTACACTGAGAGCATATGCACCAAGACAAATTCCTTGTGTGTCCAATCACACTTGGCCAATAAAATTCTATTCTATTCTTTAGATTTTTGTCACATAAAACACTCTTTTGCATAATGATGTTTTCCAGTATTTTCCCCTCATAATACAGATTCCTCAGGTTATTTTGAAGAGCTGCCATGGATAGTGAGCATAGTTTGCATGAATTTAATGATTTTCCCCAGCAGAATCAATTTGATATGCATCAATAGAATGTTTAATTTGTGGTCAGCAAATATAAATGAATGGAGAGTGTGTCTTACTAAAAATTTGGAAGCTACTAAGATTATGACTGCTGAAAGAAGCTGTAACTCGGTATACTCAAGCTGGTTTGTATTTGGTTATGTTTCTCTATACAGGTAATTCTTGAGTTATAAATGTAATGGAACCTGCCAATTAGTACGAGGATTTGTTAATTGGAACTCATTAAATGAATGAGCCCCATCCCTCCTCTCTCCAATGCAGTTGTTAATCAAATGCATGGGTTGTTAAGAGCACATGGGGTACTTCAGGAATGGGGAAGACCATGGGAGGCCTAGTGCAGGGACAAAATCGCTACGTCCAGACACCAAAGGTCACCCCCCACACCCACTGAGACATCCCATACTCCTCTTCCCATCCCTTGGGGTCCCAAGATGCTTGGGCCTTTCCTCCCCACCCCACCAACCATGAAGAACAAATGCACAGGAAAACCATAGAAGAATCCTCCAAAGATTTGTGAAATCCAGGCAGGTTCAGTACTCCTCTGAAGTTGTCGCTTTCTCCAATGCAGAACAGGAGAGAGTAAGCAATTCCATGAGGCAAGTTTGTGGTTATATATAAAAAAAAAAAATAACCCTGTCCAACTTTGTGAGAACTTACCATATTTTTCGGTGTATAAGACGCACCTTTTTACCCCCCAAAAGAGGGTGAAAATCTGGGTGTGCCTTATACACCGAATGTAGCCCCACCCACCTGCTGCCCTCCACCCTTCGGAGGTTGTCAGCCTCTGTGCATTGCACAGCTGTGCGTCCTCATGAAAACAGTCTTGCATCTGCCGCAGCACTTCAAAGGGCCGCACTACAGCTGATCAGCACTGTAGGCAGCTAGTAGACTGGTGCCTCTATTTTTAAAGAAGGTAGACCGGTGTGTTCCCAAAAAAGGCAAGTAGACCAGTATGGCTCTGCTAGACTGAAGCAAGCCTGGTATGTTTCCTGATTAGAAAAAAAAAATTTGGTCAAAAAACTCACAGTGACTCTGAAAGAATCAAACAGAAATGGGCTGGAAGCCAGATCTGCTAGAGATGTTTCTCTCAGGCCAACTGAGTTGAAATGGCCCAACAGGAAGGAGGAAGGGGTGTGGTCAAAAAACTATGACTCAGTCTCTAGGCAGATCTGGCTGTAGCAACCTATGTCTGACCGATGCCTCAGCCTCACTGGAGAACTGGTGGCTTGCTGGGCGCTGTGCAGGAGGTATAAGGCAAGGCGCTACCACCCAAAAACTGTTGCCGCGATCTCTGCTGCCTGGAACTGCCCAAAAACGCGATCCTCTTTCTTTGCCTCTGCACACCCCATTTTTGGAATTAGGGAGGGAGCAGAGATCTCCAGGCAGCGGAGATCGTGACAACAGTGATTTTGGGTGGCAGCGCCTTGCCTTTTGCCCCCTACGCAGCATCTGCTTCACCAAGCAAGTCCCGACCTCTGCGCTTCCCCAGGCCGCTCCCGTTATCAAAATCCAAATGGAAGTAAGGACGCCGCTGTTCCTGATGCTGGTAGGCAGAGGCAGAATTCTTTTTTTCTTGTTTTCCTCCCCCAAAATTAAGGTGCATCTTATACACCGAAAAATGTGGTACTTTTTTTTTCCCACAAGAAGTTGGAAAGGCTGATTGCTATGATGTGGCAACATAGATAACATTGGGACCTGGCCATAAGTACTTTTAGCAGGGATGTTGTAACTTTGAACATTTGCTAAGTGAATATTCATAACTTGAGGAATATCTGTAGAAAGTTGTTTTGGTTTGAAAAAAAATCTGAAATCAAAGGAGACTGATATATGTCATCTCCCTTTCAAAGGACGTTGTCATACAGATAGCTGTAGTGAAAATGACTTGGAAGCTATAACAGATTCAATCTTATGCCATTACCTGGGAACTTCAGGAAGTCTACATTTAAAAGAAAATTTATGTAGCCCAGAAATGTTCGAAACATACCATACAGGTAATTTATATTATATACATGTTTTAATTATTTCACTCTTTTTTAATTTTAACAGTCTTCAGTAAAATCGTAATTTTTTTTCCTGTTGGTTTTTTTAAGGCGGCAATTCAGAGCAAAGAATAGCATGCATGGACCTTTATGATTCAAGCTGCTTAAAGAAAAAAGACTGCTATCCATACATCCACTTATCTGAAGATCCTTTTGACCGATACCTCAGTACCTCCAGAATACACATGCCAAGTAATAAGTTGATTCCTTCTATTTATCCCCCAAGTGAAGAGGATGGAATAAGAAGCTCACATCTAAATGTAGACACATGTGGATTTAAGAGAAATCAAGAACTGTCTTCTATTACACCAAGCACCACTTTCATGGGTATGTTTTAATGGTTTTCTAATCCAGAATTATAATGGGGAGCAAATCACATTTGACCACAAACAGAATTGCTTTTTGAAAAACTGTTCTCTTCCATACCCATTAAACATTTTCTTTAAAGATTTTTTTCAGGATGTGTTAACTAAACACTGAATTTGCCTTTCTGCTAAAAAACGGCTGACCACTTAGTGGCCTATGCCACTCAGATATTTTCAGCATGTCTCGATATTGGGATAGCTGGAAGTTATATCTTACTACATTTGAATGCAAGCAATAAAGTTATAAGGCAGTAAAGTTGAAAAATGAGGACTTAACTACTTTATTCATTGAAAAAGTCCCGTCTTCCTATATTTTTCAGTTGTTAACTTAAAAAACATACACATATGAAGTAAAAGTCTCATTCATCAAGCATCTATGTTATTTGCTCTTTCTTGAAAGAACTCAATACAGTATTTAGTCTTACTATCTTCCAGTATTATCCCTCTGATAAATTGAGAGAGAATGCTTATTCAGTGAGCCTGTCAGGTTTTAAAGGCCTAAACCGCATAACTGCATAAAAATGTGAACCTAGATCTCTCCTTAACTCTCACAAGTCACCAAATCTTGAAAGGTGAATAGGAAATCAGTGTCTTGCTTTGTTTCTCCCAAATATATGAACATAGGTCTCAACCAGAATAATTGAGTAAATAGAAAAAGTGTAATTATTAAATTTATGATATTAACATAGACTTGATCGTTGGCTATTTTGTGGAACATTTATTTTCCTTGTCCATAATTGCTAATAAATGTTTTCTCTATCTCTTTAGGAACATTTGGAAAACCTATATGGAAGCCTCAGCTTGATTCTTTGCCAAGCTATAAGCAGTCCTCAGTTTTGCAGCCAAAAGCCTCCCAACATTATTCTAATGAATCATTGGATTTTGACTCGGAGTCTGAAGGTGGTAATAAAATGGGTAGGACGTTTCCTGAAGTGGACAATAGCAATTTTATTTGTGGGCAATCAGTTGAAAACTATAGGACTCCTACCTTTCAATCTTTTGACTTAACTACATAGTTTGCCATCAGTGCCAACCCAAAATCAGCTCATGAACCAAAGAACTATACTACCTCAAAGTGGACACTATTTAAAAAGAAACTTCTGGTTGTATTTTAAAAGAGATTTATGATTTTTATACAGATGCAGCTTTATTTGCAAAATAATCAGGCAGATTATACATTCCTTATATTTTTGATGTGTATAGTTTTGTTTAACCAAAATGTATTTTTTGTAAATTAATGGTGTGAATAATAACTATACATTTGTTACTGAGACAGACTTCACTTTATTTAAATGGGTATTTTAAATTAATACCAATTCATGTGCTTTTGTGTGATTTAAGAAACTGTTCAAAATTATGGATGGTTAACAGATTAATATCTGACAATGTTTATTATGTTTTGTTGATTTCTGTATTAAATAGCACTGGTAACAAACACATACAAGCAAGATCATATTCAGGGGAATGAAGAAGCTGCATCTTCTTTGCTAGTTTCACCTGTGCTATGGTGCATAACGTTGCCCATGTCAGAAAAGATGTTTTGGATATATGCAAAAATGCACTTGTAAACTTCCTATACCTCATAGACATTCCAGTTCTAGTTAATATGTATGGTCAATATGAAACTGAATTAGTAGCAATCCCAAATTAAATGCATCCATTCCAGAAATTCAAAGTGCATTTCTAGGTTATCTTTTAATAGATGAAAATCCTGGTCACATTTAACTTTGTTCTGGCCCTGAGTCTGCCATCGTTAGGAGTAATATACTCTTGTTTTTCACAAGCCACTTAAATACTGCATTCAGTACAACCCAGTGTTGACTTTGTAAGTTTGATCATTGACAAGAGGTATGGGGAAAATATCTATTTCAGATATTGGACTCACCACCTGATACCCCTAGATTGTTGTAACCAGTAAAAGAAGATTCTGGGTTGGTCCATATTCTTATGCATCCTTATCCTAAGATACTCGTTTATTTCAGTTGCACATACCTGTGAAGACATATGTATGAATCGGGCTGTATAGATGGAAATGTTGTGTTATCAAATATAAGGCAGCATCTGATGTTAGGAAAGTCATGCACTCTTAAGAATTAAATGTGTCTCTGAGGGAGAATAGACCTCTCTGGAAAGGACAATTGCTGGAGAAATTGCTACTGCGTTTTGCAGAAATTGTGGGTAGGTATTTGTATTTTTTAAAAAAAAAACATGACACACAGAGCCATTTGAATTAAAACGTCAAATGATGATTAGAGAGTGGTTGGATCATCTTTAGGATATGGCTGATGAAACACAATGGCTGGTGAAGTTTATAGTTTTAATGTCACTATCCTACTATACTGCTTTGGTAAATAAGAGGAGACATGAAAGAAACCATCGTTTCACTGATCTTGTACCTTCCAAATCCATGGTTATAATGATGTTGATATTTTAATTTATTATGGTACTGCTGAGTTTTCTGTAGCATAATCTAATCCTGTTTGTGCTAAGGAAAAAGCAAAGCATTTCAATACCAGATTGACTTTTTTTCTCTTTATTAGTGACGACTATTCTGTTCATATAATAGTTGATTCACAAAATACTAGGAAGCTGTAATATTTTGATTCAGCTATTTATTTGAAAGCCTGATATCAGGATTTAAAAAGTTGACTTTCTTATTATTTTTTTAAAAGAAAAACAAAGCTGAGATTTTGTTCTTTTGATCAATTTCATTAAGAACTGTTCTCAGATTAAAATTTTAGATATTGCTTTCAGGTGTTCTGAGTTCATCATACTAGGTCGTAAATTTCATCATGAAGTATTTCTGCAAAAGGCTGAGTTTATGTATTTTTAATTTATTTTGCATTAATTGAACAAACTCAGATTAATATAAAACGATTCAGTTTTTAACTCAGATTACTCAGTTCTCTCAAATTTATTTCAAAATTAAACTGGAAAGTGCATTGTCTTCCACTCTAATTTAAACTAGAACCGTGTCCTGTTTTCCCTTTCTCTCCCTTCTGTCACCTTCTCCCTCAAGAAAATCTCCTTAATCATTTCAAATCAAGGATTAGGGCTTGTCTCTTTGGTTAGAAACCAAAACGTCTTACTTTGGGGTAATTAAGGATAGATTAAAACAGTTGCATCTGTTCCATTGATGCAGTAATCTAGGCTCTTGAAAACTGTGAATCCTCATGTCAGCAATGTGCTTGAGACCCATGTATCCCCCTATGGACTAATATTACAGGACTGCCTCCCACACCCAACCCATTCACTTTGGAAGTGCAAATTTATATAGTTATCAAGATCTTTTTGAAGTAAAATTGAAAGCAGCTGTTTACACAGAACTCTTTAAGCCACATATTTCAGATGCGGAAGAAAAATTCCCCCATTTGCACTGCCCCATCTAGCAATGTCAAAGAAGCCAGGGTTTTTTCCCCCTATCAAGGAACCTGGTATCCATATTGCAGTATAATTTCCCTCTTTAATTTAGCTTTGGAGACAGGAAGTTAATCTATCTTCAGATAGTGGTGGTCTCACTGAACAGAATGGATTTTTCATGCTTTTGTTTATCCAATTGCCAGTTTTCTGACTCTCCTTGTTAATTTGTCTTCATTGTTGCCAGATGTAGTTATGTGGTGGCAGACATTCATATTGGCATTTGGGGATAATTAAGGGTGTTTTGCAAGAAATTAATTTTTCCTGGGTTGCAAATAAAGCTCAGAGTCAATAATGCAAGAAAATCTTTAAATTAGGTTCTTCATTAAATCACCTTGACCTCTGATTTTTCTGAGGTCAGCTAAGTTGGTATTTATACACATCAAGCATTTTGAAAATATCAGATACAAGATGATAAAATAAAGTTCCTTTCAGAGGGGACATAGCAGATAGCCTATTTTAAATTTGGCCATATTCAGATTTTAACTTTTAAGAAATATCATTTAATATGAATGTGTTTATTGTATGAATATGTGTTTCTCTGTTCAATCTCAGTTTTGTCGATAGGTATCAGATTTATACTACAATTATTTATGTGTCTCTTGATAATTTATGTCAGAACTATTTGAAATCAAATATGGAATTGTAGCTTGAATTTGAATCATCAGATACTAAAGATGATTACACAAATGTTTTATAATACACATTTGCTCCAACCATATTTACAATAATGCAATATTTTAGCTAGAATTAAATTGACCAAAAGTTTACATTTTTATGCAAGACACTTGAACTTACTTATTTGCAGAATGTCTAAACTGCAAAAAAAAATCTGTAGGTCATCCCCAAACTCACCAATAAAGGAGCTCAATGACATAATAAATCTATATAAAGAAAGATTATCAGTTGGGTTTTGGATTGCAAAGACCATTTTAAAAAAAAAGTTTAGATACTTTTTTTGAAGTTTGGGAATGAGAGGACCAACGTTGAGTGGGGTAGTGCATTTTATAGCTTTGGATTGATGTCAACAAGGTCTAAAAACTTAAAACTATAATTATCCAAAAATTTGGTAAAAGTTGGGTATATTCTCTCTTTTTCAAGGCTTACCTTTCAGTGCTAGGAGATTTCAGAAACATAGACTTCACTAACTATATTCCAAATACTGGACTTCAAATGGAATCAAGTACTTCTGGGAGCTGTAATGGAGCACAGGACCAGTTTCTGTCATTATTAAACATTCTTTAAAGGCTATTAGTTTCAGTAGAAAATTTAAAATATCTTCAATTTTTTTCAGATAATATAAAGGGATCCTAAAAATCTCGGCTATAATTGTATTGTGTCATAACTGTATAAAAAAACTCAGGTGGTAAAGACTTTCAAATGCAGCTGTCCATATTGGAAAAGCGGATAGGATGAGGAGGGAATTAGATTCAAGTCCTTGGTTGCACACAGAACTCTGCTCTTAATATCTTTTGGATGCTAATAGTTGAGAGTCTGTAGCCTTTTTGTCACATAGCATAGCATAAGAGTTTCCAGCAACAAAGGCAGTGTTTTTTAACTTTGGCAATTTTATGCTATGTAGACTTCAGCTCCAGCAAGCTTTCAAAATTCTGGAAGTTGGAGTCCATACATGTCCAAAGTTGCCAAGTTTGAGAAAACTGAACTATAGTGTTCCTGAGTCTTGGGATACCTGCTTGGTGAACAATTACAATAATGAAATGATGCAAGAGATGGGCTTTATAGTAATACTCTTAGTAATTTGTTTAGTATTCTTTATATGGACTTTATTGCCCTAATAAGATGAACAGCTTACTGTTTTACTTTTACTAGAAACTAGTAAAAAAAACCTGAAATTAAAGTGGTAATCTTGAGCATTGGCTTCATCAAGCTTACTAATAGAATAGGTCAACATTGTCTTTTTGAGACACTTCCAAAGAGACTAAAGATATAAAGACATTGTGGAGTAGGCCATTCTTTAGTAAGGAAGATGTTTCATTCTTTAATTATAAGTAGCAGGTGATTGACTCTTTTTCCCAGTCAGATTAGGCAGGGCTGGGACATTTTAATGGAAAAATATTATGACAAATATATCTTCATTAAAATCAATTAAAATTTACTTGCAAATTATTGATGTCGGCACTTTTTTTTGAGATGGAAATGTATGATACCTATTTATCCAATTGTAAATTACCAATTCTTTAAAAAAAGTATATTTAATTAAAGTTTTTTTTTAATTCTTTCCAACCAAAAAAACATTAGAGAGAAATGTGTTGGTCAGTAGAATGACTCTCCAAAACCTGAATCAAATTGGAACACCATTGGAAATGGTGGCAAATGAAAGATCAAATTTGAAAATGGGATGAATCTAATTTGAGTTTCAGAGAATAACTAAAGGGGAGGGGGGAATTCCCCAGACATTCCCATTGAGAGGTAGTTATGCAGTGGCTCAGTGTACCTACCAGCTCTTCCTTTCTAAGTTCCTCATTTCTCCCTCCTTTGTATTTGCAAAAATGAACACAACACACTAATATGTCACACCAGAGCAGAAACACACAAAGTACATTTACACAGAAGCATTTATATGCAAATAGTTCCTGTGACTACTGTTAGTAAAAAGGTTCCAGCCCAAAAAGCTTGGGAAGGTATTCTGCCTGCTTTTCCTATCTAATTAATTGTAGAGGAGTAAACATTTTTATGTAAGCATTAAAATATTTAATTAAAATTAAAAATAGTAAACATCCTTCGGCTTAGAAATGGAGATGAGAAGTGGCCCTAGAACCGGCAATGACTACCACATATGTGCAGGGGAACCTTTACCTTTACCTTTTAAATAATTTCATTTTTACATTTAAATCATTTTTTTTTGCAGCAAAAAAAAAATCCCTATCATGAGGGAAGTTCATGGTGGTTCCAGCATGTGACATGTTTCTTGCTGGAAACTACAAATACAAAGTTGGGATTAAGTCCTAAGGAAGTATAAGTATTGTTGACCTTTCTCTTGTCCAACAGAGTGGGAGGAAGAGCAGAAAGAATTTTCTATTGAACAACCTCTGCCTTACTGCAGAAATCCATCTGTTTAATTACTGTATGAGGTGGGACTAAAGTAGATTCCTTTAGCAGCAAATACAAGGGTATCATATCTAGGCCATAAACATCCAGGTTATTACTTGATAAAAGCAAACAGTGTTTCCTGTCAAATAAAGGTAAATATACATGTCCCAGGATAATGTTGCAAGATCGACTCTTGAGTCAGACACTGGGATCAGAGGTTTACTCTTCCGAGCTTTTCGACTTGTGCTGGAGCCCATCTTCAGGGAACTTCTCTCTACTGGAATATATGCACATATTCCTGTAGAGAGATTTTCTCTGAAGATGGGCTCCAGCATGATTCCAAAAGCTTGGAAGAGTAAACCTCTGATCCCAGTGTCTGACTTAGATACAATCTTGCAATGTTTGCTATATATTTTTGAATGTATGCTATATCTATAGGTCTTTACATTATATATAGTTACTTCTTCAGGTGTAGCAAATTGACCTAAGACTTATTATGGATTCAGTTTGTTGACAGTTCAGAAAAAGAGTAGATGGGGAGCCACACAAAGTGACAGAAATTTATACTTTATTTGCTAAATAGTAGTTTATATTTTGTCTCCTTGGAAGCTATTTTAATTAGGTTTCATTAGATTTATTCCTACTTTAAACAGATTAACAGAGTTGGAAGGGACCTTTTAGGTCAGGGGTGCCAAACTCAATTTCATTGAGGACTGCATCAGGGTTGTGTTTGACCTCGGGCCGGGTGAGTGTGGCCAGGGTAAGCATGGCCAGCTTGACATCACTCATGTCAGGGGCACCCCTCCCAGGTTCCATTTTCGGCTGTAACGGCCTCCTCATTTCATTGCAGCACTCTGCCAATGAAAATGGAGCTGTGCATGCAACTAAGTACAGTAATCTCTCTTAGAATTCCTGAAACAAATTCAAAGTAAATGTAATAGATAAAGAAATGAACAAAATGTTTACACTCAGCTTTCAAATTTCCTATCACTATGTTGTTGAGATGGTGTCAGCATAAGGGCACTTACCCAATTAAAGGCATCTGTATTTGAATAGAACGATCAATATTAGATTTTGTGGTCATGTGGCTGGCATGACTATACACCGAGGTGCACAGAACACCGTTACATTCCAAATGAAGTGGTACCTATTTATCTATTTGCATTTGTATGCTTTCAAACAGCTAGATTGGCAAGAATGGGAGCACACCCTGTCATGTGGTACTTGGATCGCAAACTGCTAATCTTCCAGTCAACAAACCCAACATCTTAACCGCTAGGCCACCACACCCCCTGATAGCAACAATGCCATGAATTGAAAGCCAGAATCTTTCTCTTTCCTGATACTATGTACCATAATCAAAGTTTTGCAAAATGTATAATACGATATTCACTGAGATGTTAAGGTTATTGTTTATTTTTTTGCTCTGAATATTTAGTCCCTTTGCCAGAAGCTTGAAGAATGGGGAAAAAGAATGCTTGGAAAACAGAAAAAGTAAACAAATCATAATAAAAAGAGATGGCATGAGCTGTTCCTCTTTTGACAACCAGCACTTGTCAGATACTAAGCAGGACTCTTTTGAACCAATTGGGTGATCCAAAAGTTGGAGAGTATTCAGGACGTCCAAACCTGGAAATAACTCATAACAAAAAAGGTCTGGAACCAATCAGAGCCTGAGAAAGGATCTTTGGAAAGCAGCCTAAGACTTTGAAGCAATAAAGCAGTAAAGAGACAGAAATCTTAACATGTGCTTTGCCTTTCACCCTTTTTCAGCAATGTACTCCAGCTTCCCCTTACCTTCTAATCAGATTTTACCTCAACAGAAGGGAGTTTATTGGCCATCAGGTCTTTTCGTACTTGCATCTGGGGTGATCTTTGTTATATCAATCCTTCTGAAATGTGGATAATTAAGCACTAGTTTGAGGTTGAAAGTATGACTATTTTCGTATAGGTGTAATGTATAAGCAGAAAAAAATAGAAAACAACAGTTATGAGGAGCTGTATTTTGCTGCTGAGGGTGATGTATGTGACATAAAGTGAGAATTACAAACGAGAGGTAATTCCAACTCCTTAAGAGTATATGAGAATATACCCTTTAGGTATGAATGTTAGCATTCTAAGACAAAGTAAGATGGAGACAAAAAAGAGTTTTAGTTTTATATCAGAATGAATTTACAATTCTGCTAAGATTTCAGTAGCAGTGTCCTACTGTGGGTTTCTGTTGGGATGATTCAGAGACAGAAGTAGTCTTGTGACCTGTCCTCAATAGGACTAGTGACAGTGTGTCTATCCAAGGATCATGGAAGTGCAAACATATGAAGGTGTGAAGGCTATTGAACATAAGAATGTAGCTTCCATAGAATAGAAACAAGATGACACATATCCCTAGTCGTCCTTCCTAATTAGGATACATGCCTATTTATCTATCCTACTATACTGAGAAAACAATAAGACTGGATCAGGGGTGGGTTCTACTTACCTTTACTACCCGTTCGCAACAGGATTGCATGCGCAGATGGTCTATGATGACATCCGGGTAGGTGGGCAGAGCCTCCCACCGGTTTTACTACCAGTTCACAAGAACCGGGGCAACCCACCACTGGACTGGATATGTCTTCAAAGTTAATGCTGGAACTGAGTGCACAAACAGTCAGGTGTATCGTAACTTGAAATGACTATAACTGTTGCTTACCATGTCTTACTGATTTCTGAGACTAGTGCACTAACTGGAGATTCAGCCCCAATAGAAACCAAGGGCTCACCAGTATAAAACCTGTTAAATAAAGCAAATAAATGAATTAAATGAAGAAGTTTTAATAAATTTATTTCAGCTATTTTTTCCTGATTTAGTGTACATATATATTTGGCAGTAAATTAAATCATTGTAGGATTATTATTTTTACACAGATAAATATGCAAAACTAACATATGGCTAGATATTCTGATAAACATTTTGCGAGGTGGTAGAATCTAAAATTATTTTCACATTGAGCTGATAGCTATCCAGTGGGATGGTGTTGCAGCATCTTGTTGATTTGAACAATAAATACTGATTTTGAACTCAAAAGTATATATTATTCTGCTTTTTACTAGTTGCTTCATAGTTTTAGCAGATTCTGTCTACATCTGTGAAGTGGAACTGGATCTGCTATTCTTCACAGAGAAGTTGAATACAACAGAAAATCAAATATCTCATTACAAATAATAGGGCACAAATGTTTATTTGTTTTTATGTGGTTGCTGGCAGAATCAACCAGATGCAACACAACTATAGGCTGCACAATTATTAAGTGCCAAAGAGCCATCTCTGAAACCAGCCTGCAAGTACAGGCCAATTTTATTCTCAATATCTAAATATTTAACAGTTTAACATGTTCACCAAGTAATTCTACTGAATGATAAAGAACATTTGAAAAAATAAAAACACAACTATAGTTAGTTATTATGGAAATTTGTAATCCTTGCTTATGCTGGAACAAATGATTTCAGCTTGCATTTCCCTTTAATTATGAAGCAAAAACATTTGAATACCAATACAGCTAGTGATACAGAGTTCAGCTGTATGTCCAGAATTCCAGATTCAATCACAGTCAAAGCATCTGAGGCCATCCTCACCCTGCCCACACCCACACTCTGGTTAAGGCAGTCCATATCTTAGTAATAGAAGGAAACTTCAGGGCACTTCATAAGCAGGGCATACTTTCTGAGGAACACTCTAGACGATCAGAAGTATAACAAGAACCCATATTTTGTTATTCGTGTAGGTGTGTTGCAAACTCAGAAGTTTTGTTCCTTTGTTTGTTTGTTTTTTTGTTTTTTTTTTTATTACTTTTTTTTACAACAAACAAACAAAAAATACATTATTACACCCTTGTGCTATACATAAAAGGAAGATTTGGGTCTTCGGATATATCCTCATGATTGCCAAAATCCACGTTCTCGAGGTACAGGTACTGAAGCGTCCAATGTTCCAAGCGCAAAGTCCACAAATGGTTTCCAAGTCTTCCAGAAAATATCTTCTTTATACACACCACTTCTAATTTTAATATCACATGTCATTTTATCATTTAAAGCTAATTTCCACATTTCAGAATTCCACTCTTCTATTCTAAAAATCACATCTAGTTTCCAATATCTAGCTATTATAATTCTACCTATTATAATCATAATTCTAATCAATTCTTTTTCATATTTTGTTAATTCTATTTCCTTAATTACCAACAATAATATAGTTTCCACTCTCAATGTTATTACTTTCCCCATCATTTCAAATATCATTTTCTCCAATTGTTGCCAAAACTTTTTAACCTTATCACAATTATACCACATATGTTCATAAGTCCCCAATTCCATCTCACATCTCCAACATTTTTACTAGTTGCTTCATAGTTTTAGCAGATTCTGTCTACATCTGTGAAGTGGAACTGGATCTGCTATTCTTCACAGAGAAGTTGAATACAACAGAAAATCAAATATCTCATTACAAATAATAGGGCACAAATGTTTATTTGTTTTTATGTGGTTGCTGGCAGAATCAACCAGATGCAACACAACTATAGGCTGCACAATTATTAAGTGCCAAAGAGCCATCTCTGAAACCAGCCTGCAAGTACAGGCCAATTTTATTCTCAATATCTAAATATTTAACAGTTTAACATGTTCACCAAGTAATTCTACTGAATGATAAAGAACATTTGAAAAAATAAAAACACAACTATAGTTAGTTATTATGGAAATTTGTAATCCTTGCTTATGCTGGAACAAATGATTTCAGCTTGCATTTCCCTTTAATTATGAAGCAAAAACATTTGAATACCAATACAGCTAGTGATACAGAGTTCAGCTGTATGTCCAGAATTCCAGATTCAATCACAGTCAAAGCATCTGAGGCCATCCTCACCCTGCCCACACCCACACTCTGGTTAAGGCAGTCCATATCTTAGTAATAGAAGGAAACTTCAGGGCACTTCATAAGCAGGGCATACTTTCTGAGGAACACTCTAGACGATCAGAAGTATAACAAGAACCCATATTTTGTTATTCGTGTAGGTGTGTTGCAAACTCAGAAGTTTTGTTCCTTTGTTTGTTTGTTTTTTTGTTTTTTTTTTTATTACTTTTTTTACAACAAACAAAAAAAATACATTATTACACCCTTGTGCTATACATAAAAGGAAGATTTGGGTCTTCGGATATATCCTCATGATTGCCAAAATCCACGTTCTCGAGGTACAGGTACTGAAGCGTCCAATGTTCCAAGCGCAAAGTCCACAAATGGTTTCCAAGTCTTCCAGAAAATATCTTCTTTATACACACCACTTCTAATTTTAATATCACATGTCATTTTATCATTTAAAGCTAATTTCCACATTTCAGAATTCCACTCTTCTATTCTAAAAATCACATCTAGTTTCCAATATCTAGCTATTATAATTCTACCTATTATAATCATAATTCTAATCAATTCTTTTTCATATTTTGTTAATTCTATTTCCTTAATTACCAACAATAATATAGTTTCCACTCTCAATGTTATTACTTTCCCCATCATTTCAAATATCATTTTCTCCAATTGTTGCCAAAACTTTTTAACCTTATCACAATTATACCACATATGTTCATAAGTCCCCAATTCCATCTCACATCTCCAACATTTTTACTAATTTTATCCATTTGTGACAATCTTACTGGAGTCAAATACCATTTCCAAACAACTTTATAATTGTGCTCTTTAATCCTTATAGATAAAGTTCTCATAATTCTACTCTTCCAATTCACATTCCAATCTGACTCTGGTATTTCAATATTAAGATCTTTTTCCCAATTTGTCCTCATCACTCTTTGTAATTTTTCATCAGAATTTATAATCTTATAAACCCTACTAACGAGTCCCTTTAGCCCAATTTCATCTTTCATAATCCGAGATACTAAATATTCAAATTCAGTTTCACATCTATTTATCGAATAATTTTCCTTTAGTTTTTTGTCCATTTTTCTATCTGTATTTTTCAAACCAACTTAACCCTAATTTTTCAATAATTTCTTTATTCCTCCTTTCATTTCCCATAACTTTTATCCAATCTCTAATAATTTCTATATTTTCCTCTTTAATCTCTTCATTACGATTTATATTATTTTAATTGGCCAAATTCCAGTTGTCTCCCCCAAAAAGATTATATCCGGAATTAAAATTTTAACAAATTTGTTCCACATTTTACTTAATCCCTTTAACCAATAACTTCTACTTACACATTTTAAATTTGCTTTATCTAAAAACCACCTTGATCCAAATTTCTCTATATCCCTTAACTCTAAATCTCTCCAATAATTATCTTCACCTTTAAGTATTTTTACCACTATCCGGATACCATACGCACAGTAATAATTAAATAATTTGGGGATTCCTAATCCACCTTCCTTTTGATTTTGATACCACATTTTCTTCACTAATCTGGGTCTTTTGCCACCATTGCAAAATTTATCCAGTTTTTTCTGATATCCTTCAATATCTTTCTCTGTCAAATTTAGTGGTAGCATCTCGAATAAAAAGTTGAACTTGGGCAGCAACATCATCTTACACATTGCAATTCTACCAAACCAAGACAACTTTAAAATTTTATATTTATCTATCTTCTTCTCAATTTCGTTAATCACCACATCATAATTAAGTTTTTCAATTCTTTAACCTTAAGTGAAAGCACTATACCCAAATATTTCAATGTGTTTTAATCCTTATCCCAAATTGCTCTTGCATATTCTCAGACTCATTACCATTACTATCCATCAATAATTCTGACTTTGACCAATTTACTTTCAATCCTGTCATTTCTTCAAAATTCTATCAAATGCTTATATATCTTTTCAAATCTTTCTACATTTTCAAAATAATTAAAGTATCATCCATACAAATTTATCTTATACCCTTATATCCTTCTAATTCTTCATCTTTTCTATCATTTTGTCAATATTTCCATAGCCAATAAAAATAATGTTGGGGACAGGGACATCCTTGTCTCGTACCAGCTTCTAATTTTATCTCTTCAGTTAATATTCCATTCACCTTCACTCTTGCACTGCTCTTTTGGTATAATTTTGAAATAACATGTATAAACTTATTACCAAAGCCTAAAGCCTCCACAATTACTTTAATTGTTTCCCATTGTACAGGATCAAAAGCTTTAAAATATCCAATGATACTATACCAATTTTATCACCATTATATTCAGCTACATCTATAATATTTAATACTCTTCTAACAATATCACTCATGTATCTACCCTTCACAAAGCCTACTTGATTATAACTTATATATCTATCTATAAATCTATTTAATCTATTACTTATAATAGCAGTAAATATCTTTGCATCCTGATTAATTAAAGAAATGGGCGGATAGGACTCAATCCTTTCTAAATCTTTATCTGGTTTAGGAATTAGGGATATCACCGTTCTATTCCATGACGAAGGTACTTCCCCACCATGTAATATTCCATTAAATAATTTTTGCAATCTTGGTATTATTAATTCTTTAAATTCTTTATAAAACTCAACAGGTAATCCATCCTCACCTGGAGCTTTCCCTAATTTTAATTTTTGTATTATTCCATTAATCTCATCTTGTGTTATATCTTCTTCCATCAATTCCTTATATGTTTGATCAATTTTCACCACATACTTTTCTAAATAGCTTTGCAATTTTCCCCGATTAATTGGTTTCTTTGAATATAGATTCTGAAAAAAATTTCTAACCACTTCACATTTCTCTAATTTTTTATAACATCTTATACCTCTATCATCTATCAAAACTCCAATTTCTCTCTTCTCTCTTTTATCTTTCGCCATCTTTGCCAATAATTTAGAATTTTCTATTACTAAATTCAAAAATTCCTATTTAAAATCTCAAATTTCTTTTTACTAACTCTGTATCTTCTTCTATCATTTTATTTCTTAACATATTAAGCTCCTGAAGAATTTTTTTCTTTAGTAAGCAAAATTGATTTTCCAATTCTTTTAATCTGATTTTTATCTCTTTCCATTTTAATTTTATAATTTTTATATTTCCTACTTGATAATTTAATACTCTCCTCTAAACACCGCTTTCATCGCATCCCAAACAATTTCAAATTTAACCTCCCGTTATCATTTAATCTCCAACTTTCCTCCAGTTTTTAAGTATCCATTTTTATCCTTTTCATTTTATACAATTTCTCGTCATATCTCCAATAGCTTCTTTTTCTCAAAATTAAAATCTAAGTCCACCATAACTTCTGCATGATCAGAATCTTTAAATTCCCACATCTACCTTATCCACATTATTCAACAAATCTTTAGAAAGAAAAATATAATCAATTCTAGAATATGTATTATATATCTTAGAAAAAAAAGTGTATACTCTCTCAATTCCTTTAACCTCTCTCCACACATCAACCACGCCATTTCGAAGCATCCACATATTTAAAATCCCCATTTTATTTGCTCCTCCACAGCGGGTGGGATTAGTACTATCTATTTTATCTCTGATTAAATTAAAATCCCCAGCCACAATTACTTTCCCTACACTTTCATTCTCCAAAATTTTTGTTATTTTTTCAAGAAATTCTCTTTGTTTTTCATTCGGTAAATATAAATTAACAAGTGTCACTTTTTCCTCATTAAGATTTCCAACAATTATTACATATCTTCCATCTTCATCCAAAATTACCTTATGTTTTTCAAAGTACACCCTATCTGATATCAGTGTTGCAACTCCTCTAGCTTTTGAAGTTCCAAATGCTTTTTCATATATTTGCATACCTTTTATATACATTCTATTTGAATCTTCAGATTTCTGATGGGTTTCTTGTAAAAATAAAATGTCTGGCAAATCCCTTTTAATCTTAAGCTCCAATCTTCTTCTTTTAATCTGATTCCCTGTACCCTTCACATTCCATGACATTATTTTTATAACTCCCATTTAAAATATAATTTTTTTAATCCTATCCCCGCATCTTCCTTTCTGTGCCCACCACCCGACATTAAACTACCATATTTAACATATAAACAACAATAAGAAAACAGAAAAAAAAACAAACAATAAAGTACAAACAATCTTCTTCCCCACATCCTCATCGGTTTCGCCTCTATAAAGAGAATGGGGAGAGGGACGTGCCAATGCCGGGCCACTTCTTTCGGGCTGTCTATTTAAATTCATCACTCAAAAAAAGATAACGATGACCCGCATTCAGCTTCATATTTTCCAAGACTCTTATCTGCTTCTTCTCTTACTGTATCCTCACGACTCTTCTTCTGTTCAACCAACACAGGTGATATTTCTTTCCTCTTTAACCCTTTGGAGTCTTGCCTCCAATAGCCCCTTTTTCTTCTTCTGGGATTGATGTTTCCGTATGTTCCACCCATCTGAAGCATTTGATCTTTTATCTCCATTAAATCCTCCATCTCAATCAGTCCAAGCTCCGTAAATATAATAATGCATCTATATCTGGGGTGATTATGCATCCTTCCTTTATAAAAAAATTTCAATTGTTGTGGTGGCCTCCAATTGTATTTAATTCCATTATCCCTCAAAACTTTTGTGATTGGTTTTAAAAAAAATCTTCATGCCCTTTCTTCTCTTGATATATCCGGGAAGACTTGAATAGTCTTCCCTTCGAACTTTAAAGCATCTCCCAACTCTCTCACCTTGGCCATAACTTCCAACTTATCACCAAGAATTGGGAACCTGACAAGCACCTTCCTGTTAGAACCATTTTGCCTTCTATATCCAATTCTAAAACACTTGCCAGGTCTGCTATTGTGAACGTAAGTTGCGTATCCAAATCATTAATCCATTTCAAAACCGGCTGTTTCAATTTATCCTCCTTTTCTTCTGAAATTGCTCTGATAACTAAATTATATTTCCTCATCTCTTCTTCCAAAAGACAGATTCTCTTATCTTGCTGCTCATTTTATAAAATATTTTACCAATTTGCCGATCTACTTTTACTTCATGCACATGCATCTGCTCCATTTCATCTTTAATCATTATCATTTCTTTTTGTTTTGCAAAGTTTTCATTCATCTCTTGCTTTAAATTCTGCATTTCAGATGTCAGTTTCAATGTCAAATTATCTATACGCTCTGATAGTCCTGCTATTTTTTCCCCAATTTTATTTAAAGCTGCAGCAAGTTGCTGCGTTTCTGAAAGTTGTTGAGTCATTTTGAAAAACCAAAAATTTCCCAAACTAGGATTCCAAACCAATTTTACAGAGGGTCTTAGTGAAGATCAAAGGACGACTGTCTTTAATTGAAGCGAAGCGGCTTATTTGCACTGTTATCTCTCAAGTTCAAGGATTCTCCACAAAGAAACACAAAACTTCACAGCTAACATTAATCAGCGCCATTTTTCCTCCACGGCAGCAAAGCAGAAAGGAAGACAAACCAACTTAAAGCGAAAAATCCTTTTTTTTTTTGTAATATAAACAAGCTATTAATTTGCTCTCCAGAGAAAAAAAATAAAGAAAAATTAGCTCAGTAAAATCCTCTTACTACCAAACAATCCAATAAAAAATCAGTTTCTCTTCTCTTCAATTAAATTCTTCTTGGCTGAACTTCCGGAAGGCTCAAAAAAAAAAAAAATCTTCTCATTATCAAATTCAGTCCTTCACTTAGCCTCAGCAATAGAAAAATTTTTAACACAGAACAGGATAGTTAATTTTGGAAAAACAAAACACAGCAATTTATTCCAACTTACTTATCTTGTCTGCCGGCTCGGTCAACCCACGCTGTAGAAACTCCTTAATTCAAGCCGTTTCAGATGACCTACCAGTTTTAAATTCAATCTGCTGGGCTGTTAACACTTTCAGTTCATGATTTATTACTCCACAAAGAAACACAAAACTTCACAGCTAACATTAATCAGCGCCATTTTTCCTCCACGACAGCAAAGCAGATAAATTCTTCTTGGCTGAACTTCCGGAAGGCTCAAAAAAAAAAAATCTTCTCATTATCAAATTCAGTCCTTCACTTAGCCTCAGCAGTAAAATAAAAAATTTTTAACACAGAACAAGATAGTTAATTTTGAAAAAACAGAACACAGTAATTTATTCCAACTTATCCTGTCTGCCGGCTCGGTCAATCCACGCTGTAGAAACTCCTTAATTCAAGCCGTTTCAAATGACCTACCAGTTTTAAATTCAATCTGCTGGGCTGTTAACACTTTCAGTTCATGATTTATTAACTTTCGTCCATAACAGTGCATTCCAAACGGCATAAATTCTCATAAATCTTCATTAATAAGCCCTGTGAAGTGAAGGAAAGGTCCTTACCCCACCACGGTCATGGCCACGCCCCCTCCTTTGTTTGTTTTTAAAGCTAGGCTATAACTAAAAGAAATTCCATTCCAACCAGGCAGAGGGGAAGTGAGTGAAGCAAAGTGAGTCAGAAGATGTAAATCTGAACTTTCTCATGTACTGTTGGTGGGCCTTAATGTGTTCTTTTATAGTGCCAGCTTCTCTCTCAACACATGCAAAATTGCAAGTATTCCCTGAAAGGAGGAAAAATTGATAATTCATGTAAGTAGTGTAGTCCTTCTGTAGTGTTTCTGAGATCAACAGTGGTTGCCATTGGGCTGAATCTTTCATGGGGGAGGGGAATTTAGGTAAATGCATTGATTAATATCCTTTTCTCTCTTTCCCCGGGTCCTTAATAAAATACACTAATTTTGTACATGATTCAATGCAGACACAGAAAAATTCTGCAGACTCAACACCATTTACTGACAGAAACTTGGGCAAAATACTGCCAGCAAAATATAGTGTGTGGTTTATAACCTCATCAGCTGCCAAGCTTGTCATGTGGGTGGCCAGGGGTGTGTTAATAGGCTCTTTGTCATGAGCAACCTTAGTGCCAATATTATCCTTCCCTGGCTAAGAAATCTGTGCCATCAGTCTACAGCTATGTGCCTCCTTGCCCCAGTTTTCAAGCTAACAATTACAATGGGAATAATCTGTCACTCCCAAGGCAGATACAAGCCTCATGCCACACACGCTTCCCTCACTATGTCATTTATGTGGCAATATTTTTTTAAAAAATCTGACTCAAAAGATTGCCATCTCTCTTTCTTCATTATAAGTGGGTGAGTAGCTGTGGCTTTGCTACTTGGAAGTATTTTAAATCTATGTCTGTTTCTAAGACAAATATATTGATTCTAAGGGAATATCTTTCCAGGCAAGGAAACTTGACTATCTAACTTCAGGTCTCTAGTATGAAACTATGAGGGGAGAGTGTTAAAAATGCAATGCTGCATTTGTTGTGGGAATTCAGTGCAATGACTAAATAAAAAGTGACTCCCTCCAAGAAAAAAATGCCCTGTGTATATAGCAGCATTTTTAGTTTGTCAGCAGAATAGGCAAACTAAAGTAAGAAAGAAATAATCAATCCAGTTGATATATTTTCCCCTGAATGGTAGCAGAAATATGGCAAAATAGAGCTCAAACGCTTTATTTATAATCTTTCACCCAGGAGCTCAATGACTCATGTATAGCACTTTTCCTCCCCTCCACCCCATAACACCAAGAGTTGGTGATAATGACAGGCCTGCAGTAAGTGACTTATAGAGTGACTGAAACTTGACTTGAAGCTAGGTTTCCCTTGTTTCAGGCCTATACCTCATTAATTAGGAGAGTTGAAGAAGCTCTGAAACCTTGGGGCAGAGTTGGGAGATCTGTGACCCATTAATCTTTTCTAGCCAACCACAGGATCTCACAAGAGGCCTATGCCTACCACTACCTCACTTTACTGATCCTGTTAGTGCTTCTACAGAAATGCTAGCATGGTTGGACCCTTTCTCCCCCTATGCCACCTTTCCACATTAGAGGGGAAGATATTTTCTAATTGGGAATCATGCCAGGAAATTCTAGGCTGAACCATGTATTTTCTAACACATGTATTTTTCCATTGGGAGAAGCGAAGCAACTTTTTCTCTGGCATTTACAGAGAGCAATAATTTCCTGTAATTCCTCTTCAGAAAAATGAGTGATAGTGACAATATGGCTTCTGTGAAGTCATGAAGTTATGTCATATAAACACCGCTCTTCTGAATCACCAAGCCCAGTGTTTCTCAAAGTGTGTTCTGAGAACACTCTCAGAGGTCCACAAAATCAAAATTATTGCCAGCTTATTTTGAAAAATAACATAATATTAAAATTCCATCAAATAATCACAGTTGACAGGAGTGCCACCAACTGAGTCAATTTTATTTATTTATTTATTTATTTATTATTTTCATTTATATACCGCCCTTCTCCCGAAGGACTCAGGGCGGTTTACAGCCAAGTAAACAAAAATACAAAACTTAAAACATTATTAAAAAACTGATTCAATTTGGCTAAAAATAATTAAAACTCTGATAAAACTCTAATAAAAACCCCCATTAAAACTATTAGGCCAGCCCTGCGCGATGAAACAGAAATGTCTTGAGCTCACGATGAAAGGTCCGGAGGTCAGGGAATCGACGTATCCCTGGAGGTAGCTCGTTCCAGAGGGCAGGAGCCCCCACAGAGAAGGCCCTCCCCCTGGGGGTCACCAGTCGACATTGTCTGACCGACGGCACCCTGAGGAGACCCTCCCTATGGGAGCGCACTGGTCGATGGGAGGCAATCGGTGGCAGTAGGCGGTCCCGTAAATAACCCAGTCGTAAGCCATGGAGCGCTTTAAAGGTAGTAACCAACACCTTGAATTGCACCCGGAAGACAACCGGCAACCAGTGCAGCCTGCACAGGAGAGATGTTACATGGGAGCCTCGAGTTGCTCCCTCTACTACCCGCGCAGCCGCATTCTGGACCAACTGGAGCCTCCGGGTGCTCTTCAAGGGGAGCCCCATGTAGAGAGCATTGCAGTAGTCCAGGCGGGAAGTGATGAGGGCATGAGTGACCGTGCATAAAGAATCCCGGTCTAGGAAAGGACACAACTGGTGTATCAGGCGAACCTGATAAAAAGCTCCTCTGGTGATGGCCGT
Organism: Ahaetulla prasina; assembly: GCF_028640845.1. Lineage (NCBI taxonomy): Eukaryota > Metazoa > Chordata > Lepidosauria > Squamata > Colubridae > Ahaetulla > Ahaetulla prasina. The sequence continues at coordinate 43,780,043 of NC_080545.1, read as the reverse complement.
CATATGCTCTTCTAAAGACAGCTGTACATCCAGGAGGATGACTAGATTGAGGACCCTTTCCATGGGGGCCAATGACTCGCCCCCTACAGTCAGCGATGGAATCAGCTGACTGTACCGGGAAGCCAGCATCCACAGCCACTCAGTCTTGGAAGGTTGAGTCGAAGCCTGTTTTTCCCCATCCAGACTCGCACAGCCTCCAGACACCAGGACATCACTTCAATGGCTTCGTTGGGGTGGTTAGGGGTGGAAATGTATAGCTGTGTATCATCAGCGTACAGATGACATCGCACCCCAAAACCATGGATGATCTCATCTAGTGACTTCATATAGATGTTGAACAGGAGAGGCGAGAGAACCGACCCCTGTGGCACCCCACACATGAGGCACCTCGCGGTCGAACTCTGCCCCCCTGCCAACACTGTCTGCGAATGGTCAGAGAGGTAGGAGGAGAACCACCGAAAGACAGTGCCTCCCACTCCCAACCCCTTCAGCCGTCGCAGCAGGATACCATGATCGATGGTATCAAAAGCCGCAGAAAGATCTAATAGGACCAGGGCAGAGGAACAACCCCTGTCCTGGGCCCTCCAGAGATCATCTACCAATGCAACCAATGCTTTCTCCGTGCTGTACCCAGGCTGAAAGCCGGACTGGAATGGGTCCAGATAGACAGTTTCATCCAGGTACTGGGGGAGCTGTTGCGCCACCACACTCTCAACAACCTTCGCCACAAAACGAAGGTTGGAGACAGGACGATAATTCTCTAAGGCAGCTGGATCCAGGGAGGGCTTCTTGAGGAGGGGCCTCACCACCGCCTCTTTTAAGGCGGTGGGGAAGATACCCTCCATCAAAAACGTATTGACAATTCCCTGAAGCCAGCCTCGTGTAACTTCCCAGGCAGCCAGTACTAACCAGGAGGGACACGGGTCCAATAAACATGTGGTCGCATTAAGCCTCCCCAATATCCTGTCCATGTCCTTGGGAGCCACCACGTCGAACTCTTCCCAGATAACATCATCAAGACCTACCTCCCTCATCCCACCCGAATCTACCCAATCCGTGTCCAGACCATCCCGGATCTGAGCAATTTTATCGTGCAGATATTGTCCAAAATCCTCAGCACGTCCTTGCAAGGGGTCCTCCCGTGCTCCCTGCAAAAGGAGGGAGCGGGTCACCCTAAACAAGGCGGCTGGGCAATTATCTGCCGATGCAATAAGAGCAGAAAAATACTCCCGTTTTGCCGTTCTTATCGCCACTAGGTAAGTCTGAATATGAAACCTTACTAGTGTTCGGTCCGATTCAGAACGGCATTATTGCATTAATAATTAAAATTATTAATAATTAATCATTTTAATTATTAATGCAATAAATATTGATAAATATTACCCATACAAGTAAACGTTCTCTTTTTTTATTAAAAAAGTTTTACAAAAAATTTTTACCCATACATTCCCTCCTCCTCCCACCAACCCTCACCCTTTCCCCTCCCCCCTCCCCCCTCCCCCCTTCACCCAATCCCCACACCCCACACCCCAGACTTCCCAGAGCAATATACAGGGTATAATATCTAACAATCATAAACTAGAATACACAAACTATCCATAGACTCCCATCCATCCCCTAGAACCCAACCACCCCAACGAAGTTGTTGAAGTGATGTCCCGGTGTCTGGAGGCTGTGCGGGTTTGGATGGGGAAGACCCAGCTTCGACTCAACCCTTCGAAGACTGAGTGGCTGTGGATGCCAGCATCCCGGTACAGTCAGTTGAAGCCATCGCTGACCATTGGGGGAGAGTCATTGGCCCCAATGGAGAAGGTTCGCAACTTAGTCGTCCTCCTGGGTGGACGGTTGTCCTTTGAAGAGCATATGACGACCATCTCCAGGGGAGCTTTTTATCAGGTACACCTGATACGCCAGTTGTGCCCCTTTCTAGACCGGGATTCCCTATGCACGGTCACTCATGCCCTCATCACTTCCTGCCTGGACTACTGCAATGCTCTCTACATGGGGCTCCCCTTGAAAAGCACCCAGAAGCTCCAGTTGGTCCAGAACGCAGCTGCGTGGGTGATAGAGGGAGCAACTCGAGGCTCCCATGTAACACCTCTCCTGCGCAAGCTGCACTGGCTTCCTGTGGTCTTCCGGGTGCAATTCAAGGTGTTGGTTACCACCTTTAAAGCGCTCCATGGCATAGGACTGGGTTATTTACGGGACCGCCTGCTGCCACCAATAGCCTCCCATCGACCAGTGCGCTCCCATAGGGAGGGCCTCCTCAGGGTGCCATCATTCAAACAATGTCGACTGGCGACCCCCGGGGGAGGGCCTTCTCTGTGGAGGCACCTGCCCTCTGGAATGAGCTGCCTCCAGGGATATGACAATTCCCTGACTTCCGGACCCTTAGTCGCAAGTTGAAGTCGTTTTTGTTCTACCGCGCAGGGTTGGCTTGAAGTAATAGTAATTTTAATAGGGGTTTATTATAGTTTTATTACTGTTTTTTAATTCGGCCAAATTGAATTAGTTTTTTAATAGATTTTTTAAATTTTATATTATATGTATAATTGTGTTTTTTATCTGGCTGTAAACCGCTCTGAGTCCTTTGGGAGAAGGGCGGTATAGAAATCAAATAAAGAAAGAAAGAAAGAAAGAAAGAAAGAAAGAAAGAAAGAAAGAACCTTAACTCCCCTTCTCCATAGTAAAGAAAAAGAAAAAGAAAAGAAAAAAGAAAATATACAGTACATTCTATTCATTCATAGGCTATTTGATAGTTCTTAATCCAATATTTGTTTTAAAAATAGTCGATCCATCTTCTCCTTTCCAATATACATGTTTCTTGTGGATAGTCTTTCTGGTACGCTGAGATTCCCGCCTTCTCCAGTAAGTTCATTGCTTTTAGCGTCCAGTCTTCAATGATAGGCAAATGTTTCATCTTCTAATATTGTGCTGCCGGTAATCTAACTACTAATATTTAATTTAAAATCAATTTATGCCCTTAAACATTATCTTCTTCTTCAAAATATTTTATATAATCCACCAAATGTATATATCCACCATATATAATAATACATAGTATCAGCCCAACTAGATCTCCAACATTTAAGTTATAGTTTCAAATATATACACACCAATATTTAGAATCTAGATATCATCTCTAAGACATTTTACAAAATTTTCCTCTTCAATTTTTAACTTATATAAATTTAACATTTAGCCCAATTTCCCCTTTTATCATATAGTCCTTAACTAATTCCATTTCTTATTCTATTTTATCAACACCTTATATAACCCCTAATCAATTTTTATCCAGAATAACCATATATAATCAAATAACATTACATTTAAATTCCAGATCATCTACAAAACATTTTATAAAACTTAACTAATTCCATTCCTTATTCTATTTTTATCAACACTTTATATTCCCAATTCAAATAACATTACTACAAATACTTCTTCACAATTTAAACATATACACAATACTTTTTAAATATATTCAAAAATTTCAGTTATGATTTACCCTTTCCTATAAAAAGAAATTCTCTTTACTTGATATTGCTGTTTCTTTACTCTTTGTTCTTTTCATTTAATATCTATTTGAATCAATCTTTGCTCATTTAAATCCCCTACTTTTTCCAGTGTTTCTGGAAAAACACTGCCATCCTAACTTTAAATTGTGTATGCTTTACTTCCTTCTCCCACTTTTTTCCAATCTCTATTTCACTTCCCATCTTAACTTCTAGCTGTGGTGGACTTCCAGCCTTTAATACATTAGTATAAAAATCTCTTGCTTTAAAAACTGTGTTGATATTTTCCTCCTTTATAATTTACTGTTAGTCCAACTGGAACATCCCATCTATACTGCATCTGACGATTTCTAAGTTCATCCACCAAGAAAGTAAACTCCTTTCTAGATCTTAACATTTTAGGAGGAATTTCTTTGAACACTAATATCTCTTGTTCTGATATTTGAAGTTTATTTTTATAAGATACTTGTAAAATTTCATTCCGAATCCTCCTAGTTGTAAAATAGATAAGAACATCTCTTGGTAACTGTCTGTCTGGCAACCCAGGAATTAACATGATATTTTTTTTCAATTTGAGTTACAAATTCTGCTGGTTGTTCTCCAAATATATGTGCAAAAGCATCTGCAAAAATATCTTTTAGATTCTCGCGCTTATTTTCTTTGAGACCTCTCACTCTCAGGGCAAACTCCATCGATCTATATTGCAGCAAAACCAACTCTTCGGCTGCCCTGTTCATCTTTGTCTGGACCTCCTCTATTTTATTTTCCAAATTCACATTAGCTTGATTAATTTCTTCCACTTTTCCATCCAAATGAACCGTGTAATCAAACAATCTTTGAAATACTGCCACCACATCTTCCCTTATATCCTTATTCCTAGTTTCAATAATGTCTTTTATTTGAGATATTTCCTCTTCAAGCTCCATCAAATTTTGATCTATAACAGAGGTTTGAAAGTCTAGAGCTTCTTCTAAAAGACCTTTTAAAAATTCCTTCAAATCTTCTTGTAGCTTTTGCATTTGAACTGACAAAGTCCCAACATCCTTAATAACACCAAGCTTTGTACAAGTAAACATTCTTGGGGGGTATCAGTGTATAAGAATTTATGAACTGGAATAGCCATAACAACAAGTCAGCCAATGGGAACTGTTTGGTAACTGAGACACAGGATTTGTTGTGAGCCACGTAAGACGGCTTGGAGTCTGGGTGTGGCTTACCTTAACTGTTCTGTGTATATAAGAGTTTGTTTGTCTTTGCTTGAGTGTCCTTGCTTCTACTTTTATTTTTTGTATTTGTACTTGCTACTTCTTCTCTCTGCCACATTGCAAGAGCTGCATGGGTATTGTATACATGCATCATATTTTATATAATTGTAGATAAAGAAGTTTCTTCTATAAATGAATCCTGCTGGATTATTTACTTGTGTGCTGACTGGATAGCTACAGACTCTAACAGGGGTTCTCCATATTTTTTTAAAAATGGGAAGGGATCCTGAGAGAAAAAAGTTTAACAAACATTGATATAACCCATCAGCCCTTAGTCCAATGTAGCTTCTCATCCTCACCAAAAAATTTATTCTATAAATGAATCCTGCTGAATTATTTACCTTGCTCAATAGTAGTAACTGTAAGAGGGATCTTGGAGTCCTAGTGGACAACTGGGTGTGCAGTGTGCAGCAGCTGCTAAAAAAGCCAACACAATTCTAGGCTACATAAACAAAGGGATAGAATCAAGATCACATGAAGTGTTAATACCACTTTATATTGCCTTGGTAAGGCTACACTTGGAATACTGCAATCAGTTTTGGTCACCATGATGTAAAAAAGATATTGAGACTCTAGAAAGAATGCAAAGAAGAGCAACAAAGATGATTAAGGGACTGTAGGCTAAAACATATGAAGAATGGTTGCAGGAACTGGGTATGTGTAATTTAATGAAAAGAAGGACTAGGGAAGACATGATAGCAGTGTTCCAATATCTCAGGGGCTGACACAAAGAAAAGGGAGTCAAGCTATTCTCCAAAGCACCTCCAAAGGGTAGGACAAGAAACAATGGGTGGAAACTAATGAAGGAGAGAAGCAACTTAGAACTAAGGAGAAATTTCATGACAGAACAATTAATCATCTTGCCTCCAGAAGTTGTGACTGCTCCAACACTAGAAGTTTTTAAGAAGATGTTGGATAACCATTTGTCTGAAGTGGTATAGGGTTTCCTGCCTAAGCAGGGGATTGGACTAGAAGACCTCTAAGGTCCCTTCCAATTCTATTCTATTCTATTCTATTCTATTCTATTCTATTCTATTCTATTCTATTCTATTCTATTCTATTTTTTAAAGAATGAAACCTTAGAGGGTAGAAAGACCTGAACAAGCTATGAGCATATTTCAAACTGAGCCCAGGTGAAAAGCACGTTTTGGGGGACTAAAAGCATAATATTTTTGTGGCTCTTATTCAGACATTAAAATTAGTCAGTTTTCTGACTGTCCACCATTCTGTCAATTATGGATGGAGTCTGCATTCTGTACTGTAAGTCATCACTTTGCAAACTTGATATTGCCAATTTCTGCTATTCCCTGAATTGTCATTTTGATCTTCACATATACAGGGCAAACTTTCCACACTCATACAGATAATCTTTTTGATATAGGATCCTTACGTGTTTAACGCCCTGGACCAACCTTATGATTAAGAGACTGATATTCCACATTGCTGTTCTTTTATGGATGTAACATTTTTATAGTGTTTCAGCAGTTTGATAAAAGTTCTGCTATTGATCTCCCTACATGACTCTATGTGGTAGATCAAAATATGTCAAATATTTTAAAAGTAAGCCAAGCTGCCTTTAAATTCCTTTCTAGAGTTCTAGAAATGTAACTATTCAGCAGTGTTCCCAATTTTTTCAGGTCATGCAATATATACAACAAATCAGTTCCTCTAACCAAGAGACAATCATTCCAACCCCTGTGGCCTAACCTCAAATTGAACTGAGCATGAACCTCCTAGAACTTTAATGATGTGCAGAAAGTTCTTTTTACAAAGAAAAACAAAGAGAGAATGAGAGAGAAAAATTCTAAACATTCAGTTTAAGCCTTTAACAGGAAGTCAGCAGTGCTGAAATAACTCCTCCTAAGGCTATTCTGGGACCAATACTTACTGAATGAGCCAAAACCAGAATATCCTGGAAATCACTCAAGAATATCCTGGAAATCTCTCAAGAAATCATGCTGGAGTTATTTCCAATCACAAGTTCCAGACCATTGTGGTTTGGTTCAAAAGTTTGAAAACTTGTCTGCTTCTTGTCTTTTTTGAGACTCCTCAGCCAACCTGCCAAGTCTCAAAGCACTGTGGAATCTCCTCTGAGAAACCCATCTGATTGTTTTTTCCTGCAAAATGTCATGTGTAAAATCCTATCAGAACTGGGGTTAATCTGGGATTTTTAGAATCCCAATGAATAAGCTTTTGGTAGAGAAGATTTTGAGTGAGGATTTGAATGTGTATTTTAGAAATTATTAATGAATGGATAGAAATCAAATATCAAAGTGATAAATGCATAGCTGGAAAGGGGTGTGCATAAGAGCACAAACGTCCCTACTCTTCCTGTCCTATTTTTTCCCTTCATTATATCCAATTAATATAGTTATTACATACTCATACTCGTATATATGCTTATGTATTGTATAGTTGTTTCATGCTTATGTTTATATATACTGTGCGACAAAAATAAATAGAAAAAAATAATAATTTTACTTAACTTCATTTGAGAAGTGAATTCAGTGCAGATAATAAAAATAATTACAGTGCTTAAATTGCATTAAAGAATTGAGCTGCTTTCCTGAGCATAAACTAGGATTTGAAAACCTGGTTTTTTGTTGTTGGTATTTTCTTTAAACATTTTAAAGAGAGAAACACACACAAAAAAAGAACAGGAAAAATGAATAAAAGAATTAAATATATCAATAAAAAGGAATTTTAAAAGGTAAAATATCAAAATTTTTGATGTAGTACAAATCCATATATTAAATTGTGGTTTAGAACTGGTTTCCTGTTTGAACTGAATTCTGTGACAGATTTTTTTTTTAATCAAGTTTCATTGGGGTTTTTTTCTTCACACACACCCACATATTTTATGAACAGAGTATTGGCCATATCATTATACAACTTGTCATATCCAAATACATTTTACATAGTTACAATTTCTGCCAAAATATTCTTTTTCCATATTTTTAATCATATCTTAATATTTCTATGCTTATTTATGACTGCACTGATTGGAATATTTTTGAAGATACCTCTGCAGACCTGGATGAACTCACAGATACTGTAACATCATATGTCAGCTTCTGTGAAGACCTATGTGTATCTACAAGGAACTTGCGAATATACAGTAACAACAAACCTTGGTTCACACCTAAACTTAAGCAGCTACGACATTCCAAAGAGGAAGCCTACAGAAAAGGTGATAAAATGCTGTACAATCAGGCCAGAAATGCACTAACAAGGGAGATCAGAGCAGCAAAAAGAAGCTACTCTGAAAAGCTAAAGAATCAGTTTTCAGCAAATGAACCAGCAAACATGTGGAAAACTCTTAAAAATATCACCGGCTATGGCAAACCTCCTTCCCAGGCTGAAGGTAATCAACAACTGGCAGATGATCTGAATGAGTTTTACTGCAGGTTTGAAAGAAAACTACAGCCACCTATATCCACAACCCCCATCTCAGACACACCAACAACAGCCAAGCCTCCTACAACTGACCCCATTTCATTGGGTTCACAACCCCTAGTGATCACAGAAAAGGAAGTGCAGGACCTATTTCACAGACAAAAGCCAGGAAAAGCTCCAGGCCCAGACAAGATAACTTTTTCTTGCTTAAAAGTCTCTGCTGACCAATTGACCCCCCATCTTCACCCATATCTTCAATAAATCACTAGAGATGTGCTATGTTCTTTCTTGCTTCAAAAGCTCTACCATCATCCCAGTGCCGAAGAAGCCCACCATCAAGGAACTGAATGATTACAGACCAGTTGCTTTAACATCTGTAGTCATGAAAACCTTTGAAAGGCTAGTGCTTTCCTACTTGAAAACCATCACGGATCCGCTGTTAGACCCCTTGCAATTTGCATATTGAGCAAATAGATCAATAGATGATGCTGTTAATATGGCTCTGTACTACATCTTACAACATCTTGAGTCTCCAAAGACCTATGCAAGGGTCCTTTTTGTAGATTTTAGTTCAGCATTCAATACCATCATTCCAGACATTCTTCTGACTAAGCTAAACCAGCTACAGGTACCGGAACAGACTTGTAAGTGGATCACAAGCTTCCTAACAAACAGGAAGCAGCAGGTGAAGCTAAGCAGGATCACATCAGATACCTGTACAATTAGCACAGGGCCCCCCCCAAGGCTGTGTGCTCTCCCCACTTCTTTCTGTATACCAATGACTGCATCTCCAACGATCCATCTGTTAAGCTACTGAAGTTCGCAGATGACACAACAGTGATTGGTCTCATTCGAGACAATGATGAATTCGCATATAGACGAGAGGTCGAACGACTAGCCTTGTGGTGCAACCAATACAATCTGGAACTGAACACACTCAAAACCGTAGAAATGATGGTAGACTTTAGGAGAAACCCTTCCATACTTCCACCTCTCACAATACTAGACAACACAGTATCAACAGTAGAAACCTTTAAATTTCTAGGTTCTATCATATCGCAAGATCTAAAATAGACAGCTAACATCAAAAACATCATCAAAAAAGTACAACAAAGAACGTTCTTTCTGCGCCAACTCAGTAAGCTCAAACTGCCCAAGGAGCTGCTGATTCAGTTCTACAGAGGAATTATTGAGTCTGTCATTTGCACCTCTATAACTGTCTTGTTCGGTTCTGCAACCCAACAAGAAAGACACAGACTTCAGAGGATAATTAGAACTGCAGAAAAAATAATTGCTACCAACCTGCCTTCCATTGAGGACCTGTATACTGCACGAATCAAGAAGAGGGCTGTGAAAATATTTACAGATCCCTTACATCCAGGACATAAACTGTTTCAACTCCTACCCTCAAAACGACGCTATAGAGCACTGCACACCAGAACAACTAGACACAAGAACAGTTTTTTCCTGAAGGCCATCACTCTGCTAAACAAATAATTCCCTCAACACTGTCAAACTATTTACTAAATCTGCACTACTATTAATCTTCTCATACTTCCCATCACCAATCTCTTTCCACTTATGACTGTATGACTGTAACTTTGTTGCTGGCAATCCTTATGATTTATATTGATATATTGACCATCAATTGTGTTGTAAATGTTGTACCTTGATGAACATATCTTTTCTTTTATGTACACTGAGAGCATATGCACCAAGACAAATTCCTTGTGTGTCCAATCACACTTGGCCAATAAAAAATTCTATTCTATTCTATATAAACAACATCTTCTTCCACTCTCAAATTCTAATTTCTCCTTTTTTAATCATATATATGCTCTTTTAACTTTCATAGTAATTCATTCTTTATCCTGATAGATTTAAATGTGTTCAGGGTTGCCTTTCTTCCATTTCATCTTTTTTGTTTTACAGCAATCTTTCTTCTCTTTCTCCTCTCTTTTCTCTTCTTCCCCTCTTTTATCCTTCCTACTTTCTTCTTCCCTCATCTCCTACTCCTTCTCTAATTCCCCTTCCTTTCTCCCCCCTCCTTTCTTCCTCCCTATCTAACCTTCTCTCCTACTCTTATTTCCCCTCCCTTTCTTCCTCTCCTCTTCCCTTTCTTCTATTCCTCTCTCTTCTTCCTCTCTTCGCCCTTCCTTCCATCTCCCTACTCCTTCTTCCATTCTCTCTCTATTACTGTATTCATTTTCAATTCAATATTTTCCACTATGGTGTCTAGGCAACCCCGATTTTTCCTCCATTTATTGAATGTATTTCTCAGAATTCCCATCATATTTTTTAATTATTAACAATGTATTTCAACTTATTCCATTTTACCTTAAAACCTTTTAACTAAGTTAACCTTCCACCTCTTATTTTCTTTAATTCCTAATTTCTTATTCCCATATCAATAATTGTTTTTCTCTTTTACTAGCATTTCAATTTTATATTTCACTTTCAATTGTTTTCACATATAAACCATTTATCTTTCACATTGCATCTGCTGATCTATTTTACTTTAAATAGTATACTACTTTTTTCTTTGCTTCTTATGTATATTTCATTTCATCCTTACTTACATCATTTACTAACATTTCAATTTTGTATCTTAATTTCAGTTAATTCCTTTGTTTTTTCGGTCTTTAAAACACACTTCTTTACCACCAGCAGATGTTTCTCTCCAATCCACAAATCCCCAGGCAACCAAATATCGATTGTAAATCCACAAAGATAGTGCTTTTTCTTAACGCCTTCTCTCAATTTCAATTATTTTCACATATAAACCATTCTATCTTTCACATTGCATCTGCTGATTTATTTTACATTAAACAATATATTTCTTCTTTTTTGTTTCTTACATACATTTCATTTCATCCTTACTTACATCATTTACTAACATTTCAATTTTGTCTTTTAATTTCAATTAATTATTTCCTTTTACAATAATCTATATATTTCTTCTAATTAACCTCTTGTATACAGTTTCTACTACTAATACCATTCTCTTTATCCAAATATATTTGGATATATTATGTTCCATAAATAGCATGTTATAAAATTTGTATTATTTCATTATTAGCATATAAAAGCATTCTCTTTTAGCACAATAAATTACATGGACCAAGATTCTCTAAAGCTGAACAACTGTTAGTAAACAAGGCATTTTGTGCATATTGTATATTCCAATGTGTTCATGTTTTTGAGATGCTAGCTGATAGAACTCACTGTCATATAATGCTCTTAGATAGATATATCAGAAAATGGTTCATTAACTACAGGTAATCCTCAATTTATAACAGTTCATTTAGTGACCATTCAAAGTTATAATGCAATGGAAAAGTGACTTATGACCATTTTTCATACTTATGACCATTGCAGCATCCCCATGCTCATGATCAAAATTCAAATGCTTAACAACTGGTTCATATTTATGATGGTTGCAGTGTCCTGGGGTAACTGGGATCTCCTTTTGCGACATTCTGACAAGCAAAGTGTCAGCTTTGGAAACCATACTAGGTTTCCACATTCCACATTCTCCTCTGTGGTAAAGGAGGGGAGGAGGGTGGTAGTGCAAGGGATGATTACACATAACAACATTTTTCCTGCCGGTCAAGGTCAGGCTGGGTTCGCAACTGGAGAAGGAGTGGTTGGAGTGATGCTTTGACATGGGACGGTTGAATATTGGAGCATATGACCGGCAGAGGGGTCATGAGGGTGGAGATCTTGGAGTTTGTATTACTGAGGGAGGAACTGGAATCCCCAGTTTCGGTTTTCATCCAACCGTGCCAGTTTACCTATGCTAGTAAAAGAGCTTTGAAAGACGTTGGCTTCTGAGTATTTTCTGCAGGACGGGTTTTCTGGAATGTTGACATTAAACTGAAACTCCTTTTGAGCATGGCGGCACCCCCCCCCCAGGGGGGGCTGTTAGGGGTGCTGGGCCCCAGCATCCGCCCAAACCCAGAGGTGGTGCGAAGACCCAGCAAAAATGGAAAGAAAAGAAGAAGTCCTGAGGGGGAGGTGGGGCCAGAGGCTCAGGAACTTATCAATACCAGATTCTCCCCATCAGAAGAGGTGGTGCGGGGCCTCAAGGCTGAAGAAACTGCTCAAGAGCTAGGAGCGCAGCCCAAGGGATCTGATTCCTGGAGAAGTTGCCCATCTGACTCGACTGCTGAAAGGGGACCAGAGGTGAGATCTCCGGAGGAGTGTGGCATTCCCAGGCAAGCAAAGTCCCCCCTCCCTACTTTCCTTTGGATACAAAACACCTACCCATTACCACTAATGAAGGACTTATTAAACCACCTAGTAAAAGGCAAGGTTTTCACCAAATTGGATTTAAGAGAGGATATTAAGAGAGGGTCCGCTATCGTGAAGGGGATGAATGGAAAACTGCTTTCAACTGCCCCCTGGGCAGTTTCCAGTTCCAGGTCATGCCTTACAGGCTCCAGGGGGCCCCAGCAGTCTTCATGCAGCTGATCAATGAAACCCTGCATAGCCACTTATATAATGGGGTTCTTGTCTACTTGGATGACATTCTTATATACAGCGAGAATATGGAAGACCATATCAAGTTAGTTAGACAGGTCCTGAAAAACTCCTAGCCGCCAAATTATACATGAAGCTGTCAAAATGCAAATTCCATAAGGAATCCTTGGACTACCTGGGCTACCAGGGGATCGAAATGGACCCAGGAAAAATAAAGGCAGTATTGGATTGGCAACCCCCACACATGCGTAAACAGCTTCAAAGTTTCCTGGGATTTGCAAACTTTTACTGCCAATTCATCCCTTCCTTCGCAGAGGTTGCTCTCCTGTTGACAGAATTGTTAAAGACTGGTCCGTCTCCTGGCAAGCCGAAAACTAGCCAGCCCCTAGCTTGGACAATCAACTGTCAAAAATCCTTTGAGCAGCTAAGACGCCTATTTGCAATGGAACCCATTCTCCAGCACCCAGATCCAAGTAAACCATTTGTGGTCCAAGCAGATGCAAGTGATGTGGCAGTAACAGCTGTCTTAATGCAAAGGAATGCCCAAAATGACCTAATGTCCTGCGCTTACATTTCTAAAAAGTTGACGGACACAGAACTCAGGTGGGCGGTTTGGGAAAAATAAGCTTTTGCAGTACAGTGGGCCTTCCTCTCCTGGAGGCACTTCCTGGAAGGGGTGAAAGAACCATTCGAAGTGTGGACAGACCACAAGAACCTCGAGGCCCTAAAGACCCCTTGAAAGCTCTCCCCTAAACAGGTTCGATGGGCTCAATACTTCAAGCGGTTTCACTTCAACCTTAAATACATCCCAGGGGGGCAGAACCTACTAGCTGACACCCTATCGAGAAAGCCCCAATTTGACAGCCGATGAGAGGAGATAGTGCATCCTATGATTTCTGAAACCCAACCAGCGGGCCAAGCTCATGCTAGAGTGCAACCACACTGTGGTGTCAACATCCCAGAGGGCAGGTTATTGACGGAGCTAAAATCAGCCCTTACAACAGATGCCTGGCTCATAGACAACCTAACGAACTTGACCCTAAGGGAAGGACTAGCTTGGAAAGGGAGCAAGATTTATGTACCATCCAGTATGCAGCTCACAGTACTGCACAAAAGTCATGACTCGCGGCTTGGAGGCCACTTCGGGTTTTTGAAAACCCTCCATTTGACTAGGAGACAATTCTGGTGGCCGAAAATGAAAGCTGATATAAAAGACTATGTGAGGAGCTGCGCCACCTGCACCACCATGAAATCCAGACCAGGGAAACTCCCTGGTCTTCTCCAAACCGTGGCCGAGCACACGAGGCCCTGGGAAGAGATTGCTATGGATTTCATTGTTGAGTTCCCTGCCAGCGGAGGGAATATAGTGATATGGACGGTCATTGATTTGTTTTCCAAACAGGCCCACTTCACCGCCTGCAGCGGGTTACCAACAGCGAGGAAATTGGCAAAACTGTTCGTGAAGCACATTTACAGAAGTAAATGTGTTCCAAAAAGGATAATATCAGACCGCGGAGTCCAGTTTGCGGCTAAGTTCTGGAGGGAGTTCCTGCAGTCCATTGGGTCATCCCAGGGCTTAGCTCCGCCTTTCATCTGTAGACTAATGGAGCTGTAGAAAAATTGAACGTGATGGTGGAACAGTATATTCGGTGTTATGAAAACTACCAGCAAGAGAACTGGGCAAACCTGTTACCTTTTGCAGAAGTGGCATATAATAATGCTGTACACAGTAGCACGGGGTTAACTCCTTTTCGGATAACCACCGGCATGGATTTTGTGCCGAAGCCTGAGCTACCCATAGAATCTCCCACTTCTGTGTCCCTGACCGACTGGATGAACTCATTGAAAAAGGGGTGGGAGGACACAAAATAAGCTTTGGCTGAAGCAGCTGAAAAATATAAAGCCCAAGTTGACAAACACCGATCCCTTCAACCCCCTTTTCGGGTGGGGGATAAAGTGTATTTGTCTACTAAATATTTAAGATTAAGATTACCTAGCAAAAAAAAAAATTCCTAAGTTTTTAGGTCCTTTCCCCATTGTAAGTGTAATTAACCCGGTAACTGTCCAACATAGCTTCCCTCAAATATTAGGGTAGGTACACCCAGTGTTTCACAGTAGCTTATTGAAACAGGCTAGGGGATCTAGTTTGAGACCCTTACCAGCTGCTCCCCCCCTCCTTTGGTAATCCAGGGGAAGACCCACTATGAAATTAAGAAGATCCTTGACTCTAGACTATACAGAGGTCACTTACAATATTTGGTCCACTGGAAAGGATACCCATTGTCTGAAGCTACTTGGGTAAAAAGCTGGGATGTAAAAGCTGATGATAGATTCCCTGATAATCTATGGGGAGAGGAGGTTAGAGGGGTACATACTGGGCATTAACCCTATCTTTTGCTTTTGTCTGTTTTGTTTCCTAGGATGTGTTTTCTTCTGCAAGAAGAGACGCCTGTCAGCTTTGGAAGCCATACTAGGCCAAAGGCTTCCACACACTGCCACATTCTCCTCTGTGGGAAAGGAGGGGAGGAGGGTGGTAGTGCAAGGGATGATTAGACATAATAACATTTTTACTGCCGGTCAAGGTCAGGCTGGGTTCGTATCTGGAGAAGGAATGGTTGGAGTGATGCTTCGACATGGGACAGTTGAGGATTGGAGCATGTGACCGGCAGAGGGGTCATGAGGGTGGAGATCTTGGAGTTTGTATTACTGAGGGAGGAACTGGAATCCCCAGTTTCGGTTTTCATCCAACCGTGCCAGTTTACCTATGCTAGTAAAAGAGTTTTGAAAGATGTTGGCTTTGGAGTCTTTTCTGCAGGAGGGGTTTTCTGGAACGTTGACACAAAGTCTATGAAGAAGCCAGATTCACTTAACAACCATGTTATTTAACAACTGCAGTGATTCATTTAACAAATGTGGCAAGAAAAGTCATAAATGGGGCAAAATTTACTTAACAATTTTTTCACTTAGCAACATAAATTCTCAGCTCAGTTGTGGTTGTAGGTCGAGGACTACCTGTATTTATTATTTAACCTTTGCCACTAAAACAAGCCACCTCTTTTTTTGTTTAGCCAGGTAGCTGAAACTCCTTCTGAATTAACATTTAGTACAAAAATGCTTGAAGCATTTTTGTACTAAATTTGCTGCCTATTGAATCTCCATTACAGTTTCACACCATTAATTCTTATACTTTTCAACCATTAATGCAGCCTTCTCCTTTCTGCCACTAACAACAACAAATCCTAACACTTTCAAATGCATAATCAACCATATTTAACTGACAAGCTAAACACTTGTCATCTGTTCAAAACCAGGCCAGCTGAACCCCTAGGGAAATCCAAGAAAATATTTAAATTTTTCTGCTTGAAGTCAGCCTTTCATTAGAAACAGTTGCTATGGAAACTCCCAATGTCTTATGTCCATCAGGTTTACGTAAAGCAATATAAATTAATTTCAACAAAACTCTTTGAACCAGTACTTTGGACCAGAAGTGAAATTAAAAAAATTCCCCTACCAGTTCTGTGGGTGTGGCTTGTTGGGGGGAGGTCATGTGACTTGGTGGGCGTGGCCAACTTGACATCAATCACATCAAGGGGCTCCTCACCAGCCCCTCCCCTCCCAGCCATGCCTTGTAGCGAATGGCAGGAAAATGGAGAGGGGAATATTCCTGCCTACCATCCTTCCCTCAGTCTGTGCTGAGATTGAGGAATGGATGACAGGCAGGAAAATCCCCTTCCCCATTTTCTTGCCTTTCATAAAACTGCTCCATTCCATCTGCTCCCCCTTTCCCCCTCCCTCCCGGGGACTACCTTAAAGGGACAGGCTGCAGCAGTTCCGTTGTGAATGGAGGGAGAAAAGTTAGCATTCTCTCTGCTGCATTTAACACTGAATTCTGTGGCAGAGAGAATGCTAACTTTCCTCCCTCCATTCAAAACAGAGCTGCTGCTCCCTTTATGGTTCCCTCCTGATCCCTTACCTTCTGGGGACTACCTTAAAGGGACAGGCTGCAGCAGCTCCATTCTGAATGAAGGGAGAAAAGTTAGCATTCTCTCTGCTGCATTTAACACTGAATTCTGTGGCAGAGAGAATGCTAACTTTTCTCCCTCATAAATATCGAGTGGCTGGAAGACGTGAGCGGTGACTGGCCGGGCATGGGTGGGCCAAAGAGGGGTAATTAGTACCGGTTTGGCGAACTAATGCCCATAATCCCTAGCGGTTCACCCAAACCAGTCCAAACCAGTAAGATTTCACCCCTGCTTTGGATCATGGAGGCAACCCAATTTGTTTTGTCAAAGTGATAGCCCACCAGATTACATCTGAATGAAGCAATATGTCCATTTTCACTTCTCTTCTGACAATACTATTAGAGAAGGATTACACAAAAGTTTTCTAGACAGACTGGCTGATCTTTAGTTTGTCTATATCCTTCACTGAGGCTGCCCAACCTGGGCAACATTCAGCAATGGAAGTGAAGACAACAAAGTGAAAGGAACAACCCTCCCAATAGGCAGTGAGGGAAGATCCAGGTAGAGAATAAAAATATATACAACACAGAAAATAAAAGATAAATAAATAGGGAAATAATAAGGACACGAGTGGAACATTAGAAATCAAGGAAGAGTGATTGATTGATTAATAAAGATCAATCAAATAAATAAGGCAAATCTTAAATAATAAGGTAGGGAGGAATTGGAGCTTTTACAACTTTTTGAAAACATAGGGAATAAAAAGCTAAATAAAAGTAACATAACAGTAACCAAGTTAAAGAAATAAAAACGTAGAAAAATGAGCACAAAAAGGCAGAAAAAAGGGAAGGAAAAAACCCTATCTTTTTTACCTTTAAAAGAACCAGCAAACCCAACTAGAAACAGCCTCATTAAAACTGAGCAATCGATTTCTCCCCCAGATGAAAATATGCAGACCCACAGCCTCCCCCTCCAAGAAAACATGCAGACACCTAGAAAAGAGACAGCATCAAATATCCCTTAAAAAGTCACATCAACAAACACACCTGAGATAAACAGAAAAGCACCCCAGACTGCATCCCCCCCCAAAAAAAAGGAAGACGAGTATTGGTGATAGGAGATTCTATTCTCAAAGGAACAAAACCAGCCATATGCAGACAGGATATACAATCAAGGAAGGTATATTGTCTCCCTGGAGCAAAAATGAAAGATGTAGCTGAGAACTTAAGCAAAATAATTAGGCCGACAGATTACTACCTTTTCCTCCTTCTTCACATTGGGATGAATGACACAACAAAGAACCTGAGTACAATATTGAGAGATTATAAGCAACTAAGCAATAAAGTTAAGGATCTAGGAGTACGAATAGTGTTCTCATCAGTACTCCCAACAAATGTCAACACCCATTGAGGGAAAAAGAATTCTAGAAATAAACCACTGGCTAAAGGATTGGTGTCACCAAGAAAACTTTGATTTCCTGGACCATGGACTGCATTACTTTCACAAAGGACTCTTGGCAAGGGATGGGCTGCAACTCACAAAAACACGGAAAAATTTACTTGGAAAAAGAGTGGCCCAACTCATCAGAAGGGCTTTAAACTAAAACTGAAGGGGGAGGGTGACCAAACTTTAGAATCTCTAGAACACAAAACTAATCATAAATCCCAAGAAAACAAATCAAACAATGAGGCAGAGAGTGATAAGAAAAAAAAAACTCAAACAGCAGCTAGGAGATGCAGGAAACATAGCCATTAGTGGGCATAGAAGTCTTAAATGCTGATATACAAATGCTCAAAATTTGTGGAACAAACAGGGTGAACTAGAAACAGTAGTACACAAGGGCAGATAGGACATAGTTGACATTACAGAAACCTGTAGATGGGATGAAACCCATGGGATGAAACCCATGACTGGAATGTGCTGATGGATGGATATAAATTGTACAAAAGAAACAGATCTACAAAAAGAAGAGATGAAGTTGCACTATATGTAAGAGATCACTATATATCTACAGAAATGCACATGATCAAAGATAAAACCCCACCAGAATGTATATGAGTCAATATAAAAGGGGGGGGGGAAGTGACATTGCCATAGGTGTATATTACAGGCCATCCAATCAATTAGAAGAAATAGATGAACTCTTTGCCGACCAATGTTTGTAGGAAGCATACAGTCAGGGTTCCAAGTAATAGTTCCACATCAAGCAAAATTCCAAGGCAGGTAGATTCCTCAAAGAATAGCTTTATTGGAAATACCATATTGGTACAAATCTGGTGAAAACCAACTCTGCAGGATCCCTCAGTTTTCACCTAATTAAAAGTGAAAGTTTTTCCCTCAACCCCAAACAATTAGTCACGTGGTCCAATCAAGGTTCTATCCGTTTTTCTGGTGATATCACTCCTCCTTCCTCCAACCAGATGTGAGAACGTCCTTGGATCCCAAGAGAAAGTATTTTATTTTGACTACACAACCCCAGCTATCTCTAATTCCCCCTCCCTATCCCTCAGCTCCAGTGTGGCAGCACTGAAGCTCCAAGATGGCTTTCGCCAGGCCAGCTTCAGGGTTGACACATACCACAGTAATAATAGTAGACTTTAACTATCCAGAGACAAACTCTGCAGTGAGTGGGAGATCAAATAAATTTCTAAATAACCTAGCCAATAACTTTGTCATCCAAAAGGTAGAGGAGGGAACTAGAAGTAAAACTATACTGGACCTTATTCTTACTAATAGAGAAGAAGTGATAGAGGGAGTTGAAGTCGTAAGAACCTTCAGTGAAAGTGACCCTGTCATACTGGAATTCAATATAATGCAAACACAAGCAGTAGAAAATAATCCAACCAGTGTCTTAAACTTTAAAAGATCTGATTTTAATAAATTCAGAGAGAGCCTAGGAAAGATTCCATGGATGAAAATCCTAAAGGGGAAACCAACTCATAAAGCTTGGGAAACTGAAAAATGAGATCACCAATACCCCGTCCAGCACAATACCACTGAAAAAGAAAAACAAGAAATTTAAGAAGAAACCAGCATGGCTACACAAAGATCTCTCTGAAAAACTGAAAGACAAAAAGGACAAGTACAAAAAATGGAAAGAGGGACATGCAACTAAGGTAGAATATCAGCAGATAGCCAGAACATGCAAAGATGAAATCATGAAAACAGAAGCTCAGAATGAACAAAGACTTGCAACAAAAGTCAAAGATAATAAAAAGAAAATTTCTTTATTAATAAGTTTTAATAAAACTTTTCTTTATTAATAATAATAAATAATAATAAATAAAGAAAAGTTTTCTTTATTAATAACAAGAAAAAAGTCAAGGAAACAGTATCTACACTAAAGAGAGAAGATGGCAAGGAAGTAACAGGCAGTAGGGAAATGGCCAGAGCTGCTTAACTCATTCTTTGCATCAATGTCACAAAAAGAAATTATAGCCAAATGTACCAAAAAGACTACTGTAAAAGACAAACTAGAAATAAAAATTAAAATGAGCAAGAAAATGGTAAGAGAACACCTATTTGACTCTGATGAATATAAATCACCAGAACCTGACAGAATATATCCCAGAGTTCTGAAGGAGCTGGCAGATGTTATCCCAGAACCATTGTACCATATATTTCAAAAATCCTGGAGCACCAGGAAGAACCTGAGGATTGGAAAGGAGCTGATGTGGTTCCCATCTTCAAGAAAGTGGGGGGGGAAAGACCCAGGAAACTACAGACAAATCAGTCTAACATCAACACTTTTGAAGATCCTGGAAACGATAATCAAAATACAGATCTGTGAACAGCTAGAAGCAAATCAAGTTATAACTAGTAGCCAGCATGGGTTTGTTAAAAAAAAGAGCATGCCAAACCAATTTTATTTCATTCTTTGAGAAAGTCATTAAATTAGTAGACCAGCGAAATGCTGTGGACATAGTATACTTAGATTTCTATAAGGCATTTGACATTTATTTACTTCTTGGTAAACTGGAAAAATGTGGAATACACAACATCATCATAACCAGATGGATTGGTAGCTGGCTGACAAAACCATACTCAATGAGTAGTCCTTAATGGTACTACATCCACATGGAGAGAAGTAAGCAATCGGGTACCACATCTTAAGCCCAGACTTTCAATATTTCATAAATGACTTAGATGAGGGAACAGAAAAGGAACTCATCAAATTTGCAGAAGACACTAAACTGGCAGGAATAGCCAACACAAGACAAGCTCAGGATCCAAAAAGATTTTTACAAACTTGAACAATGGGCACTATCCAACAAAATGAATTTCAATGTAGAGAAAAGCAAAGTTTTACATGTAGCAGGAAAAATCAAAGGTATAAGCACATTCTGGCTCAAAATCAGTGACGGTAAGAAGAATCTTGGAGTCCTAATTGATGATCACTTGCATATGAGCCAGCAGTGTGCAGCCGCCACCAAACAAGCTTATAATCCTGGGTTCAATAAACAGGGGCATAGAATCAAGATCACGTGAAGTATTAGTACCACTTTATAAAACCTTAGAAAGACCACACCTGGAATACTGCAACCAATTTTGGTCACTACAAAAAAGAAGTTGAGACTTCGGCAAAAAGACCAGAGAAGAGCAATTAAGATGATCAAAGACCTGGAGACTAAAATATATGAAGAATAGCTGAAGGATTTGGGTTTGGTAAAGAAAAAAGAATTAGGGGTGACATGATAGCAGTATTCCAGTATTTGAGGGGCTGCCACAAAGAGGAGGGGTTCAAATTATTCTCCAAAACACCAGAGGGCAGGACAAGGAACAATGGTTAGAAACTAATCAAAGAGAGAAGCAATCTGGAATTAAGGAGAAACTCCTAACAGTGAGGACAATTAACCAGTGGAACAGCTTGCCTTGGGCCATGGAGTGCCATGGGCACTCCATCACTCGATGTTTTTAAGAAGAGACTAGACAGTCACTTATCTGAAATGGTATAGGTTCTTCTGCTTGAGCAGGGGGTTGCGCTAGAAGACCTCCAAAGTCCCTTCCAGCTCATTCTATTCTAAAGAAATCTGCAGTGCACCTGCAGGCAATCCATAAAATACTTTAACATATCTCAACTCTCATATCTCAACTTTCCTCCACTTCCACAGTGGTTCCTTTGGGCTACTGATCTTCCAATGGCTTCTCTCAACTGCTTGTTAGAAGGTTGTTGAAAAGCCTAAACAACATGAAAGGATCTTTTCTGCACTACTTCAAAAATATTTGAATATCTTTTCAGTTATTCACCAGTTTTTTGGAAAAGATGACCACTGCAAAAAGATGCATCCTTTCATATCTAATCACTTGTTAGCTTGCCAATGGTTATTAAAATTAACTAGTGAAGAAAGAGCTTTTCTACTCAACTGGTCTTTTCTCCAGTATTTGAGAGCACACAGGAATTGGGAAGAAACTGAACCCAAAAAGAGATTGGATACTATAGCAAGACAGTAAACTGAAAAATACCTCCAAATTAACTATGAGATATTAATGGTAAGAAAGATAAATGTTTTGAAATTGCATTCATAGACCTCAGACCTCAGTATTATTGACAACTATAGGAAGATCTTAAAGATGTAGTGTATCCAAGGAGGCATAAGAAGATTTTTGAGCTAGAAGAGTTCTGAAAAGAATTCCCCAAAATGAAGGCTTTGTTCTTCAGACGAGACACTAGCGTCCTGGAGGAAAAAAGCTGAACCTCTTAAATCCGTGAGAAAAAAAATCTCTCTTTGAGGCAGATCGAGAGCAATGGTGGCTGCACAGTGTGGAAGAGGAAAAGGGATTTCAGCATCGGTGGCCACGAAGGATTGGAGAAAGTAAAAGTGAAAACATCATCAAAGTAGTCACAAACGAGAGAGTCGCAGAGGGTAAAGAGAGCGGCTGCTGAGAAGGAGAGTGCTTAACAAGAGACAAACGAATAAAGGCAACAGAGTAACAGAAGGAGCAATTAACAAAGAAGATACAAAGTAATAAACTGTAAACTGCAATAATTGGACTTGAGTTAAAGATCTAACTGCATTATGAGAAGGAAGAATAGCAAAGATATAATACACGGTGGATTTAAACTTTAAAGTAAGGAGGCTTTATATTTAGATAAGTGGATTTGGTGGCCTTGGAGGATTTAGTGAAATGAAGAGGGGACAATTTGGAAAGAAACTAATAGATAGATACATGGACAATTGTGGATTTATAACTATTAAGAAGAAGACAGAGTAGACTGGAATAAAGAGGTTAAAAAGATAAAGAAGAAATAAATACAAAATACAAAAAGAGAGACTGGGAGGACGTAGAGACTGTGCACTGGATTTGAAAGTGAATGAGCCCAAATGGACAATCTGATGCAATAAGGAGTGGAAAGAAGAAGAAAAACAAAAAAGAACTTAAAAAAAAGGAAAAGTCTGGTTGGAATTCATTATAGTTAATATATACATTGATAAAATTATTATTTTTTGGGGGGGACACTTGGTTTGTTGATAACGCTTGAAAAAGGAGAGGTTATAAAAATATACAATTAAGAACAACCTAATTTTAAACAACTGTTTGGATAAGTGCTAAAAGGATTGAAGGGGAGGATATATTTTGATTATTTGATAATATATAATAAGTACAGTGAAAATACCTGAAGAAGAATATAATATTTAATTGAATAATTAATTGATTAGCTAATTTGATCTGGGGGGAAAAATGGGGGGTAGACTGATAAAGAGTAATTGAAAGGTAGAGCTTGATTTGTGTGGTGGTAAATAATTAATTAAAGGAATTGATATATATAGAATTAGGGGTAAGAAGTAAATACTGAGTATTAGAAGACTATACTTTTATGATATTGTGAACAAATTTTACAAGAAATTTAATAATGTCAACCACATCAATAATAATAAGAACTGGGAAAAAGTCGATCTCTAACCCAACATCTACAGCATCTCCCACAACCCAACAGGGACTTTGGTGGCTCAGACTGCTAAGACAGTCTGTTATTAACACAGCTGCTTGCAATTACTGCAGGTTCAAGTCCCACCAGGCACAAGGTTGACTCAACCTTCCATCATTTATAAGGTAGGTAAAATGAGGACCCAGATTGTTGGGGGCAATAAGTTGACTTTGTATATAATATACAAATGGATGAAGACTATTGCTTAACATAGTGTAAGCTGCCCTGAGTCTTCGGAGAAGGGCGGGATATAAATGCAAATTTAAAAAAAATGCTTAATTGAAAATATGTCAGAGAAAGAAAAAGATAAAACAGAATCGAAAATGCAGAGTATGCAAAATATGCTCCAAATTATTCAAGAGACACTGATGAAGTTCCAAGAAAAAATGGCAGATAACAAAGAAGAGGCCAGGAAACATCATCAAGAAATTAAAAATGAGGAACTTCCGGTGGCGCCACTTTCTTTGTTGGGCACCTAAAGAAGGCGCTCTGTGCTGAAACTTCGTAAAAACCAGCGAAACAGCGAAAATCAGCTGTTCACCGGCTTCAAGCACTCTCCCTAGTGGGAGAGCGGCGGGAGAGTGGTAGCTCTCCCCAGGGGCTTGGATTTTTGAAGCGGAACCCCGGAGGGTTGAGTCCCATTGAACTCCGCCAAGCTCCAAACTTCAGAGCGCTCCTGCAGAAGCAGGAAAAGAAGAAAGTGTCCATCTCTGCCCAATTGATTTTCTCTGTGGATTTTTACATGCAGACGGAACGAGCGCAAGTGAACGATTATTGGATCACAAGTATTCCTGACTTCTACTCTTTAAAAAGAAAAACTTTTTTTTCTCTCTGCTTTAATTGACTGTTTAAAATAGCGTCTGAGAGGAAGTGAAAGTCGGAAGCTGGCTGCGTAACTAAGAAATGTTATTTGTGGATTGTAACGAACTGAGCTTTCCCATATTCAAAGGGAAAAAGAAAAGTTTTCAACTTAAATTTTTTACTTTAAAAACTGAGATGGCTACTAAACCACCTAAGACTGCTGGCAGAAGGGGATCTGAAGTAGCTTTGGAAGATATGCTTAAGGAGCAAGGGAAAATGTTTGAAGATAAGTTTAAGGAGATTATGGAAAATAATGAGAAAATAAGAGAAGAAATAAAAGAGAATAATAAAAAAATAAGAGAAGATATTTTGATGGCCTTTCAAGGTCTGGCAAAAAGACTGGAGGGGTTGGAGGAGGAGGTGCAAAAAATTGCCCAGTCAAACCAGCAACTAGAAAATAAAACGGGAGGAATGCAAACAAAATTGGATAAAAATGACGATCAGGTGGTGGTGATGCAGTAGAAGATGATGGAAGGAGCTCTGAGAATCAGGGGGTTACAGGAGGAAAAAGGTGAAGATTTAAAGAAAATTTTATCAGAAGCTTTGGCTGAATTTATTGAATCTGACCCACAAGAGGTTGCTTATCAAATTGATAAAATATACAGAGTTAATTCGTGGATTGCTAGGCAGAAGAAACTTCATAGAGACATTGTGGTTTATTTTGTAAAAAAGAACAATGAGAAATCAGATCCTGCAAGTTGCATATCAGAAAAAGTTGAAAATAGGAGAACAGGAGTTGAAGGTTTTGAAAGAGATTCCTCCCAAGATGCTAAGGGATAGGAAAGACTTTATATTTTTTACACAAGAACTTAAAAAGTACCAGATTCAATTTAGATGGGAGGTACCAGTTGGTTTGACAGTGTATTATCAAGGAAGAAGATATCGTATTCATACTGTGCTTAAGGTCAAAGATTTTCTCTCTACTGTGTTGAAAGTTGAAATAGAAGTAATAGAAAAAAGATTTCAAGAGAGTCAAATGAGTGTGGAAGCTGAGGTGACCCCATTGATGTTATCATCTGAGGAATAGCCACAAGAACAAAGGGTGATAAGGGGAGCCCTCAAGCGTAAAGAAAAGGAGCAACAAATTCAAAGCAAAGGTCAGGATTTTACTACAGAAGCGGTGGGAGGAGCAAGGCTGAAGACACGGGAAGAGGCTCTTCAGCTGATTGTTCAAAAGCTTCAGGAGGCCAGTAATGGCAAATAAAATTCTGGCCTGGAATGTCAATGCTTTGAATTCAGCCCAGAAAAGAAGAAAAATATTTCATTATTTGAAACAATTTAAAAATGATGTGATTTGTTTACAAGAGACACATATTAAACTATCAGATCAAAAATACTTAAGAAACTCAAAATTAGGCAAACATTTTGTTACTTTAGCTTTGGATAAGAAAAATGGTATAGTGGTATATTTGAGAAAGGATATACCAGCTAAGTTAATAGAGGCAGATATTTATGGAAGATAGATTGCTATTTAAATTAATAGACAAAATGCAATTTGGAGATTGTTTTGTGAGAATAATTAGAGCGATTTATGGAGAGCAAACAGCCCAGATAATAATTAATGGTAATTTAACAGAAGCCTTTAAGATTGCAAAAGGAACAAGACAGGGATGTCCTTTATCACCATTATTGTTTATTCTAACTCTGGAGTCACTATTGGATAAAATACGAGAATCAGCATTACTGCAATGCTCTCTACATGGGGCTCCCCTTGAAGATCACCTGGAGGCTCCAACTGGTACAGAATGCGGTCACGCGGGGGATTGAGGGAGCACCTCGTAGCTCCCATGTAACACCTCTCCTGCGCAGGCTGCACTGGTTGCCGGTGGTCTTCCGGGTGCGCTTCAATTTATTTATTTATTTTAATTTTATTATTTAGATTTTTATACCGCCCTTCTCCCGAAGGACTCAGGGCGGTGTACAGCCAGAATAAAAACAGTACAATATACAAACTAAGACAAAAGTTAAAATAACATATTCTATAAATGGCCGAAAATTTAAAACCATCAAATTTGACCCATAAAATTCATAAAAATACCCCAATTAAAATTATTAAAATTCAAAAAGTTTAAAAATTAAGCCAGTCCCACTTGGATAAACAAGTGCGTTTTCAATTCACGGCGAAAGGTCCAAAGGTCAGGTAATTGACGCAAACCAGGGGGAAGTTCGTTCCAGAGGGTAGGTGCTCTGACAGAGAAGGCCCTTCCCCTGGGGGCCACCAGCCGACATTGCTTGGTGGATGGCACCCTGAGAAGTCCCTCTCTGTGTGAGCGTACGGGTTGGTGAGAGGCATAAGGTAACAGCAGGCGGTCCCGTAAGTACCCGGGCTCTAAGCCATGGAGCGCTTTAAAGGTGGTAACCAACACCTTGAAGCGCACCTGAAAGAACACAGGTAGCCAGTGCAGACTGCGCAGGAGCGGTGTTACACGGGAGCAACGTGTGGCTCCCTCAATCACCCGCGCAGCTGCATTCTGAACTAACTGAAGCCTCTGAGTGCACTTCAGGGGTAGCGCCATGTAGAGAGCATTGCAATAATCCAGACGAGGAGGGACATGGGTCCAGTAAACATGTGGTGGCATGTAACCTCCCCAGTAGCCTGTCCACGTCCTCGAGAGCCACAGAATCAAACTCATCCCAAACAACTTCGACAAGACGCGTCTCCGTCATCTCACCTGGATCATCACAATTTTGGTCCAAACTATCCCGGAGCTGAGCGATTTTATTTATTTATTTATTTATTTATTTATTTATTTATTTATTTATTTAGATTTTTATACCGCCCTTCTCCCGAAAGACTCAGGGCGGTGTACAGCCAAAGTATAAAAACAACACAATGTACAATTAAAACAAAAACTTAAAACAAACATAATCCATAAATGGCCAAAATTAAAACAATCAAATTTAAAAACCCTTAAAATTTATAAATAATAACCCCGATTAAAATCGTTTAGAATTAAAAGTTTAGAATTAAAAATTTAAGCTAGTCCCGCTTGAATAAACAAATGCGTTTTCAGCTCACGGCGAAAGGTCTGAAGGTCGGGTAATTGGCGCAAACCAGGGGAAGTTCCAAAGGTAGGAGCTCCTACAGAAGGCCCTTCTCCTGGGGCCAGCCGACATTGCTTGGGGACGGCACCTGAGAAGACCTCTCTGTGTGAGCGATCAGGTCAGTGGTGGTGGGATTTTATCGTATAGATAACCACTAAACTCCTCGGCACGCCCCTGCAGGTCATCCCGCCTCCTGATGTAGGAGAGAGCAGGTCACCCAGCGGGCTGCGGGCGGTTATCTGCCGAATGAGGGTGGAAACAAGGGGCGTTTGCCTCCCTCAGTGCCACTAGGTAGGTCTTAGTAAAAGACCTAACTAGTGTCCGATCAGCCTCGGAATGGCTGGACCTCCAGGTACTCTCTAGGCGTCTTCTCCGGCGTTTCATCTCTCTCAGCTCCTCAGAAAACCAAGGAGCCAATTGAGATCTGCGCTGGGTCAGAGGCCGCAAAGGCACGACACAGTCCAAAGCCCCAGCTGCGGCCTGTTCCCAGGCCGCAAATAGTTCTTCGGTCGTGCCGTGGGCAAGATCCTCAGGATACGGCCCAAGCTCCGTCAGGAACCTCTTGGGGTCCATCAGGCACCTGGGACGGAACCAACACATTGGTTCCATCTCCCTGCGATGGTGAGCGGCGGTCTGAAAGTCTAGGCGGAGGAGAAAATGATCTGACCATGACACAGGTTCCGTCACTAAATCTCTTAATACCAGATCATTAAACCACTGTCCAGAGATATAAATCAAGTCCAGTGTGGACCCCCCAGTGTGTGTAGGGCCATCAGTTACTTGAATCAGGTCCAAGGCCATCATGGAAGCCTGGAACTCCTGGACCACTGTTGATGACAAGCCGGCCGATGGCAAGTTGAAATCCCCCATGACCAAAAGTCTGGGAATCTCAACCGCCACTCCGGCAAGCACCTCCAGTAGCTCAGGCAGGGCTGTAGTCATGCAGCAAGGAGCTAGGTACGCGATCAACAGACCCATCTGATTCCTATGGCCCCACTTCACAAGGAGGGATTCACAACTGGCTATCTGAGGCACAGTGGACTCTCTCGGCTCCAGACCTTCCCTCATCACAACCGCCACCTCCACTTCCCTGGGCCCTCGGTTGATGGAATGCTCGGAATCCCGGAGGGCACAGTTCAACCAGGGGTACACCCCCTTCTGTGCCCAGCCAGGTCTCCGTAATGCCCATAAAGTCCGCGGACTCCCCCTGAATAAGATCGCAGATCAGGGGGGCCTTATTGACCATGGACCAGGCATTGCACAACATCAACCGGAGGCCCAAGCTCTGAGGATCTTGACCTTCTGGGGAACGGGTAAGGACTAAGGGGCTGGAGCACGTGATCGCTTTTAAACAGCGAGCACGTGCTCCCAAAAATGATACGGCCGCTTGCTTCCGCTATATCTGCCCCTCCCAGTTACCGTACAGATGGAACGGCCCTCAACACCTGGAAGACACCCCTCCCCCCCGCCCTTGGACCAGATGAAGAAACGCCGTGAACAAACCCCGGGACTGGACATTCCCTCCCCGACGGGTTTTTCCCCCCACCCGTCTCTTCCCTCCCCCCCTCCCGTCCCTTATTATCCCCATTAAAACTCCCTTAAAAAATCTGTTAAAACAACTAATTAAAAAACCCCTAAGCCTCCTATTTTTGGCATGCCACCTCTCAGGGCTCCAAAACCCGTCCTCAAGGTAGGCCTTCGATAATATGGAGGGCCAAACCCGTGAGAGAGGGGAATCTTGCAGGGCAAGAAGGTCAACTGCAGTAAATGTCCACATAGCAGAGAAAGTCCGGCAAGAAGGCCCATCCTGGGCTGGTCAAGATGATAAAAGATGATAAAATGACCACGACCAGTCTGTCCTGATGGGAACTATTGATGGTAATCCTTATGTGGTAGATGACCAAACCGCTATCTTCAGTCAATTCACCACCCAATATATACAATCCAGGGGTGGACTATGGAAGAGGGGGGAGGAACAATGGTAAAGGTGGTAAAAATGTTAGATGGTAAAAGGGGTGTCCGCTGGGCCCGTGGGCATTCCTCAAGATGACCAAAAGGTGTCCACCGGGCCAGTTGGCGACCGCTAGGCCCAGCCACCAGGCCACCAAGCTACCCAGCCGCTAGGCCGCGCGTTCACCCACCAAACCAGGTTCCTCACCCGCTGGGCCAAGGCTACTCCCACGTCGGGCCTACCAGGCCATCCGCAGCCTCGGAGCACCGAGGAAGGCCGCCACCGCCAGGCCCAAACTGCCGGCCACCTCCACCAGGCCGTCACCGCTGAAAAAGCCCAATCGCCGCCGCTGGGAGGCCGCCGAAATCCCCACCATCCAGGAAGGGACGCCAGCCGCCAAATCCCATCGGCAAGCCCCAAGCGCCGGCGCCGACAAGAACCAGGCCGCCGGAAAGCCGAAAGGCCGCCAGAAGCCCGGAAGGCCGCCAAGATCACCGCTGGGGAGCAACAGCTCTGGGGCTCCTCCCATCGCCCCACAAAGTCGCCCAACACCAAGTCACCCATCCTCCAGGTGACTGGATCTTCCTCCATCAGGGCGGGGGCCTAAGATGTTAAAAAGCCCCCCCCGACCTGGTCGGGACCCGAAAAGGCCCGCCGCCACATCCCCGTTCAGCGGCGCGATGCCATCTTGGACATGCGCATTAGAGGTAGTCATCTGGTGTAATCATCAGGTGTTGGTCATCACCTTTAAAGCACTCCATGGCATGGGACCTGGATATTTACGGGACCGCCTGCTGCCGCCAGTTACCTCCCATCGTCCGGTGCGTCCAGTGCGCTCTCACAGGGAGGGCCTCCTTAGGGTGCCATCGGCCAACTAATGTTGGCTGGCGGCCCCCAGGGGAAGAGCGTTCTCTGTGGGGGCCCCGGCCCTGTGGAACGAGTTGACAGTGGGACTCCGTCTTCTCTCTGATCTTCGGACCTTTAAGCGCGAGCTCAAGACCTTCTTTTTTTACCAAGCGGGGCTGGCCTGATTGATTTTAATATTGTGGGTTTTTAATGGGCTTTTAACAGGGGTTTTTATCTTTTTGTAATTTTCTTATTAATATTTTTAATCATACAGCGTTTAAATTAGATTTTTAAACTTGGTATTGTATTTAAAAAAATTTGGGATTATTGTTGTTTTTATCTGTTGTACACTGCCCTGAGTCTTTGGAGAAGGGCGGTATAAAATGTGAAAAATAAATAAATAAATAAATAAAGGAGACAGAGGGAATTAAAGTTAGACAACATGAATATAAAGTGAGAGCCTTTGCAGATGACTTGGTGATTACTCTAACAAATCCTATAAATTCAAGTGTATCTCTGTTGGAAATAATTGATCGATATGGAAAGGTTTCAGGGTTTAAGGTAAATCAGAATAAAACAAAAGTGATGATAAAAAATATGACCAGATAACAGAAGGAAAATTAGAGGAAATAACAGGATTTGAAATTGTAAAAAAGATTAAATATTTAGGGGTTTATATTACCCCATCAAATGTGAAATTGTACAAGAATAATTATGAGGTGTTATGGCAAAAAGTTCAGAAGGAGTTGACTGTTTGGAAAAAATTGCAGTTATCGCTGCTGGGGAGAATAGCTGCTATTAAAATGAATGCTTTACCTAGATTTTTATTCCTGTTTCAGATGATACCAATAATTAAGAAAGATAAAAATTTGGAGGAATGGCAGACTGGAATTAATAAATTTATATGGGAAGGTAAAAAAGCGAGGGTTAAAATGAAAATAATTCAAGACTCATGGGAAAGAGGAGTCTTAAAAATGCCCAATTTTAAATTATATTATGAAGCAGCTGCTCTCTCTGCAATAAGTGATTGGTTTAATCTAATGGAGGAAAGAATCCTGAATATAGAAGGTTATGATTTACTATATGGATGGCATGCATATTTAATTTACGACAAAAAAGTGGATAAGGCTTTTAAAAATCATGTGTTAAAAACTGCTCTCTTGCATGTCTGGAAAAAATACTCTTACAAACTAAATTATAAGGTTCCTATGTGGGCAAGTCCGAGACATACAATAGAGAATATAAATATAGAACAGAAACAGGGAATGATTACATCTTTTGTATACTGAAAGAGGTAGTTTGCAATTAAAACCTCTGCACGTATTAAAAGAAGAAGGGAAACATTATACTTGGTTTCAATATGGGCAATTAAGTACTAGATGGAAGGAAGATCAGAAAATTGGTATAGTGCAGAATGAGGACAATTTGGTAAAGCAAATTAGAAACCAGTCTCAGGAGCATATAAAGAGATTGTATAATGTGTTACTTGAGATAGATTCTGAAAGGGATTTGGTAAAGGACTGTATGATAAAGTGGGCACAAAATTTTCAGGAACCAATATTGTTGGAAACTTGGGAAAAAAATGGCTTAGAAATGTAAAATTTACGCGGGTACAGAATTTAAGGGAAAATTTTTACAAAATGTTTTATAGATGGCATTTAGATCCTAAGAAACTATCATGTATTTATCCAGATATGGAAGCAAAATGTTGGAGATGTAATTATGATGATTCTACATATTTTCATATTTGGTGGACTTGCAAGAACATTAAGGCTTTTTGGATAAGAATTTGGTGGATTATGCAAAATGTTTTGAAAAAGAAGATAAAGTTCCTACCGCAATTTTTTCTACTGGGAATTATCATAGACTGTACAGTAATTGAGACTAAATTGATTTTAAATTTAGTAACAGTGGCAAGACTACTGATAGGACAGTATTGGAAGAAAAAAGAACTACCTACAATAGAAGACTAAATATTGAAAGTTGTTAATTTGGCTGAGATGACAAAAATCTCAGCCTTTTTGAAAGACAATACACAAGAAAGATACTTAAATGAATGGAAAAAATGGACTGACTATATCCAAAATAGATATCAGACTAAGAGATATCAGACTGCCTTTGAATGACTAGGATGTATTATTTCTGATTGCTATGGGGGGAGGTTAGGATTTGATGAGAATTGCAGGAGTATAACTGAGTTAGGAGGGAAAATTTTTAGCATATGTTTGTTTTATTATTAAACTATACCTTGTTTTTGTTCTGGGAAGTCGGGGGGAGGAGGGGTTTTTTGAAGGGGGTAGAGGGAGAGGAGGAGGGAAAGCTTTTGTAAAACTTTTCAATAAAAAAAGAAATTAAAATGAGATAGGAGAAGTAAGATTTAAAAATATGAAGAAAAGGATGGAAAATATACAACATACAGCTGCAGAAAATGAGCAAAAGTTACAAAATAGAAACCAAGGTGGACCAACTAATCAAATAAAAATTAAAATAGGGCACTCCACATTAGAAGATCGTAAAGTCAGTGAAACAGTATAAATCACTGTTCACTGACCTTCATATACTCTGGGCAAGAGATCTAGACAGGGGTTTGCTCTTAAGAGCGAATTTTCCTGGATTTATGGTCCCACCGAACTTCACTATCTCCGACTTCAAACGCTCCTGTTTTTCAGGAAAAGGAGTAGGGGTCATTTCTGCTCAAAGGACTTATTAAATTGATTGATTTTCTAAGCAGATAGAATTTCACAAGCGTTCGATCTTTGAAGTAGAATCAACACGGCAAGTATACCGACTCCCTTTTTGAAACTTGAAACCTCTTTGTCTCTGATTAATTGACTTTTAAAATGGCATCTGAAAGTGAAAGTGAATTTTTTTAGTACAACAAAGTAGCGTTATTTGTGGATTATTACAAACGGAGTTCTCTTATACTGAAAGGAGTAAAGGAAAGTTGTTAAGTTTAAATTCCTGATTCTTTTGAAGACAGAATGGCAGCTAAACCTTTAAAGCCTTCTGGAAGAAGGGGATCTGAACCAAGTCTTGAGGATATATTGAAAGTACAATTAAAACTTTCTGAAGATAGGCAAAAAGAGATGATGGAGAATTTTAATGCAAAAATAAGAGAAGATATTCTCATGGCTGTTCAAGGATTGAGTAAAAAAAATTGAGGATTGGAAGAAGAAATGCAACAGATCTCTCAGTCAAATAGGTATTTATGCACCTAATCAGCAACAAGAAAAGTTTTATAAAATGTTACAGAGGTTGACCCTCTGGGATTATAGTTCGTTTATCTTATTAGGAGACTGGAATGGAGTAATTGATACAAGAAGTGATAAGAGAACCTCTTCCAAGAAGATACCTATACATGCAAAACTATCAAAATCCTTTTTTGAAATGATGGAAGACTTTGAGTTTAGAGATATATGGAGGTTACGGAATCCAGATGAGAGAGATTTTACTTTTTTTCCGATAGGCATCAATCTTTCTCACGTATTGATTTTATTTTAATTTCTAATGACTTGCTTTCTAGGGTGTAGAAAATGGAGATATTTCGAGATGTTTAACTGACCATAGCCCAGTATGGATGGAATTATTACAAGGGAAAAAAGGTGTTAGAACATGGAGGTTGAATGAAAATCTGTTTAGATATGAGGATAATGTAAATCATTGTAAGAAACAGTTGAAAGAATTTTTTGATTTTAATATGCACAAAGGGACACCTATAGGAACTGTGTGGGAGGCGAGTAAAGCTTTTATTAGAGGGATATTGATTTACTTGGACAATAGGCAAAGGAATAATAAACAAAGGCAGCGTAGGTACTTGGAAGAAGAAATTCAAAGGAAGCAACAGTTATTAATTCAAAACCCACAAGATCACAAACTTAAAGAGGCTATAAAAATATTACAGAGTCAATTTAATATGTTAATGGTAGACCAGGTGGCAACAAATATACAATATGCTAAACATAATACTTTTTGTAATGCAAATAAACCTGGGAGATGGTTGGCATATAACTTAAGGAAAAAACAGAAAGCACGTGTCATACAAAAAATAGAATATAAAGGTAAAGAGATATATCAACAGGATAAAATTAAAAAGGCATTCTCAGAATTTTACACACTCTATATGCAAAAGACAAAATATTGAATAGGGACATTTATGATTATTTGAAAGATTATAAGGTTAATATTCTAACATTAGAACAGAGGAGGAGCTGAATCGGCCGATAGCTACTGGAGAAATAGTGGAGGCAATTAAACAATTAAAATGGGAAAACCCTGGTACAGATGGTCTTACAGCAACTTATTATAAAAACACAGGATGAAATATTAGGCCCACTTAAAGAATTATTTAATCAGATACAATTAGGGTGGAATACCCCGTCATGGAAAACATCTTTTATTTCACTGATACCAAAAGAGGAGCAAGATTGCTCTAAACCCGGTAACTAGGCATTTCACTTTTAAATAATGATTATAAGATTTTGTAAAATAATAGCAAATAGATTAATGTTAGTTTTACAACAAAGAATTCATACTGATCAATCTGGTTTTATAAAAGGGAGGCAGATGAGGAATAATGTTAGACAGATTATTAATATATTGGAATATTTGGAAAAGAAGAATACTTCAGCAGCACTTATTTTTTTGGATGCAGAGAAAGCCTTTGATCGATTGCATTGGGATTTTTTATTTAAATTAATAGAGAAAATGCAATTTGGAGATTGTTTTGTTAGAATAATTAAAGCGATTTATGGAGAGCAAACAGCAGATTATAATAAATGGTAGTTTGACAGAAGTTATTAAGATTGAAAGGAACGAGACAGGGATGTCCTTATCACCATTATTGTTTGTTTTGACTCTGGAACCATTATTAGATAAAATAGAATTAACGAAAATAGAGGGAATTAAGATTAGACAATATGAGTACAAAGTTAGAGCTTTTGCAGATGATGTAGTGGTTACTTTAACAAATCCTATAAATTCAAGTAGATTTTTGTTGGAAGCAATTGATAAATATGGAAAGGTATCAGGATTTAAAATAAATCAGAATAAAACAAAAGTGATAATCAAAAATATGTCTATACAACAGAAACAAAAACTAGAGGAAATGACAGGATTTGAGGTGGTAAAAAAGGTTAAATACTTAGGGATTTATATTAGCTCATCGAACAAGAAACTTTATAAGAATAATTATGACTTGCTATGGCAAAAAGTTCAGAATGATATGAGTGTCTAGAAAAAATTGCAGTTGTCGCTATTGGGAAGGATTGCGGCTATTAAAATGAATGTGTTACCTAGATTTTTGTTTCTGTTCCAGATGATACCAATAATTAAAAAGGATAAAAATTTGGAAGATTGGCAGATTGGGATTAATAAATTTATATGGCAGGGTAAAAAGGCGAGGGTTAAAATGAAAATAATACAGGACTCACGGGAAAGAGGTGGCTTAAAAATGCCTAATTTTAAACTATATTATGAAGCAGTAGCCCTTTCAGTAATAAGTGACTGGTTTAATTTAACGGAGGAAAGAATTTTGAATATAGAAGGTTATGACTTGTTATATGGATGGCATGCGTATTTATTTTATGAAAAAAGAAGTGGATAGGGCTTTTAAGAATCATGTGTTGAGAAGTGCTCTTATGGTCTGGAAAAATATTCTTATAAATTAGATTACAAGATTCCTATATGGGCGAGCCCCAGACATGCAATAGAGAATATAAATATAGAACAGAAACAGGAAATGATTACTTATAAAGAACTTTTGTATGCTGAAGGAGGTAGATTGCAATTAAAATCATTACAGGTATTAAATGAAGAAGGGAGGAATTATACTTGGTTTCAATATGGGCAAATAAGTGCTAGATGGAAAGAAGATCAAAAATTGGTATAATGCAAAGGAGGAAAATTTAATAAAGCAAATTAGAAATCAGACCCAGGAGCATATAAAGAGATTGTATAATGTGTTGCTTGAAATAGATTCGGAAAAGGATTTGGTAAAGGATTGTATGATAAAATGGGCACAGAATATTCAGGAACCAATAATGTTGGAAACATGGGAGAAAATTTGGGTTAGAAATGTTAAGTTTACACAAGCACAGAATTTAAGGGAAAATTTTTATAAGATGTTTTATAGATGGCATTTAGATCCCAAAAAATTATCATGTATGTATCCTAATATCCAAGCGAAATGTTGGAGGTGTGATTGTGATGATGCTACATATTTTCATATTTGGTGGACTTGCAAGAAAATTAAGGTCTTTTGGATAAGAATTTGGTGGATTATTCAAAATGTACTGAAGAAGAAGATAAAGTTCCTGCCACAATTTTTCCTTTTGGGAATTATAACGGATTGTACAGGGATTGAGACTAAACTGATTCTGAATTTAATAACAGCAGCAAGACTGTTGATTGGACAATACTGGAAGAAAGAAGAGGTACCTACAATAGAAGAATGGATACTGAAAGTCATTAATTTGGCTGAGATGGCTAAAATCTCAGCTTTTTTAAAAGACAATACGCAGGAAAGATATTTAATTGAATGGAAAAAATGGATTGATTATCTACAAAACAGATATCAAATTAAGAAATATCAGATTGCCTTTGAATAATTAGGAAGTTATTTTATGTAATGGGGAGGGGGTTGGGAGATGAAAAGCTTTGGATGAGGTTAATTGGATTGGAAGGGAAAATTTTATTCTATGTCTGGTTTATGTATAACAATACCTTGTGATTGACCAAGCCGGGGGAGGGGGAAGGGGGTTTTCTGGGAGGGAGGGGGGGAAAAAGGGGGAAAATGTTTTTGTTTTTTTAAAACTTTTTCAATAAAAAAAAAAGAATTAATGGATTAAATCACTTTCCTGGAAATGGAGAAGGCATCATTTTTCCTGAGCTTCCTGAATGTCATGGAAGAAAAAGAGGAAGACCTGGGGGAAAAATGGTTGAAATCATAGCAGAGCTAGTATAGAGAGATAAATCGGAAATAAGGGGTACCATAGATGAAATCTATCGAATACACAACAATTATATGAGAAGGCATCGCTTAGCACAGGAAGTGCATATAAGATTCTCCAAACATAAAAAACCAATAAGAGATGAAATCTATAAAAAATCAAGAGAAGAGACTGTAACATATAAAGGGAAAGAAATTATAATTTTAAAACAAATCCCATGCAGAATTCGAGAGCAAATACAGCAGTACCATTTTCTAAGATCACGCCTCATAAAATATAAAGTAATTTTATAAGGTGGCTTATCCCCGAAGTTATACTAATTACATGGCAAGATAAGAGGTTCAAAGTAGACTCGATAAGGAAAGCTCAAGAATTGTATAAAAATTATTTGGAAGAGGAACAAGAAAGCAAGGATGAATTAGAAAGTAGAAGTCAAGAAGATGACCTACAAGAGGAATTAGAAAGAGAGAGAGAGTTAAGAAGAACTCAAAAAAAAAAAAAAAAGAACAAGAAGAAAAAGAAGGATCAAGAAAAAGAGAAAAAAAAATGAAACAAGAAGCACCAAGAAACAAATACAGTAAGATATGGAAGAGACATTATCCCTATTTTCAGTGAACATCAACAGTTTAAATGCACAGAAAAAGAGAACACAAATATTTACAAAATTAAAAAACTAGATATAGATGTGATTTGTCTGCAAGAGGTCCATATAAAAAAAGGATTCCAAAAACTATTGGAAAATAAGAAATTGGAATGACTATATGGATCATTATCACAACAGAAAAAAAGAGGAATAGCAGTGTATATAAAAGAAAAAATAAATTCAGAATTAGCCTATGCAGATGATGGGGGGAGAACTTTGATAATAAAACTAGACATGGAATATAAACAAATTTTATTAGTAGTTGTATATGCTCCAAATAAAAATCAACAGGAATACTACAAAAAAATTGCACGATACAATAAAAGAACAATGATAATGTATGTATTATAGGAGACTATAATGCCATAGTTGATAGTAAAAGAGATTACCATAGCAATAAGAAAAATAAAAAAAGAAGAAGGAAATATTACCCAAAGAATTCTTTAACATGGCATTAGAACTAAGGTTAAGAGACATATGGAGAGAAATTCACAAAGAAGAAAGGCAATATAAATGCGAGCTCAAGCCTTTCTTTTTTCACCAAGCGGGGCTGGCCTGATTGATTTTAATATGGGGGGTTTTAGCTGGTTTTTTAACAGGGTTTTAGCTTTTGAAAAATTTTAGCTAATATTTTAAGTATACAGCGGTCGAATTAGATTTTTAAACTTGTTATAGCATTTTAATTTGTTTTGGATTTTTGTTGTTTTATTTGCTGTACACCGCCCTGAGTCTTCGGAGAAGGGCGGTATAAAAATATGAATGAATAAATAAATAAATAAATAAATATACATATTATTTCCATCCCCATCAATCGTGGTCTAGGATTGACATGGTCTGGATGACAACACAATTGCAAATAGAAATAGAAAAAATAGAAATGACAGAAGCAGAAATTCAAAATTATTTAGAGGAAATGTATGCAAATTGATGGAAGAATAGAAAGAAGTATTAAACCAGCCAATCTCTGGAACAGAATTCGAAATGGCAATAAAAAGACAAAAAACAATAAAACGCCGGGCCCAGATGGAATACCAGTTGAAGTATATAGGAGTATTAAAAAACAAACAGGAGGATTAATGCTGGAAATATTCAGTAAAGCATTACAGCATACAAACATACCCCAAACATGGACAGAAGCATTAATTACACTTATACCTAAGGAAGACACAGACCAGCAATTAGTACAAAACTACAGGCCTATCTCTTTATTGAATTCTGACTATAAAATATATATGTCAATTATTGTGGAAAGATTAAAAACAATTTTAGATAAATATATACATCCAGATCAGAGGTTGTGATCAGGTTGTGATTAGAGAGAGTCTAGAGCCAAGGGAGACCACTGTACCTCAGATTGCCGGGTGTGAATCCCTCTTTGTGAGGTGGGGTCATAGATGTCAGATGGGCTTGTTTGTCACTTACCTGGCTCCTTGCGGCGTGGCAGCAGCCCTGCCCGAGCTCCTGGAGGTACTTGCCAGTGTGGCGGTTGAGACCCCCAGACTTATAGTCATGGGGGACATTAATTTGCCATCGACCGGCCTGTCATCTTCAGCTGCTCGGGAGTTCACGGCTTCCATGACGGACTTGGACCTGACTCAAGTAGTTGATGGCCCCACTCACAGTGGGGGTGGCACTCTGGATTTGATTTTTATCCCTGGTCAGTGGTTGAAGGATCTGGACTTGAGGGATTTAGTCATTGAGCCTTTGTCATGGTCAGATCACTTCCTCCTTTGCCTAGACTTTCTGACCGCCACTCAACACCGCAGGGAGACGGAACCAATACGTTGGTTCCGTCCCAGGCGCCTGATGGACCCGGAGAGGTTCCAGACGGAGCTTGGGCCGTTTCCTGAGGGTCTGGCTCACAGCACGGCCGAGGAACTTGTCGCGGCTTGGGAACGAGCCGCGGCGGGGGCCTTGGATCGTGTCGTGCCTTTGCGGCCTCTGACCCGGCGTAGGTCTCAACCAGCTCCCTGGTACTCCGGGGAGCTGAGGGAGATGAAACGCCGGAGAAGACGCCTAGAGAGTTCCTGGAGGTCTAGTCATTCAGAGGCTGATCGGACACTAGTTAGGTCCTATACTAGGACCTACCTAGT
This sequence comes from Ahaetulla prasina, assembly GCF_028640845.1. NCBI lineage: Eukaryota > Metazoa > Chordata > Lepidosauria > Squamata > Colubridae > Ahaetulla > Ahaetulla prasina. Next base: position 43,740,109 of record NC_080545.1, on the reverse strand, counting down.
GGCAATGAGGGAAGCGAGACGTTGCTATGTCTCGTCCCTCATTGCGTCGGCAGATAACCGCCCGGCCGCCCTGTTTCGGGTAACTCACTCTCTCCTTCAACAGGGAGAGCAGGATGACCCGTTGCAGGGACGTGCTGAGGAGTTTAGTGGTTATCTATATGACAAAATCATTCAGCTTCGGGACGGTCTGGACCAAAATTGGGTAGATCCGGGTGGGATGTCTGAGAGCCGTCTTGTTGAGACTGTTTGGGATGAGTTTGACCCTGTGGCTCCCGAGGACATGGACAGGTTACTGGGTAGTTTGAATGCCACCACATGTTTACTGGACCCGTGTCCCTCCTGGTTGGTGCTGGCCACACAGGATGTGACATGAGGCTGGCTCCAGGGGCTTACAAATGCTTCTTTGCAGGAGGGGGTCTTTCTGGCCGCCTTGAAAGAGGCGGTGGTGAGGCCTCTCCTCAAGAAGCCTTCCCTGGACCCAGCTGTGTTAGGTAACTATCGTCTGGTCTCCAACCTTCGCTTCGCGGCGAAGGTTGTAGAGAGTGTGGTGGCATGTCAGCTACCCCGGTACCTGGAGTAAACCGTCTATCTAGACCCGTTCCAGTCCGGTTTCCGACCCGGTTACAGCACTGAGACAGCTTTGGTCGCGTTGGTGGATGATCTCTGGAGGGCCAGGGATAGGGGTTGTTCCTCTGCCTTGGTCCTATTAGACCTCTCAGCGGCTTTTGATACCATCGACCATGGTATCCTGCTGCACCGGTTGGAGGGATTGGGAGTGGGAGGCACCGTTTATCGGTGGTTCTCCTCCTATCTCTCCGATCGGTCGCAGACAGTGTTGACGGGGGGGCAGAGGTCGGCCCCGAGGCGCCTCACTTGTGGGGTGCCTCAGGGGTCGATCCTCTCGCCCCTCTTGTTCAACATCTATATGAAGCCGCTGGGTGAGATCATCAGTGGTTTCGGTGTGAGGTACCAGCTGTACGCTGATGACACCCAGCTGTACTTTTCCACACCGGACCACCCCAGCGAAGCTATCGAGGTGTTGTCCCGGTGTCTGGAAGCCGTACGGTCTGGATGGGGAGAAACAGGCTCAAGCTCAATACATCCAAGACGAAGTGGCTGTGGATGCCAGCATCCCGGTACAGTTAGCTGCAGCCTCGGCTGACTGTTGGGGGCGAGTCATTGGCCCCAATGGAGAGGGTACACAACTTGGGCGTTCTCCTGGATGGACGGCTGTCTTTCAAAGATCATTTGACGGCCGTCTCCAGGAGAGCTTTTTACCAGGTTCGCCTGGTCTGCCAGTTGCGCCCCTTTCTAGACCGGGATGCCTTATGCACGGTCACTCATGCTCTCGTGACATCTCGCTGGACTACTGCCCCTTGAGGAGCACCCGGAGACTCCAGGTAGAATGCGGCTGCGCGGGTGATAGAGGGAGCCCCTCGTGGCTCCCATGTAACACCTCTCCTACGCAGACTGCACTGGCTGCCTGTGGTTTTCCGGGTGCGCTTCAAGGTTTTGGTAATGATCTTTAAAGCGCTCCATGGCATAGGGCCGGGTTACTTACGGGACCGTCTGCTGCCACCGAATGCCTCCCACAGAGAGGGACTCCTCAGGGTGCCATCAGCTAGGCAGTGCTGACTGGCGACGCCCAGGGGAAGGGCCTTTTCTGTGGGGGCTCCCACCCTCTGGAACGAGCTTCCCCCAGGACTTCGTCAACTTCCCGACCTTCGGACCTTCCGCCGCGAGCTTAAGACACATCTATTTATTTGCGCAGGACTGGACTAGATTTTTTAAATTTTAATTGTTTAAATTTTAGATTTGGTTTTAAATTGGGGTTTTATTATTTATATGTCTATTTTAAATATTCGGCCTATTTAATAAGTTTTTTAGACTAATGTTTTACTTTGTATATTTATGTTGTTTTTAGATGGCTGTACACTGCCCTGAGTCCCTAGGGAGATAGGGCGGTATAAAAATATGAATAAATAAATAAATAAAATAAATAAATAAATAAAAATAAATAAATAAATCAAAATGGTTTCCTGCCTGGTCGACAAATCAAAAATTAGACTGGGACCATAATTGACATATTAGAGTATTCTGAATTACACCCAGAGAAACAAGCTTCACTGGTTTTCCTTGATGCCCAAAAAGCTTTTGATAATTTGAATTGGAGATTCATGATACAACAAATTAAAAAAAATGGAATTTGGATCCAGATTTGAAAAGACGATTGAAAATATATATTCAAAGCAAACTGCAAGGGTGATTATTAACCAAGACATGACAGATAGATTTGAAATAACAAAAGGTGGAAGACAAGGATGCCCACTTTTCCCACTTCTCTTTATACTATCATTGGAGCCACTCTTAAAAAAATTAGGGAGGATCAGGAGATAAAAGAATTGAAAATAAAAAAATGAGGAGTATAAACTGCAAGCCTTCGCAGACAATATGGTTTTTATAATTGAGGAACCCTTAAAATCAGGCCCCAAACTGATTTTAAAAATAGAAGAATTTGGCATAGTGGCAGGTTTGAAAATTAATAGGAAGAAATCCAAATTGCTAACAAAAAACCTTACAAAAAAACAAGAGATAGAATTAGAAAATAGTATGAACATTCAGACAACAACAACAAAATAAAATATCTAGGGATTTGGCTAACAGCAAGAGGTTCCTCAACTAAAAAATATAATTATGACAAATTAATACTGCAAATTGGGAAAGATTTGGAAAATTGGAAAAATTTATAAATTTCATGGATGGGAAGAGTGGCAGCAATAACAATGAATATCTTGCCCAAAATCTTGTTCCTCTTCCAGGTTACACCAATAAGAATAGGAAAAAATTACTTTGATTTATTAAATAGATTGACCTCAAAATTTATATGGCAAGGAAGAAAGCCTAGAATCAGATTAAAAACTCTACAGGATACCAAAGATAGGGGAGGAGTAGCCTACCAGATTGGGAAATTTATTACCAAGCAGCATGCCTGACATGGTTAAAGGAATGGATGGAGTTGGGGAAAAAAAGAATTTTAACAATAGAAGGCCACGACCTACAGATAGGATGGCATGCATTCTTGTGGGGTGAAAAGTACAATACCCATGGGTATTTTAGGAGACACATAATTAGGAATTCATTATTAATAATTTGGAATAAAATTAAAAAACAATACTATATACTATACCATCTTGGATTTCCCCCAACGAAACACTAACACATCCAAATTTAATAGATTAGACCAAAATAATTAGGTACAGGGATATATCAAATGAATTGGGAAAATTAAAAACAAAAAAAGAATTGGAACAGGATTTGAATAGGGAAGTCGAATGATGGATGTACTTCCAAATTAGATCAAAATATATAGAAGATACAAAGACTAATCAGATACAATTGGAGCAAAATGAATTGGATAAAATAATATATGGGAAGGACCAAAAATTAATTAGTAAAACATATAATTTCTTGTTATGGTATAAAATGGAAGAGGAAATAGTGAAATACTATGATCAAATGGGCAAGAAACTTCAATCATACAATAGAACTAGACAAGTGGTAAAAGATGTGGAGAACAAACATGAAATTGATAATATCGACAGCACACAAGGAAAACCAGTTGAAGATGTTTCACAGATGGCATCATCCACCAGCTAGAATAGCAAAGATGTTCCCTAGTAACTCACCAAAGTGTTGGAAATGTAAGAGTAACTATGGAACATATTATCATTTCTGGTGGACCTGCCAGTGGCAAAACAATTCTGGGCCAAAATCAAAAAGTGGTTAGAAGAGATAATACAGGAATCAATAAAGGGAGAGCCAGAACAATTCTTATTAGGGATTCCAACAGAAACCTATACAAAGGATACACAATAGTTAATACTACACATATTAACAGCAGCATGTATAGTTTACACGCAAAATTGGAAGAAGGAGAACCCACCAATAGAAGAAGATTTAATTAAGAAAATCATAGAATGTGCAGAGATGGATAAACTCACAAAAGAAATCAAAGAAAAAGAGGATACAGAATATTATAAGGTCTGGTGTAGATGGTATGAATGGTTAGAAAATAGGAAAGATAATGAAAACTGAACAACAGAGTAAAATCTGTGTGTAGATGAAATAAAGAAAATATAGATGAATGTAGATGAAATGTAGATGAAATAAAAGAAGATAGATAATATAAAAGTAGAATAGGACAGAATTAAAATATGTATAAATAGTAAGAAATGACCACTTTGAATAGCTGATAAGAAACAGTGATATGTATATAAATGTTGTATGTTTGTCTTGTGTTTTAATGTGTTCAAAATAAGAAACTTTTTATTAAAAAAAATTCCCCAAAACAACAATAACAAAGCTCTTAGCTAACTACAGGAGATGTTTGAAAGCTGCTATTTATACCAAATGAGGAATTTCAAATATGGCCCATGTCATAGTTACTAGATTCTTGTTTAGAATCTGTAAACAACAGCATATAAAAAGTAAACATCTCTGAGGGAGATGGGCAGTTAAGAAATATGAAATATAAATAAATAAAAATGTGCATTCATATTTGCAAAAATGTCATGTTTAATTTTTTGCAATATAAAGGTTGTATGAACTTCATGCATTCTAACTTTGAACATTTGCATGCAGTTATATAGAATTCAGCATGCTGTTGCTGTGAAGATAGAAGCCATTTTGAACACCTGGAAGAAAAATAAGACAAAATCACAAATACATTATAATGCATCCTGTCCTACTTGAGTTTCTTTTCTTCAAAGAAAAAACAAAAAAGTCCAGTTACCTCTTGAAAAAGCAACTTTGGAACAACCATGACCTGGATGACTGAGAATCTCCATAGACATTTAGCTTTGCCTTTTGGGATGCACAGCCTTCGAATGATGTGTGAGTATGAACAGATCTCCACAAAAAAAGATAAAAAACTGCAGACTACAAAAACCATTAGTGCTTCAGTTTGAGAAGCAGAAAACTCAGACTTATCCTCAACAGCCTGTGCCTATGTTCAACAATGAAGGAACACAGGGTGGGGGAAAACATCCTATACAAAGCATCGTTCCACAACAAGTCCTTTCAGCAGTTCCAAGAAGGCCACCTCCCCACCCACTGGAGACCCCTGGATTCTCACCCCAACCCCACCCGGCTCCCACAGGCACCACCCACATGAGTGATGTCAAGCTGGTCATGCCCCAGTTGGCTGCAACCATCCCGGCCATGCCTCTCCTCCGCCCTGGCCCCTGGAGGAGAACCACAATGCTGATCCAGCCTTCAATGAAATCAAGTTTGACACCCCTGATCTAGAAGAATTCAAATGACCAACTGTCTGTAAGGAATATAAATCCTTCCCTTCCCCACCATCCAGTCAGAGCTAAAGAAACTTCTTAGATGAGAAGTGAAACATCTTCAAAGAAAAAACAAGAAAGTCCAGTCGCCTCTTGAAAAAGCACCTTTGGGACAGTGAAGGTCTTTATGGTTTCTTGCTACTGCCATCTTTTGCAAATTTTTCTCTGAAGAATTGATATCAAACAGAGTTTCCACACAGCTCTCCTATGCATAACAGGCAACATCTCATTGTGTCTGACAGAGTGATTCCTTTTCTTGTTTCCTTTCCTCTCCCCATTTCCTTTGCTATCAATCATAATTAAATGACCCCACTTGCAGTCCCAAGCTTTATCTGATTCCTTCTACTTCTCGTTCATATTTTTTTTTCACCTTTCAACCTATTCTCATTCCTGTAATTTATCTGTGTAGTGTAATCTTCAAGCAGGAACTTACCACAGTTAGTTCAAGGACAGCCAAATTCTTTCAAGCTGTTGAACAGGATTTTAATCACATTCTTTTTCCTCTCAGCTCTACAGGTAGTCCTTGAGTTATGACCACAGCAGGGACCAGAATTTCCATTGCTAAGCAAGGTGGTTGTTAAGTGATTCATGTTATTATTAAGCAAATCTGGCTTTCCCCATTGACTTTGCTTGTTGGAAGCCAGCTGTGAAGAGCGCAACAGGATACTGCAACATGCTGGTTGCCAAGTGCTTAAATTTTGATCATGTGATATTGCTGATGCTCTGATGGTTGTAAGTCCGAGGTCCAGTTGTAAGTCATTTTTGTCAGTGCCATTCTAACTTCTAACTATTGCTAAACTAATGGTTGTAAGTAAATGGCTACTTGTATAAATTTACACTTCTCCCCCTGTACCACCTGAAAGGCAACCCTGGTAATATTTGCTTAGACAAAGGTGGCAAAAGAGGTTCTTGTTTGCCAAGTCAGAGCCTCCACATTTTACTACAATGAAACAATGTTGTCAATAAGACATTATTATAAAAATGAAGACTTATTCAAGTTCATGGGCTTATCCATTGCAAGACACCGTCATTTTGTTTTACCTTGGTTGTAAAACTAGTTGCTTATTTTTCCTAAATTCAACTAGTTACAAAGGCTAGTATATTTGCAAAATGTAAAATTCCCCTGAGCTTAATTTAGAGCAAGCATCCTTGCAAGACATAAGCAGATACATCTTTTGATATTAGCTAAGATCAGATGTGAGATTGTCTAATGTAGTTCTCAAACTGTTCAAATGGTTCTTAAGCTGTTTGGCTCCGTTACCTCTTTTCTGGGACTCAAATAATATTGTTATCTTCCATGCCCCCCCCCCACCAAAAATTCCAGACTCTATTGTTTTACAGAGGAATCTCAGCAACCCCATTCACAATCAAACAATTACAAATTGTATCATTACCCCCAGGCTATGCTCAAATCACCCCCAATTTAAAAATCACTGTTCTAATGTTATCATTTTATCTGTGATATTCAATTTACATGTTTATATATTGTTTCTTAATGTTATAAATATAAGCTTTATAAGTTAATAATAAGAAGTTGGAATTATTATTATGGTTAGTCTCATAGCCAGATGTTTAAATTGGATCTGGCATTTTTATCCATCTATTGATAATTGTAAACTGAGGAATATTATGTGGCAGGAGCTTGTCTGTTCGAATTCTAAAGTCCCACTTTAGTGTCTTCATTTTCTATTACTTTGTCTATATTGTGGTCCCATCAATCCTGGCTTGCAGGTAAATGGTATTTCTTGCAGATCTTCCAATGCATCATTGTTGCTACATTGTTATGCCATTGTTTGTAGTTAGTCTGTGCAATCTTCTTGTAGCAGATGAGTAGATGGCCCACTGTTTCTTCAGCTTCTTTGCAGAGATGGCATTTGCTGTCTGTTGTTGTCTTTTCAATTCTGGATGTGTATGCATTTGTTTTAAGGCTTTTGCAGCCAGAATTGTCCTCACTGTCTCTTCCTTCACCTTTCCTGCTCTTAACCATTGCCAAGTCTTGCTATCTGCTTGACTGGTAATAAATTTATGCACTTGCCATGTAATAATTTGCCTTGTCAAATCCCTTTTCTATTCTTCATTTAGTCTTTCTGATAAGCTGGTTTGGTCTCTCCAGTACTCAGTAAGCCTTCGTAACATACTAGCTTCAATGTATCTTCTCCACTATCCTTCAGATATTCTTACAATGCCCTTTTTTCTTCTTCATATTATTTTTATTATCTGTTCCCAACATCATTATATTATTATTATTTAATACAGCTACCCATTTATGTACTTTGGGAAATGGCCTCTTAGAGCTACCCTGCTGGTGGAAGATTTGATAGCACACTTGATTAAAATAAGTTGAAAGACAACTACTTGGGAGATTGTCTGGAAAAACAAGCTTTCAAATTCAGGGCCTATTTTTGTGTTATAGCAGACGTTTTGTTTCTAAAATTGCTTAGGCCTGTTTTGAATAAATATAGGCCTGTGTATAATCTCAACAATATACCCAGGCCTACAAGTCCAAGAACATTAGAAATAGAGTGTACAGATTTAAAAATAATATTTTGTAAGGAAAAAAACAGGTTTTAAGAGCAAAAATGCCACAATAATAGTGGAATTAAGGATGAGCAAGAAAAGAACTTCAGGCAAATTGAAGTTTAGGAGAAAGTTGAAAGTTGGAAAAGACTACTAGCCTCTTTCTAGTCCAGTTGCACCCTTCTTTTCGATCCTCTTAGCTGCCCTAAGGCAAGTATTTTACTGGCCTTGCATATCTTAGTGAGGCTGTTACTCTGTTTATGAGAAACCTTGGTACTTCACCTAAAATGCTACCAGATTGGACCGAATCGGGTGAGTAGGTAGCGGAGATTGGGTCTGGTACGCCAAACTGGTAGCAATCGCTGGCTGGCCATCCCCCCGAACCAGTCCATGGCCCACAGTCCAGCCTTTGCAAGCTGGACACTGCGACACTGGGAAGGCAGCTGCACCGTATGCTCACCACTTGATTGCCCTTTGGTCAGGGGCCGGGGCCTGTTCCCCAAGGCCCCGGAGCCACCACTTTCTTGCTGCCTGCCTCAACCGGGGCGAGGAATGAACCATTCCCCAACACCACCCTTGCCCTGGAGCCGCTGCCCACTCTCCCTTCGCCACGCTGTGTATACTTACCTTCCATCAGCGGCTGGCTTCCAGGAAAGGCAAGCGTCCAAAAGTTACCGGAGCCATTCTCCTTCTTGAATATGCCGCTGCCATCACTGCCTTGTTCCATGCTCTGGCTGCACAAATGCACACCATTTATTTCATTAATTTATCAGTGGCAGGTTGGGTGTGCGCTTGCGCAGCCAGCACATGGAACAAGGCAGTGATGGCGGCGGCATATTCAAGAAGGAGAGCTCTGGTAACTTTTGGATGCTTGCCTTTCCTGAAAGCCGGCTGCTGAAGGAAGGTAAGTACACACAACATGGCAAAGGGAGAGCAGGCAGCGGCTCCGGGTCAAGGCTGGTGTTGGGGAATGGTGCATTTCCCGACCCAGTTGAGGCAGACGGTGGCTCTGGGGCCTCGGGGAATGGGGCATCCCTGGGCCCTGGGCCCTGACCGAAGGTGAAGGGCGAGCGGGTGGCAAGTGGGTGGCAGCTCTGGGGAAAGGCCACAGTCAGGGAATGGTGCATTCCCCGACCCAGTTGAGGCAGGCTGTGAACAGGTGGTAGCTCCGGGGTCTCGGGGAATGGCACATCCCCGGGCCCTGGCCCCCAACCCAAAATGAAGGGCGAACAGGTGGCAAGCGGGTGGCAAGTGGGCGGAGAGGCTGAAGCTGCAGGCATCTTGCAAAAAGAGAAAAGGCAGAATAGAAATTAAAAAAAATTTCCTACTAGGTTTTTTGGGCATGGCTTGGTGGTGTGGGGGTTGTGACTGAGTGGGCATGGCTGTGACATTGAGTTGGCCACACCCACTCAGTCACATGACACACCCACCCACCAAGCCACACCCACAGAAATGGTAGGGAAAATTTTTAGATTTCACCTCTGTCTAGAAGCTCTTCTTATTTTTCTGAATTAAATTCCCAGTGTTCTTAACTTTTGGCCATGCTACTTCTGACTAATTTAGGAATGTTTAATATATTCCTTCATTAGATTTATTTCCTCTGTTTTCCTCCAGGAGCTCCAGCACTTTCTCAAGAGTCTTTCTGGCAGTTAGGCTGAATAATGGTTCAAATTCACCCAGTAAGATTCCGTGACTAGGTTTGGACTTGAAGCTCAGTGTCTCAGCTCTAGTCCAACATACTTAATACCACATGACACTGTACTATGAAGTTCCAGAATGGAACAACATCTCAGTTGAATAATCCCTTTTCAGCAAAATGGCCAGTTTATCAGTTAATTTGTTTATCTGGAGTTTTATAATAAAGGCCTGACAGTAAGTCAAATCAACTCAAAATCCTGCTCAATATCTGGAAACACAGAATAGCAGAATTGGAAGGAACCTTGTAGGTCATCTAATCCAACTCCCTGCTCAAGAAGGAGTTTCTTACAAGTGGCTGTCCAGTCTCTTCCTGAAAGCTTCCTGTAATGAAGCACCCACAACTTCTGAAGGCAAGCTGTCCCATTAATGGATTGATTTTTTTTCTCACTGTCAGAGTATTTATTTCTAGGTTGAATCTCTCCTTAATCAGTTTCCATCCTTTGTTCCTTGTCTGGCCTTCAGGTGCTTTGGAAAATAGATTGTCCCCTTCCTCTCTGTGACAGCACCTCAAATATTGGAACATTTCTATTATGTCATCCCTGGTCCTTCTCTTCATTAGACTAGCCATGCCCAGTTCTTGCAATAATTCTTCATATGTTTTAGCTTCCAGCCCCTAATCATCTTTGTTGCTCTTCTCTGACTCTTTAGATTCTCAACATATTTTTTACAGTGTGGTAACCAAAACTGGATGCAGTATTCTAGGTGTTGTCTTACTAAGGCTTTATAGAGTGATATTAATATCTCACATGATCTTGACTCAATCTGTCTGTTGATGCAATTTAGGATTGCATTGATTGTTTTGGCTGCTGCCATACACTGCTGACTCATATTTAATTGATTGTCCACTAGGACACCAAGATCCTTCTCACAGTTATTTCTTAAGCCAGGTTTTACCTAATCTGTACGTGTAGTTTTGTTTTTTCTTGCCTAAGTGTAAGACTTTACTTTTCTCTACGTTGAATTTTTTAGAAAGGGCCCAGTGTTCAAGTCTGCTGAGATCTGGATCTTGAGCCTATGCAGGGGTATCAAACTCAATTTCATTGAAGGTCAGATCAGCATTGTGGTGTCCTCCAAGGGTCGGGAGGAGGAGGGGTGTGACCATAGTGATTGCGGCTGACTGGGTGTGGCCCAGGGGCATGGCCATCATGGTCACTCATGTGGGTGGTGCCTGTATGGGCCAGGCAGGGTTGTGGAGGGAATTCAGGGGTCTCCAGTGGGTGAGGCAGTTGGCGGGAGGCTCATCCCATGGGAAGAGAAGAGACGAAGCAGTGGGTGGGGCAGCTTCATCCAGAAGCCATCAGACACGACATGCTTGCCGCCCTTTGTGGGGTGGCAATGGTTTCTGGTACATGCTGCAGCTCTGGAGTCCACTGCTACAACCAGTCTGGCTGCCCAAGCAGAAGGTGGAGGCAGGGGGGAGGCACGTGATGTGGACCTCTGGATATGCTTACTTCATCCCACTGTGTCATGCCCCCATTGGAACCTGAATCTGTGGGGGAAGATGAACTGGAACAGGAGCCAAAAGATATCATGGGGGCGGCTCCGTTGGCATTGGGGGAAACTGGGGAAGGGCAGAGCCAGTCCAGGCAGGGCTTTTCAGGATTAGAAAGGCTTGTAGACAGGGAGGAGCAAGAGAGACAGAGCTCGGGTGATGAGCAAGGACCACCCCCTCCTGATCCTACAGCATGAAGAGAAGAGAGAAGGCGAGAACAATGCAAACTGAGCCGGCTCTGCCTTCCCCCCCACCCACCCCGGGAACCAAGATGTAAGGAGATGGCAGTGGGAGGGGCATTTGTCGGGAATAAGAATTGAATCCGTGGAGCCTCATGGGCACTTGCTGACACCTGGAGATTACTGTGCTCTGTCTTGTGGGGCTTGCCTGGTTTGCCTGCTTCACTGAACTTCTTGCTCTGGTTGCTGTTTTGTAAACCTTGCTTACTGGACTTCTGGCCTTGGTTACTGCTTTGCTCACCTTGCTTACTAGGCTACTCGCAGTCAGAAGCTGTTGAAGGTGCGTGTGAGAGCTTTGCTCCAGGACTTGTAATAAGTGTGGGGACATTTGGGGGCAATGTTGGCAATGTTGGAGCAATAAAGGGAGTTAGATTTGTTCTCTGGCTGTGTTGCTTTCATGCCACCCCCCGAGTCATCACACACTGTCTGTTTTGCTTGTGGTTGAAGAGCTGATCATCTTCTCCTCAGGCCCCTCGCAGGTTTTTCCCTTGGCCTTCACATGGAGCATGTTCCTCTCATGCACCTGATGCACCTTGGCCCTGCTGAGGGCTGCCACCACAGCTGCTTGGCAGACCCACTCAGCATGAAGGAAGTGAAGTGGCCAGCTGAGTAGAGGTGGTAGAGCATGCCCAGGCCCAGTAGGCAAAAGATGGCCACCACGAGCAGGGAAAGCCTGATCCCCATTGGTGTCATGGCTGCCCAAGCCTAGAAGAGATGGGTGGAGGCACACAATCCCAGCTGGGCCTGGGTGGCCATGGCATCAATGGGGATCTAGCTTTCCCCGCTCTCAGTGGCTGACTTTTGTCTGCTGGCCCTGGGTGTGCTCTACCATCTCTATTCAGCCTTTTTAGATGACTGCTTCACCTCCTTCATGCTGGGTGGGCCTGGTGCTCTGGGATGGGATAGGCTGGGGCAAGGCGATGCTGGACCGATGCCTCCTGTGCGCATGCACACACGCTAGGATAGTGTGTTCCTGGCTCTTCCTGTGTGTATATGCACATGCCGGTATGGGGTGTTAGCCGGTTACAAATCCATCTGGTGGTGATGCTATCTATCCCACCTTTTTCTGGCTTATCAAGAAGTAGGTTGTGGTCTACTTTGTTGAATGCTTTACTGAAATCTAAGTAAACTATGTCCACAGCATTTCACTGGTCTACTAATTTAGTCGCTTTGCCAAAGAATGAAATAAGATTGATTTGTCATGATCTGTTATTAACAAACCCATGCTGGCTTCTAGTTATTACTTTATTCATTTCTAGATGTTTGCAGATCCGTTTTTTAAATTATCTTTTCCAGTATCTTTCTCAGGTATTGATTTTAGGCTGATTAGTCTGTAATTTCCTGGGTCCGTTTCCCCCCCTTTTTTTTGAAGATGGAAATAACATCGGCTCTTTTCCAATCCTCAGGTGTTCCAGGATATTTAAAGGTACTTAAATTTAAATACTTAAATATTTAAATAGTTAAATATTTAAATAATTAAATATTTAAAGATATTTAAAGTACAATGGTTCTGAGATGACATCTACCACTTCCTTTAGAATTCTGGGGTATAATCAGTTGGGTCCCAGTGATTTATATTCATCAAGATCAGGTATTCTTTTACCATTTTCTTGCTTATTGTAATTTTTACTTCTAGTTTATCTTTTACAGTTATGATTTTGTTAGCTTGGGCTATGGTTTCTTTTTGCATGAAGACTGATGCAAAGAATGTGTTAAGCAATTCTGCTTTCTCTCTACTGTCTCTAACTTCCTTACCATCGTCTCTCTTTGGTGGACTGACTGTTTCCTTGACTTTTTCTTGTTATTTATATGTTGAAAGAAACTTTTTTATTATTATATTTGATAATAAAATATCAAATATCTTTTGTTGCAAGTCTTTGTTTATTCTGAGCCTTTGCTTTCCTGACTTCATCTTTGCAGATTCAAGCTATCTGCTGATATTCTTCCTTCGTTATGTGTCCCTCTTTCCATTTTTTGTACTTACATTTTTTGTCTTTCAGTTTACCAGAGACATTTTTGTGCAGCCGTGATGGTTTCTTCTTGGATTTCTTGTTTTTCTTTTTCAGTGGTATTGTGCTGGAGTGGGCTTTTATGATTATATTTTTCAGAGTTTCACAAGCTTCTTTAGTTGTTTTCCTCTTTAGGATTTTCATCCAAAGATGAAACGAAGATGAATTAAACAAGAAAAGTTTTTTCTTTGTAAAAGACCAGTTGAAATAAGAAATAGAGTACTTTAGGCTAAAGGCTGAATTAATTGTCAGAATGCTAAATTGCTTGTGGAAATCAACCAGCATTTGTGCCTTGCCTTATTCATCAGGAATCCTAAGTAATCTCCAGACTATAAATCTAATAATAATAACAACAAAAACAAAAACAACAACAACAACAACAGAGTTGGAAGTGATCTTGGAGGTCTTCTAGTCCAACCCCCTGCCCAGGCAGGAAACTCTACACCATTTCAGACAAATGGCTATCCAACATTTTCTTAAAAATTTCCAGTGTTGGAGCATTTACAACTTCTGCAGGCAAGTTGTTCCACTGATTAATTGTTCTAACTGTCAGGAAATTTCTCCTTAGTTCTAAGTTGCATCTCTCCTTGATTAGTTTCCACCCATTGCTTCTTGTTCTACCCTCAGGTGCTTTGGAGAATAGTTTGACTCCCTCTTCTTTGTGGCAACTCCTGAGATATTGGAACACTGCTATCATGTCTCCCCTAGTCCTTCTTTTCATTAACTAGGCATACCAAGTTCTTGCAACTGTTCTTCATACGTTTTAGCCTCCAGTCCCCTAATCATCTTTGTTGCTCTTCTCTGCCCTCTTTCTCGAGTCTCAACATCTTTTTTACATCGTGGCGATCAAAACTGAATGCAGTATTCCAAGTGTGGCCTTACCAAGGCATTATAAAGTGGCACTAACACGTCACATGATCTTGATTCTATCCCTCTGTTTATGCAGCCCAGGACTGTGTTGGCTTTTTTAGCAGCTGCTGCACACTGCTGGCTCATATCTAAATGGTTGTCCACTAGGACTCCAAGATCCCTCTCAGAGGTACTACTATTGAGCAAGGTACCACATATCTGATACCTGTGCATTTTGGGTTTTTTGCCTAAATGTAGAACCTTACTTTTTTCGCTGTTGAATTTCATTTTGTTAGATAGAGCCCAATGTTCTAGTCTGTCAAGATCTTTCTGTAACTTGAGCCCATCTTCTGGAGTGTTGGCTATTCCTGCCAGCTTGGTGTCATTTGCAAATTTGATCTATCTATCCCATCTATCCCCTCGTCCAAATCATTGATGAAGATGTTGAAGAGTACTGGGCCTAAAACAGAGCCTTGGGGTACTCCACTGCATACTTCCCTCCATGTGGATGTAGTTCCATTGAGGACTACACGCTGAGTGAGGTTGGTCAGCCAGTTACGAATCCATCTGGTGGTGGTGCTGTTTAACCCACATTTTTCTACTTTATCTAGTAGTAGGTTATGGTCTACTTTATCAAATGCTTTACTGAAGTCCAAGTAAATTATATCGACAGCATTCCTCTGGTCCACTAATTTTGTCATTTTGTCAAAGAATGCAATGAGATTAGTCTGGCATGATCTGTTTTTTACAAACCCATGTTGGCTTTTGGTTATTACTTTGTTTGCTTCTAGATGTTCGGTGATTCATTGCTTGATTATCTTTTCCAGAATCTTCCCTGGTATTGAGGTTAGGCTGATAGGTCTGTAGTTTCCTGGATCTGTTTTTCCCCCCCTTTTTTGAAGATGGGAACTACATCAGCTCTTTTCCAGTCCTCTGGCAGTTCCCCTGTGTTCCAGGATCTTTGAAATATATAGTTCAGTGCTTCTGAGATTTCGTCTGCCAGTTCCTTCAGAACCCTGGGGTGTAATCCATCCGGTCCTGGTGATTTGCTTAATCACCAAATGGGAAGTAATGTTGTAAGCCTATTTGCTTAAACTATTAAGCCTATTTGCTTAATCACCAAATGGGAAATAATGTTGTAAGTGATGTTGTAAGCCTATTTTTAAGCAAATCTCTATCTTTCAAAAAGTCATTTGTTGCAAAGAGGAAAGGAGCATCTCCATGAATAATTAGTGAAATGAAAGTGAGAAATTTTCAGGGTAAGGTAAAAAGAATACTTGCCTCCTGTTTAATCTCATTAGAAAAATGGCAAAAAAAACAACATAGGTTTAAATTTGTTTCTAGAATTCACAGAATCACTGCAGAATGTGATCAACAGCTGTTTGTTCTCCCAACTATAAGGAAGAAATGCATTACATATCTATTATGATTTAAAATAGATTTATAAAAATTGAATAATATTTGGGGTGGGTGGGAAATACAACAGAGTACTTTATTAAGATAACAAGACTGAAAAAGAAACACATGGGTTTAGTTCAGCTTTTATTTTCAGATACAATTTTTATCCATAAGAGAATTTGGAAGTTGTTTTTAGCAAAACAAAGCCAATTTGCAGTAGAAGAATTAGTACAATATGGTTTTTTTTCATTTATTGTATTTATTTAAAATATTTGTATAATACTTCCTATTTTTAAAAACTTTAAATTTGTTACCTGATCACAAGTGAAATGAGCTATATATAAAAATATACATATTGTACTAAAACTAATGACTTTAAATGGCTTTAAAAACTAGAGTAAGGCTATTTTAAACCTCCAGTACAGCTTTCTACATATTCCCACATCAAAAAGACAGTAAACTCTGCCATTGACTTGGTAATTATGAGTGAGTAATGTATTAGAATCAGCAAAATGCAGGTGATTGTTGGTTAGTGATCAGAATTGGGAGTAGCAACTCTGTTGCTAAGTGCAACAGAGTTGCACTCTGTCATTAGGAAGAATATCATGTGACCATGATAGGCTTACAACATCACTTCCCATTTGGTGATTAAGCAAATCTCCATAGTCATAACGTGAGATGTTATATGGCTGTAATTTGCAATTTTATTTACATGTTCTTCATTAACTCTGCTTATTGAAAGCTAGTTGTGAAGCACAAATTGTGATTACTTGATTGTGAGATGCTTCAACAATAATAAATGCAAGTATTTGTCACAAAACAGGAAAATTTTATACTGCCATAACATCATTAAACAAGTGTCTATGGAGATTCTCAGTGATCCAGGTCATGATTGTCCGAAAAATGCTTTTTTTCAAGAGGTAACTGGACTTTCTGGTTTTATTTTGAAGATGTTTCACTTCTCATCCAAGGAGCTTCTTCAGCTCTGATTGGAATGGAGGAATGGAATGATTTATATTCCTTGCAGACAGCTGGTCATTTGCATTCTTTTATAGAGTTGTTGAGGCCCCCTGGAGGTTTATATGTGTCCTCAGGGTCACCTGAGTAATGCAAATGGGTTTGGAGCCTTCTTGGAACTGCTGAAAGGACTGTGTTGTAGACTAGAGATAGATTATGTAGTATCCCCTCTCATTCTGTTAAGAGAGAGCTGTTCAATTTTGACATAGAGTGGCCTTTGTCTTTTAAATGCAGATGGACTGCTGAATCTTGCCCTGTTGGGTTTGTTCTCCTATGTTGTGCCATGCATTTATGAATTGGTTGTTTTTGTTTCACCAATGTATAGATCTGCACATGTCTCTCTGCATTGTACTGCATATACCACATTGCTCAGTTTGGGTGTTTTATCCTTGGGGTGGACAAGCTTCTGCCTTAGTGTATTCTTGGGTTTAAAGTATGTACATATGTTATGTTGGCTGAAGATCCTCCTGAGCTTTTCAGATATTCCTGCAATGTATGGAATTACAACATTGCTTCATTTATTGTTTTCTTCTTTATCTGTTAAGGAGGCACTCCTGCTGGGTCTTTTTGGGGATTTGATGAAGATCCACTTGGGATAGCCACTCATTCGGAGGACTTTATGTCAGGGGTGAAATCTATAAATTTTCCCTACTGGTTCTGTGGGCGTGGCTTAATTGGTGGGCATGGCTTGGCGGTCAGATGGCTTGGTGGGCATGGCCAATAACAATAAATAATAAAAATAATAAACAAAGTATAAAAAACAATAAGAGGTACCAAAAACCAACTTTCACACTTTACACACACACACCACAACACAACTGACTCACACACAATGTAAAAGCAGCTGCACTTCACACTTCACATAGCCACAAAAAGCTCAAAAACCAACTTTCACACTTTACACACACACACAACTAACACACACACACACATACACACAATATGCCACATACAGCTTTCTGAGATTTTGTGTGTTTGTGTAGTTAGAGTGAAGCACTACAGAAACACACCAAATCTCAGAAAGCTGCACAAATATTTTATTTTATTTTATTTTATTGTGGACTTCAAATCCCAGAGTTCCTCAGCCAGCAAATCCAGCCACAACACTAAAAGATGCTTATCGGTCTTTACCATGAGCAGCTGTAGGACACTCTGATCATTGCATGATTCACCTTGTGGCTGCTTACAGGCAAAGACTTAAAGCCACAAAACCAACAATTAAATCAATGAAGACCTGGACTGAGGAGGCAAAATTAAAGCTACAAAGGGTGGGTCCAATCTACCTAAAACAGTGTTTCTCACCCTCTGCAGTTTTAAGATAGATGGACTTCAACTCCTAGAATTTCCCGGCCAGCATATTGAGGTTGAGAAAACACTGGCCTAAATGAACAACCTCCCTAAAATGTGCTTTGATTGACAGCCTTATTGATTTAGATACACTAGCTAATTCTTTAAAAATTACACAGAAATCACCTTGCAAGCAATAGTTATCTATAAGAAAGTACCACATTTTTTAATCTCCTGTTTTAAGGTAAAAAATAAGCATCACTACAATTTATTATTTTGTTTCCAAAATTTGACAGCATATTCTCACAGGGACTAAAGAGGCATTAAGTTTCATTCATAGGTTCCCTATCCTTTTCTTAGCTCTAATGCTATGAAAAGTAGTGATTTTATTGTTCTTAGGTAGGAAAATGTATGTACATTAAATAATATAAATCATTCCATGTTTAATAGAGTTTATTATTACTTAGAAAACTTAGAACTCCGTCGCCTTCGACAAGATCTAAGTTTAACTCATAGAATCATCTATTGTAATGTCCTTCCTGTTAAAGACTACTTCAGCTTTAATTGCAATAATACAAGAGCAACCAATAGATTTAAACTTAATGTTAACCGCTTTAATCTAGATTGCAGAAAATATGACTTCTGTAACAGAATCATCAGTGCTTGGAACACTTTACCTGACTCTGTGGTCTCTTCCCATAATCCCAAAAGCTTTAATCAAAAACTTTCTACTATTGACCTCACCCCATTCCTGAGAGGACCATAAGGGGCATGCATAAGAGCACAAGTGTGCCTACCGTTCCTGTCCTATTGTTTTCTTTTTTTTCCTTTCATATATATATATGTATGTTTCATATATATATATGTACAGGTCTTCAATGGAAGGCAGGCTGGTAGCAATTATTTTTTCTGCAGTTCTAATTATCCTCTGAAGTCTGTGTCTTTTTTGTTGGGTTGCAGAACCGAACCAGACAGTTATAGAAGTGCAAATGACAGACTCAATAATTCCTCTGTAGAACTGGATCAGCAGCTCCTTGGGCAGTTTAAGCTTACTGAGTTGGCGCAGAAAGAACATTCTGTGTTGTCCTTTTTTGATGATGTTTTTGATGTTATCTGCCCATTTTAGATCTTGCGATATGATAGAACCTAGAAATTAAAAGGTTTCTACTGCTGATACCGTGTTGTCTAATATTGTGAGAGGTGGAAGTATGGAAGGGTTTCTCCTAAAGCCTACCACCATTTCTACGGTTTTGAGTATGTTCAGTTCCAGATTGTTTTGGTTGCACCACAAGGCTAGTCATTTGACCTCTCGTCTATATGCGGATTCGTCCTTGTCTCAAATGAGACTGATCACTGTTGTGTCATCTGCGAACTTCAGTAGCTTAACAGATGGATGGTTGGAGATGCAGTCATTGGTATACAGAGAGAAGAGAAGTGGGGAGAGCACACAGCCGTGGGGGGCCCCTGTGCTAATTGTACAGGTATTTGATGTGATCTTGCTTAGCTTCACCTGCTGCTTCCTGTTTGTTAGGAAGCTTGTGATCCACTTACAAGTCTGTTCCAGTACCTGTAGCTGGTTTAGCTTAGTTAGAAGAGTGTCTGGAATGATGGTATTGAATGCTGAACTAAAGTCTACAAAGAGGACCCTTGCATAGGTCTTTGGAGACTCAAGGAAGTATAAGCATATATATATATGTATAAATCATAAGGATTGCCAGCAACAAAGTTACAGTTAAAGTTATGATTTATATTGATATATTGACCATCATTTGTGTTGTAAATGTTGTACCTTGATGAAGGTATCTTTTCTTTTATGTACACTGAGAGCATATGCACCAAGACAAATTCCTTGTGTGTCCAATCACACTTGGCTAATAAAAAATTCTATTCTATTCTATTCTATTCTATTCTATTCTATTTCCTCATATATATGTTTATATACTATATAATCTTTTTGTGTGATGCTTATATATATATTGTTGTGACAAATAAATAAAATAAATAAATTGTCCCATTTAGAGGCAGACTCTTGTGCCACCTATATCACTTAAGTAGAGCTTGCACTAAATAAGATATTCATAAACTTTGGTTGTAAAACTGAATTTACGGCTTTCTTTGCTTTACTATGTAATGGCTCAGTATTTTCCATATGATGAAATAAAAACTCTTTGTCCTGCAAAGAAGCACAATACTGGAAATTACAAATTCCTGTGTGACAAATATAGAGCAGCATAAATATGGCTGATAGCAGCAGTTGCTATAACTGCAAATTAGACTAGTAAATCAAAGGAAATCTAAAACAATTTTATTTGAGGAAAAGAAGCAAATAAGCAAATAGGCCTTGAGAGTTAACAGTTCACAGGAGGAAAATGTGAAATTTGTCAAATCTGATTTCCTTAAAAATACTTTTAGAAAGGTTGCCATTGATTTATTACAATGTCATTAAGCAGCTCATGGTGCATTTGTCAAATAATTATAATAAAAGATGCTACTGGTATTTGTAAATAGACTCTGTCTTTTGCAATAGTCCTACTAGTAACCTTGAGATTCCTGCTGTCAGCTGACACATGGCAAACTCTATGACTTACTATATATAACTGGTGCATCTAAGCATGCAGTTTTATGTGAAGGAATATATACCTTAATAAAAATGGCCCTGATAAAATATTCACAGTATATGCACAGAGGTATGATGCCACCTTACTAGGAATGTATTGAAATCATTTACTCCACTCAAACTGGGAGGACAGGCAAGAGAAGAAAAAAGTCAGGCCAAACAGTTAAGAGGAGTATTCAAACCCCTGACCTATTCAGATGTCAAACTCGTAAATCTTTATAGGTGTTAAACGATAAAACTTGACCTACTCTGACATTACCAACTGGTTCTCTTTTTGGTAAGTTCAAAGATAAAAGTAGTTTTAGATAGATTGAATTCTTTTGTAATATCCTATCCAAAGGACTGAGTTAAAATTGCATCTTGCTACTAGTGGGATATGAGACAGATCCTAGGAGAGATCCTGACTCGTCTGTCTTAATGTGCCTCCATCTTGCAAAATCTTTGCATTATCTTAATGTTTCCAGCTTTACATAAGCAATATGATTTGTCTGCATATGTTACAATATTCTTTGCATTGATTTTAAGGATGATTCTAGAGTTTGGTTTCTTATTTGTCCAATGAGGAGCATGTAGCATCTTTATTTATTTATTTATTTATTTATTTATTTATTTATTTTAAAAAATGCATTTGGTAAGAATAATGGTTACAAACGCTAAGATATAATCAATTTTATGAACCCCAGTATTTGGCTTGTAAATGTTGAGTGGAACAACAGACTTAAATGTTCTAGTATAACAAACTGACTATTCTTTGGATGGACAGATACTGAAGCTGAAGCTTAAATACTTTGGCTACCAAGAAAAGAAAGGGTTCATTGGAAAAGACTCTGATGTTGGGAAAGAGTGAAGGCAAAGGGAGAAGAGGATGGCAGAGAATGAGATGGTTAGACAGTATCATTGATGCAATGAACATGAATTTGGGCAACTCTGAGAAACAGTGGAGGACAGGAGGGCCTGGTGTGCCTGTTTGACATGACTTAGCGATTGAACACAACAACAGATAATAAGCAGTCTTATGTTTGTTTTTAATTGAACTATGAAATGTATTATAAAATCAGCTATTACTTAGCCCTATCAAATGAAATTTTTCCATTTAAGACTAGCCAGGAATGCTTTGCAAATGAAAATGATGGTGTAGATAAACTTATATTTTTAGCTGTAGAAATATCTTCAAATATTGACTTCAAATATAATATATACAAATGGATGAAGACTATTGCTTAACACAGTGTAAGCCGCCCTGAGTCTTCGGAGAAGGGCGGGATATAAATTTTTTAAAAAAAACTATGATGAAAAGATGTAATACTACCTCTGTATTAGACATTGTATTGACATTTTTCTTGTTATTAATTTTTGAATAAATAAATACACCATTTAAAGTAGAGTGATTTGGTCATCTTTTTTCTTATGTATGGAGCTGATAGTTGAAAATAGCTGGGAAAACGTTTTTTATTTGGAAATATTTGAGGGTGAAGGCAATAGAAGCAACTTTATATTAAATTCAATGACATGGCTGCAACACCATCCGTCTTGAAAACTGCATCAAAAAATCTTCCCTATATTTCTTTTTCATTTCACTATTGATCAGAAGTTACTTCTTATCTTCAGTTTAGACATATAAGAAGTTTTAAAATGTATGGATTGGTTTGAATCTACTTTCTTATCCACTTTTTCCCATAAGGCAGAGGTTATGCAGTTATGGTGTGAGGTACCAGCTGTACGCTGATGATACTCATCATCCCGGTACAGTCAGCTGCAGCTGCGGCTGACTGTTGGGGGCGAGTCATTGGCCCCAATGGAGAGGGTGCGCAACCTGGGCATCCTCCTGGATGGACGGCTGTCTTTTGAAGACCATTTGACTGCCGTCTCCAGGAGAGCTTTTTACCAGGTTTGCCTGGTTTGCCAGTTGCGCCCCTTTCTAAACCGGGATGCCCTATGCACGGTCACTCATGCTCTCGTGACATCTCGTCTGGATTACTGCAATGCTCTCTACATGGGGCTCCCCTTGAGGAGCACCCGGAGACTCCAGGTAGTTCAGAATGCGACTGCGCGGGTGATAGAGGGAGCCCCTCGCGGCTCCCACGTAACACCTCTCCTGCACAGACTGCACTGGCTGCCTGTGGCCTTCCGGGTGCGCTTCAAGGTTTTGGTAATGATCTTCAAAGCGCTCCATGGTATAGGGCCGGGCTACTTACGGGACCGTCTGCTGCCACCGAATACCTCTCACCGACCCGTGCACTCTCACAGAGAGGGATTCCTCAGGGTGCCGTCGGCCAGGCAGTGCCGACTGGCGACACCCAGGGGAAGGGCCTTTTCTGTGGGGGCCCCCACCCTCTGGAACGAGCTTCCCACAGGACTTCGCCAACTTCCTGACCTTCGAACCTTCCACCGTGAGCTTAAGACACATCTATTTATTTGCGCAGGACTGGACTAGAATTTTTAAATTTTTAAATGTTTAAATTTTAAATCTGGTTTTAATGGGGTTTTATTATTTATATCTCTATTTTAAATATTCGGCCTTATGTAATAAGTTTTTTAACTTAATGTTTTATTCTGTATATATATATGTTTTATATGGCTGTAAACCGCCCTGAGTCCCTAGGGAGATAGGGCGGTATAAAAGTGTGAACAAATAAATAAATAAATAAATAAATAAATAAATAAATTCCATGAAATGGAAAACTGTGCTCATCGCTTATTTCAGTTCTGATAATCATGCTCTTTTATTTGGGAGTCAGTTTCATTAATTTCAATATAGGCAACTATAGTGAATAAAGAGATATTGGATTACATTGTATACTGGAAAAAACTACATAATGTTATGCTTGGAAATGATAAGCACAACTATAGAAATAGGAACTCCCTAGGAGGGTGCGTGAACAACAGAAGGATTATCGCTTCTTAGCGACCCAATTAAACAAAAGGAATATGCAGTTATGATGGATTATCCCGGAGGGAACGTTCGTCTCCTGGAATGACAAAAAGATTAAAATAGACAGTGTGGGGAAAGCCCAAGAACTTTATGACCAGCTAGTAGGCTCAGAGGAAGAATATAGCAGCAGGGAGAAATTGGAATCGGCCAGCCAAGATGAACAACGACAGGAGACTCAAGAGAATGACCAAGAGGATAGAAGTAAAGAGGAGAAAGAACATCGAGAAGAAAAGGATGGTTCAAAGAAGGCAGTGAGTGGAAAAGCAAGAGATTTTCTCTTTAATGTGCTGAAAGTTGATCCAGAAGCAACAGATAAAAGCCCTCAAGAGAGGCAAATGAGTGTGGAAGCTGATGTGGCCCCTTTGATGTCATTATCCCAAGAACAGCCACAAGAACAAAGGGGTGCTATTAAGCGTAAAGAAAAGGAGGAGCAACTTCAAAGTAAAGGTCAGGATTCTACTACAGAAGCAGTGGGAGGAGCGAGGCCGAAGACAAGGGGGAGTGAGGATCTTCAGCTGATTGCTCAAAAGCTTCAGGAGGCCAGTGATGGCAAATAAATTCCTGACTTGTAACGTTAATGGTTTGAACTCAGTGCAGAAAAGAAGAAAAATATTTCATTATTTGAGACAATTTAAAAATGATGTGATTTGTTTACAAGAGACACCTATTAAACTATCAGATCAAAAATACTTTATAAACTCAAAACTAGGTAAACACTTTGTTTCTTCAGCTTTGGATAAGAAAAATGGTATAGTGGTATAGTTGAGAAAAGATATACCAGCTAAATTATTTGAAGCAGATATCCAAGGGAGATATATTGCTATTGAACTTGTATTAGAAGGAAAAAAGACACTCTTGATTGGGATATATGCACCCAACCAGCAACAAGAAAAATTTTATAGAATGCTACATGATAAATTGACCCTTTGGGATTATAAATCATTTATTATACTAGGGGATTGGAATGGTGTAATAGACACCCAAAAGGATAAGAGAATTTTCTCTAAGAAGATCCCTATGTATGCAAAGCTGCCCAAATCTTTTTTTGAGATGATGGAAGACTTTGAGTTGAGAGATGTATGGAGAATGCGGAATCTTGAAGATAGAGATTATACCTTTTTTTTCTTTTTCACGTATTGACTTTTTATTAACCACTAATGATTTACTTTCTAGGGTAAAGAAAACGAAGATATTTCCAAGGTGCTTATCTGACCATAGTCCAGTATGGTTGGAATTGCAACAAGAAAAAGGTGGCAGAAGAACATAGAGATAATTTATTTAGATATGAAGATAATGTAAATCAGCTCATGGTCAGATAAAAGAAACTATTATTTATTTATTTATTTATTTTATTTGATTTTTATACCGCCCTTCTCCCGAAGGACTCAGGGCGGTGTACAGGCATAATAAAACCGACAATACAATATACAAATTTAAAATACGATTTAAAAAACTTATTTTAAATTAGCCCAATAATTAAAATTTACCATACTAAAACCCGTTTAAAATTAATAATTTAAACATTAAAATCCCAATTTAAGCCAGCCCTGCGGATAAAAAGATGAGTCTTGAGTTCGCGAAATGTCCGAAGGTCGGGTATTTGGCGAAACCCGGGGAAGTTCGTTCCAGAGTGTGGGAGCCCCACAGAAGGCCCTTCCTGGGGCCGCCAGCCGACATTGTTTGGCGGACGGCACCCTGAGAAGTCCCTCTCTATGGGAGCGTGGTCGGTGGGAGGCGTGTGGTAACAGCAGGCGGTCCCGTAAGTACCCAGGTCCTAAGCCATGGGCGATTTAAAGGTCATAACCAACACCTTAAAGTGCACCGGAAGGCCACAGGCAGCCAGTGCAGTCTGCGGAGGCGGTGTTACATGGGAGCTACGTAGCTCCTCTATAACCCAGCGCAGCTGCATTCTGGACTAACTGAAGCCTCCGGCGCACTTCAAGGGGAGCCCCATGTGAGAGCATTACAGTAATCCAGCGAGAGGTAACGAGCGCATGAGTGACTGTGCATAAGGCATCCCGATCAAGGAAGGCGCAACTGCGAACCAGGCGAACCTGGTGGAAGGCCTCCTGGAGCGGCCGTCAAATGGTCTTCAAGCGACAGCCGATCATCCAGGAGGACACCAAGTTGCGCACCCTATCCTTTGGGGCCAATAACTCGCCTCCAACAGCCAGCGCGGCTGCAGCTGACTGAATCGGGTGCCGGCATCCACAGCCACTCCGTCTTGGAGGATTAAGCTTGAGCCTGTTTCTCCCCATCCAGACCCGTACAGCTTCCAAACACCGGGACAGCACTTCAACAACTTCATTGGGGTGGTCTGGGGTGGAAAAGTACAGCTGAGTGTCGTCAGCGTACTGCTGGTATCTCACCCCGAAACCACTGATGATCTCACCCAGCGGCTTCATGTAGATGTTGAACAGCAGGCGAGAGAATCGACCCTGTGGGACCCCACAAGTGAGGCCCCTCGCGGTCGACCTCTGCCCCCTGTCAACACCGTCTGCGACCGGTCAGAGAGATAGGAGGAGAACCACCGATATCACGGTGCCTCCCACTCCTTTGTGGCATACCAGTGACGGGATGGCATTATTGGTCCTAACGATGTCGTTGTGCAACAACAACAATAACAACGACAATAACAACGAAAAGGACAGGGATGAATGCAGACGGTGGTGATGGTTTATGATCCAAGACTCGACGTTGTGTGGCGTTTGTCCGGTGACTTTATTATGACATCTATTGTCCTACGAGTGATTGAACTGCCCAAATTTTTAACATCTTATGTCGGGTCTTGATTGGATTATTCAGAATGAATGTAATATATATGCCGGCTAAGGGCGGCCCTTTCTCTGCCGCTTTTTATGTTTTTATATTTTCCATGAGATATTCGCCTATCGAGCTCTTACAACTGCAAGGTTCCCCCGCCTCGCAGGAATGGCCCTCTGTACTATCGAGGCCCTGCCTTAATGAAGGGTCTTGGGATCCAGAGAGGTGGCATGCGTCTAAGAAGAACCTTTGGGGTTTTTTAAATAGGTTTTTAAAGAAGGGTTTTTTAAGGGGTGGGAGGGAAAAGACGGGTGGGGGGAGAAACCCGTCGGGGAGGGGTCCAGTCCCTGCGCTCGCTCGCGGCACCACTTTATCTGGTCCAAAGGCAGGGGGGAGGGGTATGTTCCAGGTTTAGAGGGTCATTCCATCTGTACGGTAAGTGGGAGAGGCAGATATGGTGGAAGCAAGGGGCCGTATCGATCTCTGGGAGCATGTGCTCACTGTTTAAAAGCGATCACGTGCTCCGACCCCTTAGTCTTCACCCGTTCCCCGGATGGCCAAGATCCTCAGAGCTTGGGCCTTCAGTTGATGTTGTGCAATGCTCGGTCCGTGGTTAATAAAGCCCCCCTGATTTGCGACCTTATTCAGGGGGAGTCCGTGGACCTCAAGGGCATTATGGAGACCTGGTTGGGCATGGAAGGGGGTGTTCCCCTTGTCGAGTTGTGCCCTCCGGGTTTCCGAGCATTCCATCAACCGAGAGCCCAAGGTAGGGGTGGAAGGGTGGCGGTTGTTATGAGGGAAAGTCTAGAGCCGAGGGAGTCCACTGTACCTCAGATAGCTGGTTGTGAATCCCTCTTTGTGAGGTGGGGCCATAGGAATCAGATGGGCTTGTTGATCATGTACCTGGCTCCTTGCTGCATGACTACAGCCCTACCCAAGTTGTTGGAGGTGCTTGCCGGAGTGGTGGTTGAGACCCCCAGACTTATGGTCATGGGGGATTTCAACTTGCCATCGATCGGCTTGTCATCGATGGTGGCCCAGGAGTTCCAGGCTTCCATGATGGCCTTGGACCTGATTCAAGTAATTGATGGCCCTACACACATCGGGGGAGGCACAGTGGACCTGATTTATATCTCTGGACAGTGGGTAAATGATCTGGAATTAGGAGATTTAGTAACAGAACCGGTGTCATGGTCAGATCATTTTCTCCTTCGCCTGGACTTCCGGACCGCCACCCACCACCACAGGGAGACGCATTGGTTCCGTCCCAGGCGCCTGATGGAACCTGAGAGGTTCCTGATGGAGCTTGGGCCATTTCCTGAGGATCTGGCCCACGGCACGGCTGAAGAACTAGTTGTGGCCTGGGAACAGGCCGCGGCTGGGGCTCTGGACTGTGTCGTACCTTTGCGGCCTCTGACCCAGCGTAGATCTCAACCGGCCCCTTGGTTCTCCGAGGGGCTGAGGGAGATGAAACGCCGGCGAAGACGCCTAGAGAGTACCTGGAGGTCCAGCCGTTCCGAAGCTGACCAGACACTAGTTAGGTCTTACTCTAAGACCTACCTAGTGGCATTGAGGGAGGCGAAGCGTTCTTACATTTCCACCCTCATTGCGTCGGCAGATAACCGCCCGTCCGCCCTGTTTCGGGTGACCCGCTCTCTCCTTCATCAGGAGGTGTGGGATGACCCCTTACAGGGACATGCCGAGGAGTTTAGTGGTTATCTATACAATAAAATCTTTCAGCTCCGGGATGGTTTGGACCAAAATTGGGATTATTATTATTATTATTATTATTATTATTATTATTATTATTATTATTATTATTATTATTATTATTATTATTATTATTATTTATTAGATTTATAAACCGCCCTTCTCCCGAAGGACTCAGGGCGGTGTACAGCCAGAATAAAAAAGCAATATACAGTTAAAATACAGTTAAAAAACTTATTATACAATGTGGCCGAATTTAAAATAATTAAGAATCTAAAAAACCCCAATTAAAACCAAAGAGAAATTTAGAAGTTAAAACTAACAATTTAAGAGCTTCTGCAGAACAAACAGATATGTTTTCAGTTCATGCTTCAAGGTCAGGTATTTGGCGTAAACCAGGGGAGTTCGTTTAGAGTACAGAGAAGGATCTTCCTCTGCCACCAGCTGGCATTGTCTGACGGCATTGAGAAGGCCCTCTGTGCGAGCGTACGGGTCGGTGGGAGGCATGAGGTAACAGAAGGCGGTCCCGTAAGTACCCAGGTCCCAAGCCATGAAGCGCTTTAAAGGTGGTTACCAAAACCTTGAAATGCACCCGAAAGGCAACAGGAAGCCAGTGCAGTCTGCGCAGGAGAGGTGTCATCCAAGTGAGATGATCCAAGTGAGAGGACGGAGACGCGTCTTTGGAGATTGTTTGGGATGGGTTTGACCCTGTGGCTCTCGAGGACGTGGACAGGTTGTTGGGGAAGTTGCATGCCACCACATGTTTACTGGACCCGTGCCCTTCCTGGTTGGTGCTGGCCACACAGGAGGCGACATGAGGCTGGCTGCGGGGGATTATTAATGCTTCCTTGTTGGAAGGGGTTTTCCCTGCTGTCTTGAAGGAGACCCCCTCCTCAAGAAGCCTTCCCTGGACCCAGCTATTTTGGGAAATTACCGTACGGTCTCCAACCTTCGCTTTGTTGCGAAGGTTGTAGAGAGTGTGGTGGCATGGCAGCCACCCCAATACCTGGATGAAGCTGTCTATCTAGACCCGTTCCAGTCCAGCTTCCGGCCCGGATATAGTACGGAGACAGCTTTGGTCGCATTGGTGGATGATCTCTGGAGGGCCAGAGACAGGGGTTGTTCCTCTGCCCTGGTCCTGTTAGATCTCTCAGCGGCTTTTGATACCATCGACCATGGTATCTTGCTGCACCGGTTGGAGAGTTTGGGAGTGGGAGGCACTGTTTACCGGTGGTTCTCCTCCTATCTCTCTGACCGGTCGCAGACGGTGTTGACAGGGGGGCAGAGATCGACCGCGAGGCACCTCACTTGTGGGGTGCCACAGGGGCTGATTCTCTCGCCTCTCCTGTTCAACATCTATATGAAGCCGCTGGGCGAGATCATCAGTGGCTTTGGGGTGAGATACCAACTGTACGCTGACGACACGCAGCTGTACTTCTCCACCCCGGGCCACCCCAACGAAGCTGTCGAAGTGCTGTCCTGGTGCTTGGAAGCCGTACGGGTCTGGATGGGGAGAAACAGGCTCAAGCTCAATCCCTCCAAGACGGAGTGGCTATGGATGCTGGCACCCCGGTACAGTCAGCTGCAGCCACAGCTGACTGTTGGGGGTGAGTCACTGGCCCCAATGGAAAGGGTGCACAACTTGGGTGTTCTTCTGGATGGACGGCTGTCATTTGAAGATCATGTGACAGCCGTCTCCAGGAGAGCTTTTCACCAGGTTCGCCTGGTTCGCCAGTTGCGCCCCTTGCTTGACCGGGATACCTTATGCACGGTCACTCATGCTCTGGTTACCTCTTGCTTGGATTATTGCAATGCTCTCTACATGGGGCTCCCCTTGAAGTGCACTCAGAGGCTTCAGTTAGTTCAGAATGCAGCTGCGTGGGTGAGCACATGTAACACCACTCCTGCGCAGGCTGCACTGGCTGCCTGTGGTCTTTCAGGTGCACTTTAAGGTTTTGGTCACTACCTTTAAAGCGCTCCATGGCTTAGGGCCTGGGTACTTACGGGACCGCCTACTGTTACCTCACGCCTCCCACCGACCCGTACGCTCACACAGAGAGGGACTTCTCAGGGTGCTGTCCGCCAAGCAATGTCGGCTGGCAGCCCCCAGGGGAAGATCCTTCTCTGTGGGGGCTCCTACCCTCTGGAACGAACTTCCCCCGGGCTTGCACCAATTGCCTGACCTTCGGACCTTTCACCGCGAGCTGAAGACGTATTTATTTACTCACGCGGGGCTGGCTTAAATTTTAAATTTTTCAGATGAATTTTAAGGGGTTTTAGGTTTTAAATGTTTTAAATTTCAGCCAATTTATAATAAGTTTTTTAATTTTTGTTTTAATTGTACATTGTTATGGTTTTTATTCTGGCTGTAAACCGCCCTGAGTCCTTCGGGAGAAGGGCGGTATAAAAATCTAATAAATAAATAAATAAATAAATAAATAAATAAATAAATAAATAAATAAATAAATAAATAAATAAATAAATAAATAAATAAATAAATTTACTTTCATCTATGAAATGGAAATTGAAGGACCTGCACCTAAATATCAACTCATTGTCTAATATTCAACATACTCTTCATAATTTGAAACCATCGCTATCTATTGGACCCAATGGACTATGTGCATACTGCGCAGGCTGCACTGGCTACCTGTGGCCTTCCGGGTGCGCTTCAAGGTGCTGGTGAACGTCTTTAAAGCGCTCCATGGCATAGGGCCGGGTTACTTACGGGACCGCCTGCTGCTACCGAATACCTCTCACCGACCAGCGCCTCACAGAGAGGGACTCTCAGGGTGCCGTCGGTATGCGACAGTGTCGCTGGCGACACCCAGGGAAGGGCCTTCTGTGGGGGCTCGCCTCTGGAACGAACTCCCCCAGGACTTCGCAACTTCCGGACCTCCGAACCTTTCAGAGCTTAAAACTCATTTATTCATCTGCGCTGGACTGGGTTAGTTTTTTAGTTTATGGGTTTTTTATGGGTTTTAGTTCTAAATTTTAATTCTGGCCAATTTAATAAGGTTTTTAAATTGTATTTTAATTGTATTTATTGTGTATTTTTTACTTGGCTGTGAACCGCCCTGAGTCCTACGGGAGAAGGGCGGTATACAAATTTAATAAATAAATAAATAAAAAATAAATAAATAAATACTTCTTAAAAAACTTTCCACTAATATAGCAGAACCCCTAAGCATAATCTTTGATAAAGGTTTAACTACCTTCCCAAACTTTGGTCACTAGCCACAGTCATCCCAAACTTCAAAAAAGGAGACCCCAGCTTAGTTGAAAATTACAGACCGATCTCTCTGTGCTGCGTCTCCTGCAAAGTCATGGAATCAATCATCAACTAATCCATTACCTCACACTTAGAAACTAACAACCTACTCTCCAATAAACAATTTGGTTTCAGGAAAAAATTATCATGCAACTTACAATTTCTCCACTGTAAAAACATATGGACTACAAATCTTGATCAAGGCAAAACAATAGATGCAATCTACATAGACTTCTGCAAAGCTTTTGACTCAGTAGTACACGATAAACTTCTCCTAAAACTAAAATCCTATGGCATTTCAGGACCCCTTCACAAATGGATATCTGCTTTTCTGTCTAACAGACAACAAGTGGTCAAAATTGGCAATGCTCTATCAACTCCTGTTTCTGTCAAGAGTGGCGTTCCTCAAGGCAGCGTCCTTGGACCAACACTCTTCATACTATACATTAATGATCTTTGTGACCATATCGCAAGTAATTGTGTTCTCTTTGCTGATGATGTCAAACTATTTAACACCACAGACAATACATCTATCATTCAAAAAGACCTTGATCATCTAACCGCTTGGTCTAAAACTTGGCAACTCCAAATCTCAACCAACAAATGCTCAGTCTTACATATAGAAAAAAAGAACCCAAATACTAAGTACATACTTGATGGATATTACCTTACAGATGACCCCCATTCTGTTAAAGACCTTGGAGTTTTCATGTCAAATGATCTAAGTGCCAAAGCCCACTGCAAGTACATAGCAAAAAAAGCTCTAAGAGTTGCAAACCTAATCTTACATAGCTTCTTTTCCAAAAACACTACACTACTAACCAGAGCATATAAAACATTTGCTAGACCAATTCTAGAATACAGCTCGCCTGTTTGGAACCCTCACCACATCTCTGACATCAGTACAATTGAATGTGTCCAGAAATATTTTACAAGAAGAGTTCTCCATTCCTCTGAAAACAACAAAATACCTTATCCCACCAGACTTGAAATCCTAGGCTTAGAAAACTTGGAACTCCGTCGCCTTCGACAAGACCTATGTAGGTCTTTGGTTGTTCGGGTTTTCTCCCGTGCCAGAAGCACGAAGCTGAAGCCTGAAGATGACGAATGAGACTTCGTCGCCAAGACATGAATGAAACGTCGCCAAGACACTTCCAATTTTACACGGGAGAAAACCCGAACAACCAAAGACCTACCTATATATATATATATATATATATATATATATATATATATATATATATATATATATATATATATATATATATATATGCATGCTTATACCTCCTAATATTTACTCATATATATGTTTATATACTATATAATCTTTTTGTATGATGCCTATATATATTGTTGTGACAAAATAAATAAATAAATAAAATAAATAAATAAATAAAATTATGGTGAAGTCAATCACACTTACTACACTTATTTATTTACCCTTAACAACCAAATGTACTTTTCTTTTTGACCAATTAAATGTCTTCCATCTATCTGTGCTCTAAGTATCATGCTCTCCATTGAACAGATGTTATAGAAGAAATTTCATTTCAAATATTCCTTGTTTTCTTTCATTTTGACTATTGGTACTTAATCATCTGGACAATCCTTTATATATTTTACTTTCATTTTCTTGCTGTTAAAATCTATAAATATCTAATCTATTAACAAAAGACTTTTCTTTTGGACATAAGGTCTTTGCAACTCTTATGTACAAAATGATATATTGACAGTTGTTGGTTTACCCATTCTGCATCTTACTCTCTAATAATTTTGGAGATTAAATTTCTACTAGACATTTTGAAAACAAAGTATATTTAAAATACTTATAAAAGGAAAGAGTTTGGTTTTATTAGTCATGATGTCTGCAGCTGGTCCAATGAAAAATTGTACAAAAGAGATGGTTTGCATCCATCAAAGAAAGGGATTGAGTTACTTGGCATTACATTCACAGATTTTCCAGATAAACATTTAAACTGAACTGCGGGGACAGAGAATTTATTATTATTATTATTATTATTATTATTATTATTATTATTATTATTATTATTATTATTATTATTATTATTATTATTATTATTATTATTATTAATTATATTTTTATACCGCCCTTCTCCCGAAGGACTCAGGCGGTTCACAGTCAAAAAACAACAACAGAAAACATATAATACATAAAAAACAGCTAAAAGAATAGATAATTAAATTCAATTGATGCTCTAACTTTTAAATACAAATTTAAAACCTCATTTAAACCCCTTTGTTAAAAATCCCAATTTAAAACTACATTCAAGCTAGTCCTGCTCTTGAAACAACGTCTTCAGCTCAGGAAGGACTTGAAATTGGGGAGTTGACAAAGCCCCAGAGGGAGCTCGTTCCAGAGGGTAGGGGCCCCCACAGAGAAGGCCCTCCCCCTAGAGGTCGCCAGCCGACATTGTTTAGCTGACGGTATCCCGAGGGGGCCCTCTCTGTGAGAGCACACTCGTCGGTGAGAGGCTAATGGTGGCAGTAGGCGGTCCCAGAAATATCCCGGCCCTAGGCCATGGAGCGTTTTTAAAGGTGATGACAAGTACCTTGAAGTGAACCCGAAGACCACTGGGAGCCAGTGCAGATTACGCAGGAGGGTGTTACATGGGAGCCAAAAGGTGCTCCTCTATCACCCGCAGCCGCATTCTGGACCAGTTGGAGTCTCGGGGTACACTTCAAGGGGAGCCCCATGTAGAGAGCATTACAGTAGTCCAGGTGGGATGTAACAAGGGCATGAGCGACCGTGCATAAGGAAGCCCGATCCAGAAAGGGGCGTAACTGGCGTATCAGGCGAACCTGATGAAAGGCTCCCCTGGTGACGGCCATCATATGATCTTCTAAAGATAGCCATGCATCCAGGAGGACGCCCAGATTACGAGCCCTTTCCGTAGGGGCCAATAGTTCGCCCCCAATGGTCAGTGATGGAATTAGCTGACTGTACCGGGCCGCCGGCATCCACAGCCACTCGGTCTTGGTGGGTTTGAGTCTGAGTCTGTTCCTCCCCATCCAAACCCGTACAGCCCCCAGGCACTGGGACATCACTTCAACAACCTTGTTGGGGTGGTTAGGGGTGGAAATATAGAGCAAATATAATTGATACAGAACATTTCTGTCACTAGCAATCTAAAATTAATAGGGTTATCAGTGCATGTAACATACAGTAGATGTTTGTGTGGGTAAGATTACCAACCTTGCTGTCAAGCAAAACCAAG
Source organism: Ahaetulla prasina (assembly GCF_028640845.1). Taxonomy (NCBI): domain Eukaryota; kingdom Metazoa; phylum Chordata; class Lepidosauria; order Squamata; family Colubridae; genus Ahaetulla; species Ahaetulla prasina. The sequence continues at coordinate 43,705,726 of NC_080545.1, read as the reverse complement.
CATTTAATAGTGAGTGCCATACCATGTGAACTAATCAAACAGGTGGCAAGAAAATAAGGGCAGTCAGGCACAATACAATATGCAGACAGTAAACTCAGGGTCAATCAAAATGGACTCAATTGTCTATACACCAATGCACAGAGTATGAGGAATAAACAGGGTGAATTAGAAATTCAAGTAAATGAAGGCAGATATGATATTGTTGCCATTACAGAAACTTGGTGGGATGAAACTGACAAATGGAACATACAGCTAGAAGAATTTAAATTATTTAAAAGAAATAGATCAAATAAAAGAGGAGGTAGAATTACACTATATATAAGAAATAGCTACATCTCTACATAAATAGAGACTGATGAAAATTATCTTGAATGCATTTGGATCAATATTAAAGGGGGGGGGGATGATATTGCCATAGATCTATACTATAGGCCACCCAACCAAACAGAGGAAATAGATGAACTTTTTGCTAGTCAGTTAACTAAGGTATGTAGGAAGCACAACACAATAGTAATGGGGATTTTAACTACCCTGACATCAACTGGGAGACAAACTCTGCACCAAGTGGAGATCAACAGGTTCCTAACAAACTAGCAGACAAGTTTGTTTCCCAAAAAGTAGGGAAGGGAACAAGGGATTCAGCCATATTGGACTTAATTCTCACTAACAGAGATGAAATGATAGAAGGTATTGAAGCTACAGGAACCTTGGGGGCAAGTGATCATGCAATATTGGAATTCAACATTATGCAAACACAAGTAGTAACAAAGTCAAACTAGAGTCTTGGACTTTAAGAGAGCTAATTTCAATAAACTTAGAGAGAGCTTGGGAAGAATTCCATGGATGAGAATCCTCAGGGGGAAAACAACTCAAGAAACTTGGGAAATTTTGAAAAGTGAGATTATAAAAACCCAGTCTACTTCCTGTTTACCATAGGTAATATTGTAATAGTTTCACTCTGAACAGTCTTGACTCTGGAGCATTTTAACATCTATATGTCTGTTGACTTTTACCATCTTGAACAGGATCTCCTTGCGAGAATGTCCATTTTTTTATCATCTGTGGGACCTATGTCAGGTTCTGAATATGACTGCTTTATCATCATCTTGATTACGGACAAACTCATTTTGCGCCAATTATGCCTGATACGAGATATGATTTATTCTTCGTTAGAACTTCATGTCTCGAGGATCCTCCGCCTCAGAAATGGCCCTCGTTATCGAGGGCCTATCTCAATGATGGGTTTTGGGACCCAGAGAGATGGCATTAAGAAAGAATCTTTGGGGTTTTTAGATAAACAATTTTAAGGGTGGGAGGGTAAAGGCGGGTATCGGGAAACCTGTCGGGAGGGAGCCAGTCTTTGCGTTTGCTGTGGCGATACTTTATTAGTTCGAGGAGGTTAAGGGAAGCCTTGTTCTCCAATTCCAGAGGATCGTTCCATCAGTACGGTAAGTGGGAGAGGCAGATATGGCGGAAGTGGGGGCACATCATGTTCAGGGGTGCGCACTCGCTTTTGAGAGCGATTGCGTGCTCCGGCCCCTCAGACTTCCTGCCCCGAGTGGCCAGTATCCCCAGGGCTTGGACGTTCGGCTGATGTTGAAACACTACACTACTAACCAGAGCATATAAAACATTTGCTAGACCAATTCTAGAATACAGCTCGCCTGTTTGGAACCCTCACCACATCTCTGACATCAGTACAATTGAATGTGTCCAGAAATATTTTACAAGAAGAGTTCTCCATTCCTCTGAAAACAACAAAATACCTTATCCCACCAGACTTGAAATCCTAGGCTTAGAAAACTTGGAACTCCGTCGCCTTCGACAAGACCTATGTAGGTCTTTGGTTGTTCGGGTTTTCTCCCGTGCCAGAAGCACGAAGCTGAAGCCTGAAGATGACGAATGAGACTTCGTCGCCAAGACATGAATGAAACGTCGCCAAGACACTTCCAATTTTACACGGGAGAAAACCCGAACAACCAAAGACCTACATATATATATATATATATATATATATATATATATATATATATATATATATATATATATATATATATATATATATATATATATGCTTATTCCTCCTAATATTTACTCATATATATGTTTATATACTATATAATATTTTTGTATGATGACTACATATATTGTTGTGACAAAATAAATAAATAAATAAAATAAATAAATAAATAAAATTATGGTGAAGTCAATCACACTTACTACACTTATTTATTTACCCTTAACAACCAAATGTACTTTTCTTTTTGACCAATTAAATGTCTTCCATCTATCTGTGCTCTAAGTATCATGCTCTCCATTGAACAGATGTTATAGAAGAAATTTCATTTCAAATATTCCTTGTTTTCTTTCATTTTGACTATTGGTACTTAATCATCTGGACAATCCTTTATATATTTTACTTTCATTTTCTTGCTGTTAAATCTATAAATATCTAATCTATTAACAAAAGACTTTTCTTTTGGACATAAGGTCTTTGCAACTCTTATGTACAAAATGATATATTGACAGTTGTTGGTTTACCCATTCTGCATCTTACTCCCTAATAATTTTGGAGATTAAATTTCTACTAGACATTTTGAAAACAAAGTATATTTAAAATACTTATAAAAGGAAAGAGTTTGGTTTTATTAGTCATGATGTCTGCAGCTGGTCCAATGAAAAATTGTACAAAAGAGATGGTTTGCATCCATCAAAGAAAGGGATTGAGTTACTTGGCATTACATTCACAGATTTTCCAGATAAACATTTAAACTGAACTGCGGGGACAGAGAATTTTTTATTATTATTATTATTATTATTATTATTATTATTATTATTATTATTATTATTATTATTATTATTATTATTATTATTATTATTATTATTATTATTATTAATTATATTTGTATACCGCCCATCTCCCGAAGGACTCAGGGCGGTTCACAGTCAAAAAACAACAACAGAAAACATATAATACATAAAAAACAGCTAAAAGAATAGATAATTAAATTCAATTGATGCTCTAACTTTTAAATACAAATTTAAAACCTCATTTAAACCCCTTTTTTAAAAATCCCAATTTAAAACTACATTCAAGCTAGTCCTGCTCTTGAGCAACAGCAACGTCTTCAGCTCATGCGGAAGGACTTGAAATTGGGAGTTGAGCCCCAGAGGGAGCTCGTTCCAGAGGGTAGGGGCCCCCACAGAGAAGGCCCTCCCCCTAGAGGTCGCCAGCCGACATTGTTTAGCTGACGGTATCCGGAGGAGGCCCTCTCTGTGAGAGCGCACTGGTCGGTGAGAGGCTAATGGTGGCAGTAGGCGGTCCCGTAAATATCCCGGCCCTAGGCCATGGAGCGTTTTAAAGGTGATGACAAGTACCTTGAAGTGAACCCGGAAGACCACTGGGAGCCAGTGCAGATTACGCAGGAGGGGTGTTACATGGGAGCCAAAAGGTGCTCCCTCTATCACCCGCGCAGCCGCATTCTGGACCAGTTGGAGTCTCCGGGTACACTTCAAGGGGAGCCCCATGTAGAGAGCATTACAGTAGTCCAGGTGGGATGTAACAAGGGCATGAGCGACCGTGCATAAGGAAGCCCGATCCAGAAAGGGGCGTAACTGGCGTATCAGGCGAACCTGATGAAAGGCTCCCCTGGTGACGGCCATCATATGATCTTCTAAAGATAGCCATGCATCCAGGAGGACGCCCAGATTACGAGCCCTTTCCGTAGGGGCCAATAGTTCGCCCCCAATGGTCAGTGATGGAATTAGCTGACTGTACCGGGCCGCCGGCATCCACAGCCACTCGGTCTTGGTGGGTTTGAGTCTGAGTCTGTTCCTCCCCATCCAAACCCGTACAGCCCCCAGGCACTGGGACATCACTTCAACAACCTTGTTGGGGTGGTTAGGGGTGGAAATATAGAGCAAATATAATTGATACAGAACATTTCTGTCACTAGCAATCTAAAATTAATAGGGTTATCAGTGCATGTAACATACAGTAGATGTTTGTGTGGGTAAGATTACCAACCTTGCTGTCAAGCAAAACCAAGCATTTAATAGTGAGTGCCATACCATGTGAACTAATCAAACAGGTGGCAAGAAAATAAGGGCAGTCAGGCACAATACAATATGCAGACAGTAAACTCAGGGTCAATCAAAATGGACTCAATTGTCTATACACCAATGCACAGAGTATGAGGAATAAACAGGGTGAATTAGAAATTCAAGTAAATGAAGGCAGATATGATATTGTTGCCATTACAGAAACTTGGTGGGATGAAACTGACAAATGGAACATACAGCTAGAAGAATTTAAATTATTTAAAAGAAATAGATCAAATAAAAGAGGAGGTAGAATTACACTATATATAAGAAATAGCTACATCTCTACATAAATAGAGCACAACGATGAAAATTATCTTGAATGCATTTGGATCAATATTAAAGGGGGGGGGATGATATTGCCATAGGTCTATACTATAGGCCACCCAACCAAACAGAGGAAATAGATGAACTTTTTGCTAGTCAGTTAACTAAGGTATGTAGGAAGCACAACACAATAGTAATGGGGGATTTTAACTACCCTGACATCAACTGGGAGACAAACTCTGCACCAAGTGGGAGATCGAACAGGTTCCTAACAAACTAGCAGACAAGTTTGTTTCCCAAAAAGTAGGGAAGGGAACAAGGGATTCAGCCATATTGGACTTAATTCTCACTAACAGAGATGAAATGATAGAAGGTATTGAAGCTACAGGAACCTTGGGGGCAAGTGATCATGCAATATTGGAATTCAACATTATGCAAACACAAGTAGTAGAACAAAGTCAAACTAGAGTCTTGGACTTTAAGAGAGCTAATTTCAATAAACTTAGAGAGAGCTTGGGAAGAATTCCATGGATGAGAATCCTCAGGGGGAAAACAACTCAAGAAACTTGGGAAATTTTGAAAAGTGAGATTATAAAAACCCAGTCTAGCGGACTTCCTGTTTGGCACCATAGGTGATGGCGGTGAGTTGTAATGGGGAGTTTCGACTCTGGAGCTTAGTCTCCCCCCCCCCGGACTCTGGAGCATTTTTAACATCTGTATGTCTGTTATTACTTTTACCATCTTGAACAGGATCTCCTTGCGAGAATGTCCATTATTTTTTATCATCTGTGGGACCTATGTCATCGGTTCTGAATATGACTGCTTTATCATCATCTTCGGTTACGGACAAACTCATTTTTGCGCCAATTATGCCTGATACGAGATATGATTTATTCTTCGTTAGAACTTCATCGTCTGCGAGGATCCTCCGCCTCGCAGAAATGGCCCTCTACGTTATCGAGGGCCTATCTCAATGATGGGTTTTGGGACCCAGAGAGATGGCATGCATTAAGAAAGAATCTTTGGGGTTTTTTAGATAAACAATTTTTAAGGGATGGGAGGGTAAAGGCGGGTATCGGGGGAAACCTGTCGGGGAGGGAGCCAGTCCTTGCGTTTGCTCGCGGCGATACTTTATTAGGTTCGGAGGTTAAGGGGAAGCCTTGTTCTCCAATTCCAGAGGATCGTTCCATCAGTACGGTAAGTGGGAGAGGCAGATATGGCGGAAGTGGGGGGCACATCATGTTCAGGGGGTGCGCACTCGCTTTTTGAAAGCGATTGCGTGCTCCGGCCCCTCAGACTTCTCCCGTTCCCCGAGTGGCCAGCATCCCCAGGGCTTGGACGTTCGGCTGATGTTGTGCAATGCTAGGTCCGTAGTGAATAAAGCCCCCCTGATCTACGATCTTATACGGGGGGGGCTGCGGACCTTGTGGGCATTTCGGAGACTTGGTTGGGCACTGAAGGGGGGGTTCCCCTGGTGGAGATGTGCCCACGGGGTTTCCAAGCATTTCATCAGCCGAGGGCCCAAGGTAGGGGTGGAGGGGTGGCGGTGGTTATTAGAGAGAGTCTGGAGCCGATGGAGACCACTGTTCCTCAGATAGCCGGTTGTGAATCCCTTTACGTGAAGTGGGGGCGTAGGATGCAGGTGGGCTTGTTGATCACGTACCTGGCTCCTTGCTGCGTGGCAACAGCCCTGCTCGAGTTGCTGGAGTTGATAGCCGGGATGGCAGTTGATACCCCCAGGCTTATGGTCATGGGGGATTTCAACTTGCCATCAGCCGGTGTGTCGTCAACGGTGGCTCGGGAGTTCTTGGCCTCCATGATGGCCATGGACCTGACCCAACTAATTGATGGCCCCACCCACATCGGGGGAAGCACACTGGATCTGATTTTTGTCTCTGGACAGTGGTTGAGTGATCTGGAAGTACGAGAATTAGTCATTGAACTTTTGTCATGGTCAGACCACTCTCTCCTTCGTCTAGACTTTCGGACCGCCACTCCACACCGCAGGGAGACGGGACCAATACGGTGGTTCCGTCCCAGGCGACTGATGGACCCCAGCTCCTTGGTTTTCTGAGGAGCTGAGGGAGATGGGTCTTTTACTCAGACCTATCTAGTGGCATTGAGGGAGGCCCTCCTTAACCAGGAGGCTGAGATGATGTGCTGAGGATTTCAGCAGGTATCTGTTTGACAAAATCGCTCAGCTTCGGGACGGTCTGGACGAAAACTGGGTAGTTTCGGGCGAGGTGACGGAGGCTAGTCTTGTTGAGACCATCTGGGAGGAGTTTGACCCTGTGGCTCCCGAGGACATGGACAGGTTGCTGGGGCGGCTGAATGCCACCACATGTTTATTGGACCCGTGTCCCTCCTGGTTGGTGCTGGCCACCCGGGAGGTTACACGAGGCTGGCTCCAGGGGATTGTTAACGCTTCTCTGAGAGAGGGTGTTGTTCCCACCGCCTTGAAAGAGAAGCCCTCCCTGGACCCAGCTGTTTTGAGTAACTATCGTCCAGTCTCCAACCTTCGCTTTGTGGCGAAGGTTGTTGAGAGTGTGGTGGCACACCAGTTACCCCGGTACCTGGATAAATCTGTCTATCTAGACCCATTCCAGTCCGGTTTCCGGCCCGGGTACAGCACGGAGACAGCTTTGGTCGCATTGGTGGATGACCTCTGGAGGGCCCGGGATAGGGGTTATTCCTCTGCCCTGGTTCTCCTTGATCTCTCAGCGGCTTTTGATACCATCGACCATGGTATCCTGCTGCGGCGGTTGGGGGGATTGGGTGTTGGAGGCACCGTGTTTCGGTGGTTCTCATCCTATCTCTCCGACCGATCACAGACGGTGTTGGCAGGGGGGCAGAGGTCGACCTCGAGGCGCCTCCTTTGTGGGATGCCACAGGGGTCGGTTCTCTCGCCTCTCCTGTTCAACATCTACATGAAGCCGCTGGGCGAGGTCATCAGTGGTTTTGGGGTGAGTTATCAACTGTACGCGGATGACACCCAGCTGTACATTTCCACCCCTGACCACCCCAATGTAGCTGTTGAAGTGTTGTCTCAGTGTGTGGAGGCTGTGCGGGTCTGGATGGGGAGAAACAGGTTCAAGCTCAACCCCTCCAAGACTGAGTGGCTGTGGATGCCGGCATCCCGGTACAGTCAGCTGCAACTGCGGCTGACTGTTGGAGGTGAATCATTGGCCCCAATGGAGAGGGTGCGCAATCTGGGGGTTCTCCTGGCTGGACGGTTGTCTTTTGAAGATCATTTGGTGACCGTCTCCAGGAGGGCTTTTTACCAGGTCCGCCTGGTCCGCCAGTTGCGCCCCTTTCTAGACCGGGATGCCTTATGCACAGTCACTCACGCCCTCGTCACTTCTCACCTGGACTACTGTAATGCTCTCTACATGGGGCTCCCCTTGAGGTGCACCCGGAGACTTCAGTTAGTTCAGAATACAGCCGCGCAGGTGATAGAGGGAGCCACTCGTGGCTCCCATATAACACCGATCCTGCGCAGGCTGCACTGGCTGCCTGTGGTTTTCCGAGTGCACTTCAAGGTGTTGGTTACCACCTTTAAAGCGCTCCATGGCATAGGACCAGGATATCTTCGGGACCGCCTTCTGTTACCACATGCCTCCCACCAGCCGATACGCTCCCATAGAGAGGGCCTCTTCAGGGTGCCATCAGCCAAACAGTGTAGGCTGGCGACCCCCAGGGGGAGAGCCTTCTCTGTGGGGGCACCTACCCTCTGGAATGAGCTTCCCCCAGGACTTTGACAACTTCCTGACCTCCGGACCTTTCGCCGCAAGCTTAAAACATATCTATTCTTCCGAGCAGGACTGGCTTAATAGGGTTTTTAAACATGGATTTTATTGGGGTTTATTTTATAATTTGTATTGTATTTTAAATTTAGGCTTTTGGAATAAGTTTTTTAAATAGGGTTTTTATTGTGTATTGTATTATTTTTATCTGCCTGTTCACCGCCCTGAGTCCTTCGGGAAAAGGGCGGTATAAAAATTAAATAATAATAATAATAATAATAATAATAATAATAATAATAATAATAATAATAATAATATTATTATTATTATTATTATTATTATTATTATTATTATTATGTGGAATCGCTAGGACAGCTTAAATCTGCCATCCAGCGGTTCGAAAAACCCCCTCTTCAGGAGAAGAAGAGATGGTGAGCTGAGGGCAGAGGTAGAATTTCCCTAAAGCCCCTGAGAAAAATGGGGTTTGAAGGGTTAAGTTCCCTCCAGTAACCTGAAGTGCTCCAGATCCGAAGATTTTTCTGCTTTGGCGGAACCAATCACCACGACCAAACGGCGAGATTTATTTTGGACAATAAAGGATTATACCGGACAGAATGAAAGTGGGAGAACTTTATGCAAGTAGCCAAGCCAATTCCCCGTTACTTTGTAACAAGCTTGAAAACAACAAGAAAATGGAGGCAAATTGTTAACAAGCTAACGAGTGGAAAGCGAAAGTGATACTTTTAGCGTTTGCCGTCTGCTGCTGGTAAACTGCATGTTATTTGCTACTTTAACTCTTTAACTCTTTACTGCCTGCTGATAGAATCTAGGGGAGATTTTTAAATATTGTTTTAAAAGACTGTGTTTCTCAGAGGTTAAGAAGATTTAAAGTGAATATTAAGTTGGAAATAAATAAATAATTTTATAGAAGATGGCAGCCAAACAATTAAAGTCTACTGTAACAAAGGGCTCTGGAATTTCATCAGCTGGTGCCTCTCCAGCTCATACAGCAGAGACTAGAACATTGAATTTAGAGGCGTTACAAGAGAATTTAAAAGACTTTATACAAGAAAAATTTAAAGTAATAACTGATGAGATGTCTGAAATGAAAGAGCAGATATTAGAAATTCAAGTGGGAAATAAAGAAGTTAAAGAAGGATTTGTAATTGCAGTACAAAGTTTGGCAACAAATGTGATTTTATTAGAAGAGGAAGTTGAAGAAATTAAGCAACATAATTCAAAATTAGAAAATAAAATGGATGAATTTCAAAGTAAAATGGAAAAAACAGATGATGAAATAGTTTTGATACAATATAGAAATATGGAATTTGCTCTAAGAATCCGTGGCATGAAAGAAAATAAAGAAGAGTATTTAAGGGAAATTTTTTCTGAAGTATTTGCTGAGATATTAGCAGCTCGTCCAGCAGATGTGGCTTATCAAATTGATAAAATATATCGTGTGAATTCTTGGATAGCAAGGCAAAAAAAGTTGCCAAGGGATGTTGTTATTTATTTTACAAACAGAACAGTGAGAAATCAGATTCTGCAAGCCTCGTATAAGGGGGAGAAGATTCAGGTTGCTGGTCAAGATATTTTAATATTAAAGGAAATTCCACCAAAAATGTTAAGGGCTAGGAAGGAATTTGCCTTCCTGGTGAATGAACTTAAAAAATGTCAGATTGAATATAGATGGGATATCCCAACTGGTATAATAGTATATTATGCAGGGAAAGTACATCGTCTCAATACAGTTGGAAAAGCAAGAGAATTTTATGTTGAGGCATTAAAAGTTGGAAGTCTTCCCCCATTGGAAGCTAGAAGAAGGGAGGCTGAAGTGAAGGAAAGAGAAGTGAAGCAGGTACAAGAACAGATTGTGATGGAAGAAGATTTATTACAAGTGTTGGAAATACCTATGACGGGTTTAGATTCAAAAGAACAAAGGCTGACAAGAGCTGCTGCTAAACGCAAGGAACAAGAGATGACGGCACAACAACAACTGGCAACTACTACAACGGAAACAGTGGGAGGAGCAAGGCCTAAAGCAAAATGTGATCTGCGGCTAGTGTTCCAAAAGTTTCCTTTGGCCGATAATGGCAATTAAACTATTATCTTGGAATGTTAATGGTTTGAATTCACCGCAGAAGAGAAGGAAAGTATTTCATTATTTGAAACAATTTAAAAATGACATTACCTGTTTACAAGAAACACATATTAGATCTTTAGACCAGAAATATTTGATAAACTCAAAACTGGGAGTACATTTTGTTGCCTCCTCTTTGGAAAAAAAACACGGTTTAGTTATATATATAAAGAAGGACATATCAGCAAAATTAATTGAGGTGGATAAGCAAGGAAGATACATTGCTATTGAACTTTTGTTGGAGGGAAAGAAGACATTATTAATAGGAGTTTATGTTCCGAATCAACAACAAGAAAATTTTTTCAAGTTTTTACATAAAAGAATAGTATTTTGGGATTATAAATCATATATATTAATGGGTGATTGGAATGGTGTGTTGGATACTCAAAAAGACAAAAAAAGTTTAAGGAAGATGTCAAGCCGGGTGAAATTACCAAAGGCTTTTTTTGAAATGATGGAGGACTTGGAATTAAGAGATATTTGGAGAGAACATAATACAGAAGAGAGGGATTTTACCTTCTTTTCTGACAGGCATCAATCATTTTCGAGGATTGATTTTATTTTGATTTATAATGATTTGTATTCTAGAGTGAAGAAGACTAAGATTTGTTCGAGAACTCTATCTGATCATAGTCCGGTTTGGATTGAATTTGATCGGGAAAAGGAGGCTAGGAGATCATGGAGGTTGAATGAGAATTTGTTTAAATATGAACAAAATGTAAATGAATGTAGGGGCTGGAATAGCTCAGGCTGTTATGAAGCCTGTTATTAGAACACAGTAGCCTGCAATTACTGCAGGTTCAAGCCCGGCCCAAGGTTGACTCAGCCTTCCATCCTTTATAAGGTAGGTAAAATGAGGACCCAGATTGTTGGGGGGGCAATAAGTTGACTTTGTAAAAAAAATATACAAATAGAATGAGACTATTGCCTTATACACTGTAAGCCGCCCTGAGTCTTCGGAGAAGGGCGGGATATAAATGTAAACAAACAAAAAAAAAGCAAATGAAAGAATTTTTTATTATGAATATGAAAAAGGAAACATCTATAGAGATGATTTGGGAAGCTAGTAAGGCTTATATGAGAGGAAATCTTATACAAATGAATATTAAATATAAAAATAAATTGCAGAAAAAGAAAAAGGAATTGGAAGAGGAAATTAAAAAGAAAGGACAGTTATTGATAAATAGCCCAGGAAATAGTAAAATAAAAGAATCAATAAATATATTAAGAGGTCAGTTTAACATGTTGATGGCAGATCAAGTAGCAATTAATTTACAATATGTAAAACATAATGCATTTAATAATGCCAATAAGCCAGGAAGATGGCTTGCCTATTTAATAAGGAAAAAACAGAAATCACGAACGATTGATAAAATAGAATATAGGGGTGAGGAAGTTTATCAAAAGAACTTGATTAAAAAAGCATTTTTAGAGTATTATAGTAAGTTATATACTAGGGATATGATTGATGATACAGAGAAAGAAAGATATTTACAACAACAAAATATTTGTGAGCTTACAGAAAATCAAAGAGAAGAACTGAATCAATTAATTACTTCAGAGGAAATTTTGTTAGCAATTAAGCAACTTAAAATCGGTAAAGCACCAGGTACAGATGGTTTAACAGCTGTTTATTATAAAAATTTACAAAATGAGATGGTTGAACCACTTAAAGAGTTATTTAATAAAATTCAAATGGGAGGAGATGTTCCCCCTTCATGGAGGACAGCCTTTATTTCGTTAATACCGAAGATCGAGATGGTATTAAAGCAGAGAATTATAGGCCTATATCACTTTTAAATACTGATTAAAAGATATTTGCCAAGATACTTGCTAATAGATTAATGCCAGTGATGGATCAAATAATTCATAATGATCAGTCAGGATTTATTAAGGGTAGGCAGATGAGATATAATGTGAGGCAAATTGTAAATTTACTTGAATATTTGGAAGGAAACAACCAAGTCTCAGCGGCGTTCTTTTTTTTGGATGCTGAAAAAGCTTTTGATAGATTGGATTGGCAGTTTTTATTTAAAGTAATAGAAAAAATGCAATTTGGGGATTATTTTATCCATGCAATTAAAGCAATATATCAGAAGCAAACAGCACAAATAATAGTAAATGGTGGGTTAACAGAAACTTTTAAAATTGGGAAAGGGACGAGACAGGGATGTCCCTTGTCTCCATTACTTTTTATTTTAACTTTAGAAATTCTTCTGAATAAAATACGTGGTTCCGATCGAATAAAGGGATTAGAGTTAAACATCAAGATGATATATTAAGAGCTTTTGCAGATGACTTGGTTGTTACTGTATCTCAACCAATATACTCAGCTACTGGTTTAAAAGATATAATTGGTCAGTATGGTAAAGTATCTGGATTTAAGGTGAATCAGCAAAAGACAAAGATGATAACTAAAAATATGAATATACAACAAAAAGAAGAGTTAGAAAGAACTACAGGTTTTGAAATCGTTAAAAAGGTTAAATATTTAGGAATATATATTACAGCTTCAAATGTCAAATTATACAAAAATAATTATGAGGTATTGTGGCAGAAGGTATGGAAAGAAATGGAGAATTGGAAGAAGTTACAACTATCCTTATTGGGAAGAATAGCGGCTATAAAAATGAATGTTTTGCCCAGATTTCTATTTTTGTTTCAAATGATACCGGTGCTTAAGAATGACATCAAATTACAGGAATGGCAAAAGGGGGTTAATAACTTTGTATGGATGGGCAAAAAGCCAAGAATAAAATTAAAAATAATGCAGGATATAAGGGAAAGGGGGGGTCTTAAGATGCCTAATTTAAAATTGTATTATGAAGCAGTTGTTTTATCATTAATTCCTGATTGAATTAATTTGACTGAGGAAAGAGTTTTGAATATAGAAGGTTATGGTTTGTTATATGGGTGGCATGCCTATTTATTATATGATAAGAAAGTAGATAAAATATTTAAAAATAATATAATTAGAAATGCATTATTGAGGGTCTGGAGGAAATATCAATATAAATTAGATGGAAAGATTCCAATATGGGCAATCCCGAGACACATGATAGAAAATATAAATATATATCAAAAGATGGAGGTAGTTACCTATAAAGAACTTCTTTGTATGGAAAAGGGGGAATTACAATTAAAATCCAGAGAAAAGATGGGGGAAGAAGGGAAAAATTATACATGGTTCCAATATGGACAATTACAAGCTAGATGGAAATTAGATCAAAAAATAGGTGTTAAGCAAATTGAGGATAATTTGTTAAAACAAATGAGAGATCAAGGCCAATAGCATATTAAGAGGTTGTATAATGTATTAGTAGAAATAGACTCAGAGACTGAACTGGTTAAGGATTGTATGATTAAGTGGGCAGAAAATTTTCAGCAACCAATAAGGCTGGAAACTTGGGAAAGAATTTGGGTGAGGAATGTTAAATTTACACAAGCGCAAAATATGAGAAAAAATTTTTATAAGATGTTTTATAGATGGCATTTAGACCCCAAAAAGTTGTCATGTATGTATCCTAATGTACAGGCTAAATGTTGGAGATGCGATTGTGAAGATGCCACTTATTACCATGTATGGTGGACTTGTAAAAAAGTTAAAGCATTTTGGATTAAAGTATGGTGGATCATGCAGAATATTTTGAAAAAGAAGATTAAGTTTACTCCGCAGTTCTTTCTACTAGGAATAATTATGGATTGTACAGCTATAGAGACTAAATTGATTTTGAACTTAATAACAGCATAAGACTTTTGATTGCTCAATATTGGAAGAAAGAAGAATTACCTACAATTGAAGAATGGACGTTCAAAGTATCAAATCTGGCAGAAATGGCAAAAATCTCTGCTTACTTGAAAGACTATACACAACAAAAATATATTTTAGAATGGAAAATGTGGATTAATTATATTCAAAATAAGTATCAGATAAAAAAATATCGAATAGCATATGAGTAAATTTAGGAAATATTTTGTATTAGATATATTTCTGAAGGAGAGGGGAATTGAGAGTGTGATTAAGTGTGGATTGACTAGAGATTATAATTTAGGAATTATTTTGGATTATGATTGTTAGTTTTGATACCCTGCATTTAGTTCTGGGAAGTCGGGGTGGGGGTGGGGGTAAGGGGAGGAATTGGGGGTTGAGGGTAGAGATGGAGTGATGGTTAATGTACAGGGATTATTGAAGATGTATAAATATAATTAATGTAGGGTCGGTTCTGCCCAGTTACCATTTTAGAACGGTGGGGAGGGAGAAAAGAGAGAGTAGGAGGTAGGAAAGAGGAGAAGAGGAAGGAAGAGGGGTAGAAGAGGGAGAAGGAAGGTGGAGGGTGGAGGGAGGAGAGGATGTAGATAAGAGAAGGAGAGGAAGGTTTGGAAAGTAAAAGAAGGTAGAAGAGGGAAGAGTGTTAAAAAGGGGGGTGGTGACTGGGCAAGCCCGACTAATTGTATATAACTGTACATTGGATGAATTCTTTGATATGATTGTAAAAATAAAACTTTTTTTTAAAAAAAACAACCCAGTCTAGCACAATACCAATGAAGAAGATAAATAACTGCTCTCAAAAGAACCCAGCATGGCTGCATAAAGAACTCTCTGACAAATTTAAAGACAATAAGGACATGTATAAAAAGTGGAAAAAGGAGCAAATAACTAAGGCAGAATATTAGCAAATAGCCCAAGCCTATAAAGATAAAGTGAGGAAAGCTAAGGCTCACAGTGAACAAAGGCTTGTGACCAAAGTAAAAGATAATAATAAAAGAAGCTTCTTCCAACATGTTAAAAACAAGAAAAAAGTCAAGGAAACTATAGGTCCATTGCTGGGAAAAAGTGGTAAGAAGGTGACAAGCAACAGGGAGAAAGCAGCACTACTTAACTCGTTTTTTGCATCTGTCTTTACACAAAGGGAAAAAACAGTCCAACCTATCAAAAACAGCACCACAAAAAACAGATTAGGAACACAAGTTAAAATAGGGAAGAAAATGGTAAGTGAACACCTGTCTGCCCTAGACAAGTTCAGATCCCCAGGACCGGATGGATTACATCCCAAGATTCTGAAGATAGGCTTAAGATAGAGAAGGATTTTGACAGACTTGAACATTGGGCGCTATCTAACAAAATGAAATTCAATGGGGAAAAGCATAGGAGAACAAACTCATCTGGACAAGATTCAGCAGTCCATCTGCATTTAAAAGACAAAGGCCACTGATTTGAAGACCGCAAGGTCCACATTTTAGACAGAAAGGACTACTGGTTTGAAAGAGGGGTCAAAGAGGCAATCTATGTCAAAATTGAACAGTTCTCTCTCAACAGAGGGGGAGGGATATGACATCATATCTCCAGTCTACAAAACAGTCCTTCCAACTGTTCCAAAAAGGCTCCACAGCCATTTGCACTACTCAGGTGACCCTACCAATATAAATAAACCTCCAGGTGGCCTTAATGCCTCTCTAAAAAATGACCAGCTGTCTGCAAGGAGTATAAATCCTTCCATTCCCCACTATCCAGTCAGAGCTGAACAAGCTTCTTGGATGAGAAGTGAAATGTCTTCAAAGAAAAAACTTGAAAATCCAGTTGTATCTTGAAAAAGCGTATTTGGGACAAAAAATATTAAAAAGCAGTCTAAGGACTGTCAACAGCCATAATATAGAACTTAAACTATTTTCTGTGAAAATTGTATCCAAGTGAAATGTTTTGTTTTTATACTAGGAATCAGGAAAGGGGTCCTGTGGTAACCCACCACAGAGGTAAATGGTTTATTGTCATGGTACTGTGTTTAGCTAATAAAATCCACAAAGATAACAGAGATGTACAGTAAGTCAAAGACTATACTGAAACAGTTTATTATGCCTGTGATAGTGGTAATTCAATTTAATAAAGTTTTGGTTGAATCATACTTTCAATACAGATTTGTGAATTGAAGTGAAGATTCTTTCCAAGCAACATACTAAACCTGGTGATTTCAAAATGCTTTCAGGCTTTCCATAGCACTTTAGAAATTTCTTAAGGTTTTTGCTGCTTCAAAGATGATGACAGACAATATATAGTGTTGTAACTTCAATTTGGTACATGGAGAAAGTTACGAGGGAGTCTGAATGGCATGATGGCTTTATTGACACTGACACAAGCAACAGACAATGAGATTTATCACTGCATTAAACTGTCTGCCTTTTAGAGCAATTTTGAGGTGGCAAGGTTAACATCACTTTGGACTTCATTCACTTCCTCACCTTCAGTTTTCCTGATGATCTGCTGGAATGTGAGGGTATCAAGCTAACATCTAAAAACTAGAAACAAAAAAAAAATTACATATGCTTGGGTTTTTACTGTTTTCTTACTAATTTTTTTTATAAACCCCTCCCATTAAGTAATTATATGAAGGCTGAAGATGTTTAAAAACAGTTTTCCATGGAGTTTCCTAAATCATGTGTTTCTTACAGAGGGATGACTGTACAAATACTAAGGTACTTTCTCCGTAGTGGTGGAGGCAGCAGCCAGGAATGGGTTGTACTTGTCTGTTCAGATTGGAGGATTGAGATTGCTAAACCTGATAAATCCCGCCTCCTGTTGCCAGGAACCCAGCTTTTGTCTCAGTCCTTCAGCCTGGACACACGTGTCATGAGTTTTCTCCCTATTCTTGGATTCTAATGGTCTTCTGATCTTAATAATAATAATAACAACAGAGTTGGAAGGGACCTTGGAGGCCTTCTAGTCCAACCCCCTGCCCAGGCAGGAAACCCTACACCATCTCAGACAGATGGTTATCCATCATTTTCTTAAAAATTTCCAGTGTTGGAGCATTCACAACTTCTGCAGGCAAGTCGTTCCACTTATTAATTGTTCTAACTGTCAGGAAATTTCTCCTTAGTTCTAAGTTGCTTCTTTCCTTGATCAGTTTCCACCCATTGCTTCTTGTTCTACCCTCAGGTGCTTTGGAGAACAGCCTGACTCCCTCTTCTTTGTGGCAACCCCTGAGATATTGGAAGACTGCTATCATGTCTCCCCTAGTCCTTCTTTTTATTAAATTAGACATACCCAGTTCCTGCAACCGTTCTTCATATGTTTTAGCCTCCAGTCTGCTAATCATCTTTGTTGCTCTTCTCTGCACTCTTTCTAGAATCTCAGCATCTTTTTTACATCTCCTGTAGAGATTTCATTGCAGAGCTGCCCCGTTGTCATCCCCACAGCTTCCTTCTGGCGGGGATCTCCTGTTCCAGTTGTTCATTCTGAAACCGAAGTCTTGGCAGTTCCATCTGGGTCTGATATGCAATTGCCTCTACCTCTGAGCTGCCTGGGGTCTGCCATGAGGCAGGTCAACAATTGCCCTTGCCTGACAATATTCAGGCTATTATAGCCCAGACTTTGGATCCCCTTTTCTCAGAACCAGAACGATCTTTAGATGTGGTTCCTGTTCCTTCCTTTGCGGATGTTGTCAAACGTCAATGGTCTTCACCTGGATCTTCCACTCTCCCTTCTTCAGCTGACAAGCGTTTTTTCAATGTTGGTGCCAATTTGTCTTCTGTTCTGCAGACCTCTTCAGTGGATGCACCTGTTGCTGCCTTGGTGTCTTCTTCTTCAATTCCAGGCCAACCAGAGGAAGGTCTACGCCCAGAGGATAGGCAGGCAGAGCTGTCTCTTCAGAGGGCACATCAAGGGTCTGCTTGGGTTATTTGTTCTGCATCTTCAGCTTCCTTCTTCAACAGGGCCACTCTGCTGTGGCTTCACCAATTGCAAGGAAAGCTTCCTGCTGATGATACCAGAATTCATCAAGATCTGAACAAGATTATTGCTGCAGTCCAGTTTTTGGCTGATGCCACTTTGCATTCTTTGTGCTTTGCCTCCA
The DNA here is from genome assembly GCF_028640845.1 of Ahaetulla prasina. Taxonomy (NCBI): domain Eukaryota; kingdom Metazoa; phylum Chordata; class Lepidosauria; order Squamata; family Colubridae; genus Ahaetulla; species Ahaetulla prasina. The sequence continues at coordinate 43,687,628 of NC_080545.1, read as the reverse complement.
GGTCTATGTCTTCAGCCTTGTCGTTTACTCTGGTTGCGACATTGGCAAGTGGACCCTTGCCATAAGTGGCGTTTGGCTTCTGCACCCTTCGCTGGAAGATCCTTATTTGGAGCTGCATTGGACCCTCTCCTAGTTGAGACCAAGGACAAGAGGGAGGTTTTACCTACTGTTCATTGGACAGGAGAAGCCCGGTTTAACCCAATTTCCCATCAGTCTTCCTTTCAAGGTTATGACTAGGGGGCAGGTTCTTCTAGGTTTCAGGGTTCATTCAGCCAAAGGCAGAGGGGGTCCCAGGGTAGAACCCAGGATAGGAGTTCCCAGGGTAGAACCTTCTCAGAAAAGCAGCCCTTTCGAGGGGGAGGGGGTTGTTCCTTTCAAAGCCATCATTAAGTGCATAGTTGATCCTCCTATTGGTGGCAGATTGGCCCTTTTTGCGGACAATGGGACATTATTACCTCAGATTCTTGGGTCAGAAAAACAATCCAATATGGTTTAGCTCTGGAATTCATCACCACTCCTCTGACCCTTTTTATTCAATGCCCCTTGTCCAAAGATAAGGACAGACAGAACCTTACGAAGTTGGCAGTTCATCACTTCCTGGAAATTAAAGCTATTCAACAGGTTCCGAGGGATCAGTTGGGACAGGGATTTTACTCCCGTGTGTTTTTAGTCCCCAAATCATCGGGAGGGTGGAGACCTATTCTAGATTTCAAAAGATTGAACTGTTTTCTGATATATCGCAAGTTCAAGATGCACTCTCTGCGATCTATCCTTGATGGCATCTGAAAAGGCGACTTCCTTGTTTCGATTGACCTCACTGAGGCATATTTACATATCCCTATTCTTCCCGATCATCGTAGGTTTCTTAGATTTTGTTATGGAGGTAAGCATTATCAATATAGGGCTTTACTCTTTGGTCTGTTGTCAGCTCCTAGGACCTTTACTATGATCCTAGCCACCTTGGCAGCGCATATCAGGACCATACCGGTCCGTCTCCACTGTTATCTGGATGACATTTTGATTTTGTCATCTTCTGTTTTTCAGGCCAAGGTAGAGCTCCAAATCACAGTTCAGGTTCTCACTATTCATGGTTTTTCTATTAACATGGAGAAGAGTCACCTGACTCCTTCGAACCATCTGCTTCATTTAGGAGCAGTGATTGACTCTATTCAAGGTAAAGTGTATTTTTCCCAGGAGAGGCAGAATAGCCTTAAGGCACTGTCTTGCAGGATTCAGGTGGAGCGTAGAGTGTCATTATTAGTGTTATCTCAGCTCCTGGGCAAGATGATCCATTGTTCCTTCGGCTAGATTACATGCTAGAGACCTACAATGGTTCCTTTTGCCTTTTCAGAAGGCGGGTACATGCAACTCTTTCACCAAAGTTCAGGTTCCCAAGGAGATCCTCAGTCCTTTTCCTGGTGGCGTTCCCCTGCAGTCGCCAAGGGCTCCCTGTTTCATGAACCTCAGCACCTGGTGGTGACTACAGATGCCAGTCTCCTCGGCTGGGGAGCACACTTCCAATTGCTGGTAGCACAGGGCAGGTGGACCTCCAGAGGGAGACAATTTCCCATCAGCTGGCTGGAGCTATATTCCTGGCCCTTTATCACTTTCAGACCCATCTATTGGTCTGAAAGTGATGAATTCCTCTCACCAGCGGTTTGCTCAGCCAAGGGGCAGTTCTTCATCCAGATCTTCAGTGGCTCCAATTGATCACCTGGCGCTTGAGCGGTGCGCCCTGAGGAGGGACAATATTTCTAATCGGGCCTTCAAAACTATACAAGCATCTCGGAGGTCTTCTACAGAACGCATTTATTCCACCACTTGTTTTTTGTTCCTAGTGTGATAAAGTTGGAGTTTCTCCTGTTCAAGTTTTGATAGGCCACATTGTGGACTTTTTGCAGGAGGGTTTGGACAGAAAGTTATCACCTAATATCTTGCAGAGATAGGTGGCAGCTCTGTCTACTGTTTTGTCCTGGGGGTCTCTACCTTCCTTAGCTCACCACCCTACTATCAAGAGATTTATTTAAGGGTACTGCTAATTTGTGCCCTCCTGTTATACACAGGTATCCTACTTGGTATTTATCTGTTGTGTTGAATTCCCTGACTGTTACTCCATATGAACCATTGAGGACCACCAGCCTTCACCTTTTGACTTGCAAAGTTGCCTTTTTAGTAGCTGTGACTTCGGCTAGGAGGATTTCTGAGTTGGCTGCTCTCTCAGTTCGCAGTGACCTCTGTGTTTTTCACTTGGATCGGGTGGTTCTTCGCCTGGATCCTTTATTTATTCCTAAAGTTAATTCAACCTTTCATCGTATGCAAGAACTTGTTCTCCTAGATTTTTGTCCTCACCCAGTTCGTGATTTGGACCGCCGCTGGCATAACTTGGACGTTCATAGAGTGTTGAGGATTTATATTGAACGGACGGCTGATTTATCTCCTTTACTCCAGTGTTCTTGGGTTGCAGAGTTACATCATCAACCATTGGCAGGTGGATTCGCCTTACGATCGCCAAGGCTTATAAGCTTCGATCCCTTCCACGGACTAATCATCTGACGGCACACTCTACTCGTAGTGCAGCTGCTTTGGCAGCATGGGCTACTCAAGCTTCATTGTTAGAGATTTGCAGAACTGCAACCTGGACTTTGCTTTCTCCTTTCATTAAACACTATTGACAAGTTCGCCTTGGCTGAGGCAGCTTTTGGACATAGGGTGTTGCAGCAGGTGATCACATCAGAAGCAACTGCTGACCAGCCTGGTCCCTTCCAGTCTTAGGGACACTGAACTTTGGTATGTCCCATTCCTGGCTGCTGTCTCTATCACTATGGAGAAGGGGCATTGGGAATCACCTGACATGCACCTTCTCGTTGAGTGGAGACAGCAGCCAGTCCCACCCTGTTTCGGTCTGGTGTTGCTGACTAATAAATCTGTTTTGTTTATCTGACACATGGAGTCTGCTTCTTCGCCTTTGCCAAAAGCTGGGTTCCTGGCAACAGGATTTATCAGCTTTAGCAGTCTCAGTCCTCCAATCTGAACAGACGAGTACAACACATTCCTGGCTGCTATCTCCACTCAACGAGAAGGTGCGTGTCAGGTAAGTCCCAACACCCCGTTTCAATATTAAAAATCAGTAATCCATTCAACTTCAGAATGAAAAGCCATTGATGAAGAAAGACTTTAATCCAAATTTCTTCTTAATAAATAAATTACCAATTACCAACTAGCCTATGCAGAAGCTTGGATGTTCAAGTGAAGGTTCAGGATTTTGAAAGCAGAAGTTTGTATTTCACAGTGATTTATTTATTGTTCAATTATCTCAGTAACATAGCTATTATAGTATAATTTAGTCCTATGATAAGATTTGCTTCACATTATAGAAGTGCAAAGTTAATGTAATGCTGACTCTTTTTACCTATCTTTGTGGTAGTCCCATGTAGTGTGTAAACAGTTAATTAATAAGCTGACCAAATAATTATGGCAGCCCCTTGGAATGAAGACAATAATTTCTTCTCAAAAGATATGGATGGAATATGCAACCCAAGGTTTTTGGACAAAAATCATTGAAACCGCCCCCCCCCAAACCCTGATCATGTTGCCTTTCTGAGAAGTATAGAAGAAATGAGGGGTCTCCTCTTTCTCCTCTTATACAACAGCTGGAAATACGTATTATTCTATGGTTTACAACACCAGGACTGCAGCAGTTTAATTTGGGAGGCATGGAAGAAAGAGAAAATCTCATGGCTTTTTCTTTTCTCCTAGAAAATGGGCTGAAAATCATTGTATTTTGCTAAAAAAATGCTCACTCTCCTTTGCTGGGACAAAATTTTATGCATGAATGAGGAAATGTGTGAGTTTGCAAAGACAGTGTGCATTTATGTAGATGCATGTGTATAAAATAGAGATTATATGTGCCCATGCATATAGACCCCTGTTTAGGGAACGTAAGATAGGAACAAGGGAAAGTGGTGCAAGGTCGCTGTTGGAAACAGCAGAAGCATAAATGATGTAACAATTCTCTGAGGAAATAAAGTGAATTTCACATATTGATCTCATTGGGGTTTTGATGTAATTTTATTAACTGTAATAATTTTACCTTTAATTGATTGCATTTCTTTTGCCTTGCTCAGAATGGAGTGACAAACATCTAACTAGAGAATATATTTTTATTACAATGATTATCTGTAGGTAAAGAAAAACATTGTTTGATTTTCTTCCATTGTTCTTTCTTTCATTTTTTATTCCTATGGGTGTTCCCATAGTGTGGTTCTTTCACAAAAAGAGAAACATTTTCTCAGGGCTCCTAATTATCTGCAATACATGTTTTCATTTTAATAACATATTTTTAATAAGGGATCCTCAGCAGAAACAATAGGGGAATGCAAATTAGGTTTAGATTTAATTTAAATGACAAACACAGTCAGAAAATGACTTTGTTAGATTGTGCAATCCTTACTCTAAGTAGATACTGAATAACTCAATTTCACCCTTCAATACCTATTTTATGAACAGGCTTTGAATATTTACTGATCCAGCTTAATCTGGACCATTATAGCCATAGAAGCTGCATTCACACATCATATTATATAGAATAGAATAGAATAGAATAGAATAGAATAGAATAGAATAGAATAGAATAGAATAGAACAGAATTTATTGGCCAAGTGTGATTGGACACACAAGGAATTTGTTTTGGTGCATATGCTCTCAGTGTACATAAAAGAAAAAGAAAAAAGATACCATCATCAAAGGTACAACATTTACAACACAAATGATGGTCATAGGTTGCAATTTAACCCTTAATGATAGCAACAAAAAGTTACAGTCATACAGTCATAAGTGGAAAGAGATTGGTGATGAAAACGATGAGAAGATTAATAATAGTGTAGATTTAGTAAATAGTTTGACAATGTTGAGGGAATTATTTGTTTAGCAGAGTGATGTCCTTCAGGAAAAAACTGTTCTTGTGTCTAGTTGTTCTGGTGTGCAATGCGCGATAGCGTCGTTTTGATGGTAGAAGTTGAAACAGTTTATGTCCAGGATATGAGGGATCTGTAAATATTTTCACGGCCCCCTTCTTGATTCGTGCAGTATACAGGTCCTCAATGGAAGGCAGGTTGGTACATTAAACCTGAGGTTTAATGTAAATAATGTAATTATTTTTTCTGCAGTTCTAATTATCCTCTGAAGTCTGTGTCTTTCTTGTTGGGTTGCAGAACCAAACCACACAGTTATAGAAGTGCAAACGACAGACTCAATAATTCCTCTGTAGAACTGGATCAGTAGCTCCTTGGGCAGTTTGAGCTTTCTGAGTTGGCGCAGAAAGAACATTCTTTGCTGTCCTTTTTTGATGATGTTTTTGATGTTAGTTGTCCAGTTTAGATCTTGCGATATGATAGAACCTAGACATTTGAAGGTTTCTACTGTTGATACTGTGTTGTCAAATATTGTGAGAGTATATGAGTATACTCATAAGTATATGAGTGCAATCCAGTGTGTCAGCCAAGTGTAATCAACATCAGTCTGTACACATGGAAGATTCCATACATTGAATAGAAAATGTTGGATAACCATCTGACTGAGATGGTGTAGGGTTTCCTGCCTGGGCAGGGGGTTGGACTAGAAGGCCTCCAAGATCCCTTCCAACACTGTTGTTATATTATATTATCATTCATTTTATGCTAGATTTAAATACAACTGTTTGTGTGCCAATTTCTGTGGGGTGAGGGTTGGACTACTTAAAAAATCAGGAGAAGTGTTTTAAAGCATTCTTCAGAAATATTTGAATTCCTCTCTTGTCTGTTTTCTTAGTTTGCTCACAATAGTGGCATCTGCAGTAAATCAACTTCTACCCTCAAAATGACTTTATAAAGCACTGCACACCAAGACAACTAGATACAAGAACAGTTTTTCCCCAAATGCCATCACTCTGCTAAACAAATAAATCCCTCAAACTGTCAAACTATTCAATAAGGCTGCATTACTATTGCTATTGGTCTTCTCATCGTTCCTGTTGCCCATCTCTTCCCACTTGTGACTGCATGAGTGTAGCTTTGTTGCTTATATCCTTGCAATTTATATTGTTTCCTAGTATGATTTGATTGCTTATTGTACCGTATGACTGTCACTAGGTGTTGTGCCTTGTGATTCTTGATGAGTGTATCTTGTCTTTTATGTACACTGAGAGCATGTGCACCAAAGACAAATTCCTTGTCTTGTGTGTCCAAACACACGTGGCCAATAAAGAATTCTATTCTATTCTATTCTATTCTATTCTATTCTATTCTATTCTATTCTATTCTATTCTATTCTATTCTATTCTGTCACTATGATGCCAAAACGACATTTACATTACTAGATTTTCATGCAAATTTTATTATTATGTACTCAACTCCTGAGGTTTAATGTAAGCACTTAAGCCCAATATTATTGTGATGACATCATGCCTTTTCATTATTACTCACCACCAGATCTCTCCTTGGTTATAAGCCTATGGAGAAGGAATAATTGGCAGTAGTTTGTCAATCAGGTAGATATTAGTCTAAAGGTCTGAATACATATGACCATGAATGAATGAAATCAGCCATGATTTGACTTTAAACTTAAATGTATTATCAAATTTAAACAATTCAATTTGATTTAATTTGCATTTTTATTTGCTAAAGATATGCATTTGCATATGCACACTGCTTCCAGTAAGAATTGCTGTACAACTTAGACCTATGCCTTCAGGAGGAGTGCTCTACAAATCAGTGCAAAGAATGACAAGGTAGATCATGTTTTTTAAGGACAGAATGTGCTATTTGTAAAATTTGCCTTCCAATAATGGTTCATTGTGTGCTTGATAGGAATATAGCATTAAAATGGATGAATGCTGTGATGTCCAAGTTTGAAAAAAGTCAGAATTCAAATAAATCCAAAATTAAAAAAGAAAATTGAAAAGCCTAAAAGAAGGGCTAGCTGCAAAAGATACTACCTTCAGCTAAAAATGGATCAGCGATAGGAGGCATCATGTATCTACAGTTCAGGAATCCTGAATAAAATTTATTTTTCTGACAATTAATATTTGGATCCTTCCCACTAAAAAGTTCTAGCTGAGATGTCATCATCATGGCCCACAATTGTGAAGTCTTTCTTATCTCTGCCAACGTGCCTTCTGCTGGGGTGTTTTTCAGTTTCCCAATCTAAACTACAATTTTGCATTTTTGAATTAACCAGTTTTGATCCTGCTTACCTTAATTAGGATTGGTGAAGCTAAGGTAGATGCACCACCTGTTGTGATCCAGTTGTTTTTAGCTATATTAAAAACAAACAAGTAAGCAATGTCCATGCAGGAAAATTAAGACATTGTCAGTTTTGATTTTTATATTTATTTATTAAATTTCTATGCTGCTGATCTCATAAAGATGACTCTAGGTGAATATTCATATCTCAAATTCTTTATGCAATTGGGAAATTTTGGATAACTTTTATTGTAAAGCATTGAATCAAATTATAATTTATAACAAAATTACTGCCATCCAGAATCTCCTTGAAGGGGAGATGGGTGGCATAGAAATTTAATAAATAAATACTATTAAAAATTATAGTATTGAAACCTTTCTATATCAAAGTGATTGGAATGGTCTAATGGACCAAGTTTGATTTGCTTCTTAGTTTCCATCCTTAGGTTCATTCTGGCCCACTTTTCCTTCAGTGTGCTAATTGTTTTGTGCCCAAGGTATTTTAGTCAATATGTGCATATTTTCTTTTGTTTGCATTCCTCCCAGTGCACACATTTTTGGATACACACATTTTTGGATGCACACATTTTTGGATACACAGAGAGTTCATTATAAAACTTCAGAAGATAAGCAGGCTCCGGTTCAACTGAGTAGTGCAAAGTGGAAAAGAATGGATCAGACCATATAAGAGCCATTCCAAAATAGATTCATGCCACTTCTGAGAAAAGTCAGAATATTGAAAACACATTTTCTCTATATTTTATAGACATCTTGGGCATACCTAAAATTTTCCTTTTGAATCAAGAACCAGGAGGCTACAAAATATATGTCTATTACAGATTTCTCTTGTATTGTATCTTTCTGAAATGTTACACATGAACTGACATCAGTGCAACTCGACATATGGAGTAAACACTTGATAATATTTCTGTCTGGTTACACTGACAGGGAGTTTTAAACATATGCTTAATATACCCTATTTAAACAGAATATTGAAATATTTGAATTTACTTGCCAAGTAATGCCAAGAAATAATCTCAAATCAAGTCTCCAAGTAGGGGATGGGAAAAGAAAATATTTTCCCCCTTCATCATGATGTTTTTAATGCTAATCTGTTCTTCTGATCATCAATTTACAATATATGACAAAATTTATGAAGGAAAATGAATAAGTTGTAACTCATACTGCAGGCAGTAAGAGGGCAGTAAACCCTCTTACATTTCTATGTTCTAGTTCTGTATATTGCTTAAACTAAATAAAAGTGGTGCATATCCTCTATGCCACAAGAATAGCCAACACTCAAGATGAGAGGCAATTGGGGACTTCTGGTGGCTCCGCTCTCTCCGAAGGATGCCCTAAGGGCGCCCGCGCTGGGATTCTGTAAAAGCCAGCGAAAACAGCGGCTGAAAGTACCTTCCCCGGTAAGGGGAAGGGAAAGGGCAAGAAGAAGGAAAGGTAGAGCTCTCTCTAGAGGCCCCGTTTGGGGAACTCGAAAGGGAAAGTTCCCTGGAAATCCTTCTGCACAGCTCCAGCCCCAGTGTGTCTCTGCTTCATGCAGACAGAGAAGAGAGCGACCACTTCTGCTTCAAGTGATTGTTATGGATATTTATAAGCAGACGGAATAAACACAGGAGATCAGTCATTTAATTTGCAAGTATTAAATCTGACTTCTATTTTTTTTTTTTTAAATTTTCTCTCATCTACAATCAACACAATGAAATAAAATGGCATTTACTTGTTGAGAAAGTGAAACTGAATGGAGATTTTATCTTATTGTACTGGACTGTGGATTGTTGGATTATTTTAGTTTGTTTAAGTATTTTATAAGGGGATTTTCAGCAAGAACTTTGCCATGAAGGTTTTTTCAGAAGAATGGATTCGTGACTTTATACAGGATTATACAGAAAGAATGTATTTAATTACTCAAAAATACGAATTGGAAAAAAATGGAGGCGTTTTGGATGAGAGTTTGGAGGAAATTAACCAATGTAATCAGGACTTGGAATATGGAATGAAGGAGATAACAAAAGTGGATAAATATGAAGATAGGATCCTGAATAAACAAGTTGATGTAAAGAAGCCTTTTTTAAAAAGTTTGGATGAAATGCCTGAATTTGTGCTACAGGAGGCTGTCTCCCGAAATGGAAAAATTCACAGGGTTAATGCTTTCCAAGAGTTCTCTTTTCGGATTGAGGGAATATACGGCAGTAACTCATGGATTCTTGGACATAAGGAACTATTAGGAAATATTGTGACTGACTTTTCAAAAGGAGTAATGAAGGAAAGACAGAGAATAATGCATCAAAAAAAATGGCAAGAGACAAAAGTATCATCCTTGAAAGAATTTTTTTTTTTGAAATATTAACAGAAAAAGATATTAGCGTTCCTGAAAGACAATTCGTGAGGAAGATCTGGAAGAAATGGGTTGATTATATGTTTTATAACTATCATAAAAGACTAGATATTTGGATTTATACTGGATTTTGACGAGGAAGGACTAAAGTTGAATAGATATTGTAATTTCCCTGTATTGAAATTTTATAATCTGTTGTATTGAATTTTAAATAGAATATTCTCGAAAGATCTTATGTAAGAAAGACTTGGGGGGAAAATTATATGGTTATAGAAGCTATAAGGGAGATATTCTCTGAATTGGATTGGATTTTTATGCTTTAGCTGGTTTTAAATACTTTAGGATTAATTTGTTCTATTGATCTATATATTTTATTATTGTTTATTGTTAATTTTTTGAAGGATTTTGGTTATGTAAGGAGGAAGTCAGAGCTAGAGAGGGAAAATTGTTTAATAGTTTTGGGGAAAATTTTTTTTTTAAGCATATGTTTGTTTTATTTTTAACTATACCTTGTGCTTGTTCTGGGAAGTCAGGGGGGAGGGGAGAGGGGGGAGGGGGTTTGTGAAGGGAGAGGGATTGGGGGGAAAGGGGGAAAAAATTTTGTAAAACTTTTTGAATAAAAAAAAAAAAGATGAGAGGCAATTGGCAGGTTGTGCTTCACTGACATATGGCAGTTCATTGTGATGAACTGGTACCAGGAAGAATCAGCCTCAAATCCATACTCTGTTACAGAACCCCAGTGAGTTAATTTGGGTCAGTTATACTCTCTATAGGGAAACATGGGAGCAGGGAGTACTATATTAAGCTCCTGATCAAAAGATATATTTATTTATTTTATTTATTTATTTTTCGCATTTTTATACCACCCTATCTCCCTAGGGACTCAGGGCGGTTTACAGCCAGATAAAACATACATATAAATACAAAATAAAACATCAATTAAAAAACTTATTAAATAAGGCCGAATATTTAAAAATAGCAATACAAATAATAAAGCCCCATTAAAATATTTTCCCCCTTCATCATGATGTTTTTAATCCTAATCTGTTCTCACCCAGCGGCTTCTTATAGATGTTGAACAGAAGGGGCGAGAGAATCGACCCCACAAGTGAGGTGCCTCGGGGCCGACCTCTGCCCCCCTGTCAACACCATCTGCGACCGATCAGAGAGATAGGAGATAGGAGGAGAACCACCGATAAAAGGTGCCTCCCACCCCCAATCCCTCCAACCGGTGCAGCAGGATACCATGGTCGATGGTATCAAAAGCCGCTGAGAGGTCTAATAGGACCAAGACAGAGGAATAACTCCTATCCCTGGCCCTCCAGAGATCATCCACCAACGCGACCAAAGCCGTCTCAGTGCTGTATCCGGGCCCAAAGCCGGACTGGAATGGGTCTAAATAGACAGTTTCATCCAGGTACCGGGGTAATTGACATGCCACCACACTCTCTATAACCTTCGCCACGAAGCGAAGGTTGGAGACCGGACGATAATTACCTAATACAGCTGGGTCCAGGGAAGGCTTTTTTTAATTTTTTTTACATTTATATCCCGCCCTTCTCCGAAGACTCAGGGCGGCTTACAGTGTATAAGGCAATACATTCTTGAGGAGAGGCCTCACCACCGCCTCTTTCAAGGCGGTCGGAAAGACCCCCTCCAGCAAAAAAGCATTCGTAATCTCCTGGAGCCAGCCTCGTGTCACCTCCTGAGTGGCCAGTACCAACCAGGAGGGGCACGGGTCCAGTAAACATGTGGTGGCGTTCAACCTACCCAGCAACCTGTCCATGTCCTCGGGAGCCACAGGGTCAAACTCATCCCAAACAATCTCAACAAGACAGCTCTCTGACATCTGTAAAATGTAAACAAATGTAAACAAATGTAAACAAACAAAACATCTCACCTGGATCCACCCAATTTTGGTCCAGACCATCCCGAAGCTGAACGATTTTATCGTATAGATAACCACTAAATTCCTCGGCACGTCCCTGCAACAGGTCATCCCGTTCCCCCTGTTGAAGGAGAGAGCGAGTCACCCGAAACAGGGTGGCCAGGCGGTTATATAAACATAACAAATCCCTCTTTTCTTTGTGGTTATTCTAAATAAAGCAATTTAATGTTGCCTAATGGAGAGACTCATGCCAGTTTGCAGTATTAAGAACAAACATGAAGTAGCCTGCCATCTAACACAACTCTTTGCAGAATTGCTTGGGAATGACATCTCCCTAAAACAGATTTGCTTGAAACCTCGATGAGTGACTTAACATTGCCCAGTAGGTTTCCTAGAAAGATTAACTGGAGTCTCAGTCCAAGGTCAATACTTACCTTTACTAACAGTGTAGTCTTAATTATTTATCTATTTGCATCTGTCTCTCCCACTCCCTCTCTCTCCCTCCCTCCTTTCCCTCCAAATAAGGAGCAAATAGATAGTTCCAGTTGGCTATGTGCTCTATCAGTCAAACTACATTCTTTAATTTTATCCAGAATCCATGAATGAATTTTTATTGGTTTTTATGTTGTGATTTTAATGTTGTAAGCCACTCAGAGTCACCTATGTGTAAGTTGGATGGCCACATAAATTTGCTTAATAAATAATAAATAAAGACATGGATTTCTGTACATGTACAACCCCCATCTCAGACACACACAACAACAGAAGAACAACTCTTCTTCTGCGCATGCCCGATATGGCAGCGTCTTGAACTCTGAACTCTGTGGAGACAACGGGTCGGGTTTCCTGAGCCGGGAAACCTCGCGGAGCCGACTACCGAGCTGCCGAAAACCCTCTGCCTCTTGCTGAAGCTGTCCGGCGGCCGATGGAGAGGTTTTGGACTTCGTTGGATCCTCGGCCGCCGAGAACGAGGCTGGAGGCATGACTGGGCAGCGGACGGACGGCGGTGGCCATCTTGGGGGGTGCGAATCGGCGCTCCCTGAAGATCCCTGAAGATCTGAAGTTCCGGCGGCCAGCTGGCTTTTCGATCTGCTGGCTGGCCGGTCTGTCGATCTGCGGGCCCGTGGGCTTGCCAGCTCGCGGGGGATGGACGACGGCGCTCGCTTCAGGGGGGTGCGGTCCGGCGCCCCCCGGAGGTGGACGGCCGGTCTGCCGGTCCCGCTGGCTTGCGGGCCTGCCGGCCTGTTGGTTTACAGCGTGGATGATTCGGGAGGCATGACTGGGCAGCGGACGGCGGTAGCCATCTTGGGGGGTGCGGAACGGCGCTCCCTGAAGATTTGGCGGCCAGCTGGCTTTTCGATCTGCTGGCTGGCTGGACTGCTGACTTGCGGGCCTGTGGGCTTGCCGGCTTGTGGGAAAGGGACGGTGGCGCTCATTTTCGGGGGGGTGCGGTTTGGCGCTCCCCGGAGATGGCCAGCCGGCCTTGCCGGCCCTGCTAACTTGCGGGCCTGCTGGCCTGTTGGTCTCCGACCTGTCAACCTCCCGGATTGCCGGATTGCTGGATTGCCAGACTGTCGTTCTGCCGCAAGTACCATCGGCGGCTGGAATTTTTCCGCTAGATTTAAGACCTAATACCATCGACCTGGTCATGAGCCTGAACATCGGCTCTGTCTTGAGCCTGGTCATCGGCTTAGACATTGGCCCCGACATCGGCAGGGCTTGGCGGCTTGGACGGTTTTTTGGCTCTCGACGTTCACCTCACCGCGAAGGACATCAGCGGGAGTATCATCTGACTGTGAACGACTTTGGACAGCCTTTTACCATCCTGGGCTTTAAAGGCCTAGTTTTATGGCTGATTTTAAGTTAACGATAATGGCCGCTATTTCTGTCATCAGCGGCATTGCAGACATGATTGTTAACTGTCGACGAGTTAACTTTAAACATGGTCGCCTTATGGTGTTCGCCTGACAGTGGTGTACCGTCCGCTAATTCCATCAGCGGACTTGGACAGTTTGATCCCGTTTACATCTTATATAAGGGGGTCGGTTTCACTACACCTGTAGTGAACTGCTGGCTCGGGATACCCTTTTCTTCCGTTGTTACCTGAACTTACTATGAGTTACTCGGCGCTTGAGCTCTTACGGCTGCAAGGTTCCCCTGCTTCGCAGGAGTGGCCCTCTGTTCTATCGAGGGCCTACCTTAATGAAGGGTCTTGGGACCCAGAGAGGTGGCATGCCTCGAAGAAGAATCTCTGGGGGTTTTTTAATAGGTTTTTTAATAAGGGGCTTTTAAAGGGGGGGAGGGGATTGACGGGTAGGGGGAGTGACCCGTCGGGGAGGGTATGTCCAGTCCCAACGCGGGCTCACGACACTATTTCAGTTGGTCCGAAGACAGGGGGGGAGGGGATTGTACAGAGCGGAGAACATTATCCCATCTGTACGGTGAGTGGGAGGGGCAGATATGGCGGAGGCAGGGGGCCGTATCACTCTTTGGGAGCACGTGTTCGATGTTTAATCACGTACCGTGCTCCGGCCCCCCAATCACGTGCTCCAGCCCCCCAGTCCTCACTCGTTCCCCGGATGGTCAAGACCCTCAGAGCTTGGGTCTTCGGCTGATGCTTTGCAATGCCCGGTCTGTGGTTAACAAGGCTCCCCTGATTTGTGACCTTATTCAGAGGGAGTCTGCGGACCTTATGGGCATTACGGAGACCTGGTTGGGCACAGAAGGGGGTGTACCCCTGGTCGAACTGTGCCCGCCGGGTTTCCGTGCATTCCATCAGCCGAGGACCCAAGGTAGGGGTGGGGGGGTGGCGGTTGTGATTAAAGAAAGTCTGGAACCGAGGGAGTCCACTGTTCCTCAGATAGCTGGCTGTGAATCCCTCCTTGTGAAGTGGGGCCACCGGAATCAGCTGGGGCTGTTGATCACGTACCTGGCTCCTTGCTGCGTGACTACAGCCCTGCCTGAACTGCTAGAGGTGCTTGCTGGCGTGGCGGTTGAGATCCCCAGACTATTGGTCTTGGGGGATTTCAACCTGCCATCTGCCGGCTTGTCGTCGATGGTGGTTCAGGAGTTCCAGGCCTCCATGACGGCCTTGGATCTGATTCAAGTAACTGATGGCCCTACACACATTGGGGGAGGTGCGCTAGACTTGATTTTTATCTCTGGTCAGTGGGTAAATGATCTGGATTTAGGAGATTTAGTGAAAGAACCGGTGTCATGGTCAGATCATTTTCTTCTTCGCCTAGACTTTCAGACCACTGCTCACCACCGCAGGGAGACGGAGCCAATGCGTTGGTTCCGTCCCAGGTGCCTGATGGACCCGGAGAGGTTCCTGACGGAGCTTGGGCCGCTTCCTGAGGATCTTACCCACGGCACGACTGAAGAACTGGTTGCAGCCTGGGAACGGGCCGCGGCTGGGGCTTTGGACCGTGTCGCGCCTTTGCGGCCTCTGACCCGGTGTAGATCTCAATTGGCTCCCTGGTTTTCCGAGGAGCTGAGAGAGATGAAACGCCGGAGAAGACGCCTGGAGAGTGTTTGGAGGTCTAGCCGTTCCGAGGCTGATCGGACACTAGTGAGGTCCTTTACTAGGACCTACCTAGTGGCAATGAGGGAGGCGAAGCGTTCCTACGTTTCCACCCTCATTGCATCGGCAGATAACCGCCCGGCCGCCCTGTTTCGGGTGACCCGTTCCCTCCTCCATCAAGAGGGACGGGATGACCCCTTACAGGGACGAGCTGAGGAGTTTAACGGTTATCTATACGATAAAATCGTTCAGCTTCGGGATAGTTTGGACCAAGATTGCGATGATCCAGCCGAGACGACAGAGACACGTCTTGTTGAGGTTATCTGGGATGAGTTTGATTCTGTGGCTCCCGAGGACATGGACAGGTTGCTGGGGAGATTACATGCAACTACATGTTTACTGGACCCGTGCCCTTCCTGGTTAGTGCTGGCTGCTCAGGAAGTGACACGAGGCTGGCTCCAGGGGATTATAAATGCTTCTTTGAAGGAAGGGCTTTTCCCCGCCGCCTTGAAGGAGGCGGTGGTGAGACCTCTCCTCAAGAAGCCTTCCCTGGACCCAGCTATTTTGGGTAATAGCTCCCCCGGCACCTGGAGGAAACTGTCTATCTAGACCCGTTCCAGTCCGGCTTCCGACCCGGTTATAGCACGGAGACGGCTTTGGTCGCGTTGGTGGATGACCTCTGGAGGGCCAGGGACAGGGGTTGCTCCTCTGCCTTGGTCCTATTAGATCTCTCAGCGGCTTTCGATACCATCGACCATGGTATCCTGCTGCGCCGGTTGGAGGGATTGGGAGTGGGGGCACCGTTATGGTGGTTCTCCTCCTATCTCTCTGACCGGTCGAGCAGTGTTGACAGGGGGCAGAGGTCGTCCTCAGGCGCCTCACTTGTGGGGTGCCTCAGGGTCGATTCTCTCGCCTACCCTGTTCAACATCTATATGAAACCGCTGGGTGAGGTCATCAGTGGTTTGGGGTGAGTTATCATCTGTCGCTGATGATACTCAGCTGTACTTTTCCACCCGGACCACCCCAGCAAGCGGTGAGTGCTGTCCCGGTGCCTGGAAGCTGTGCGGGTCTGGATGGGAGAAACAGACTCAAGCTCAATCCCTCCAAGACGGAGTGGCTGTGGATGCCGGCATCCCGGTACAGTCAGGTGCATCCGCAGCTGACTGTTGAGGCAGTTAGTGGCCCCAAAGAGGTGGTTCGCAACTTGGGCGTCCTCCTGGATGGACGGCTGTCTTTTGATGAACACCTGGCGGCCGTCGCCAGGAGGGCCTTTTACCAGGTTCGCCTGGTTCGCCAGTTGCGTCCCTTCCTTGATCGGGATGCCTTATGCACGGTCACTCACGCTCTGGTTACGTCTAGGCTGGATTATTGCAATGCTCTCTACATGGGGCTGCCCTTGAGGTGCACCCGGAGGCTGCAGTTAGTCAGAATCGGCTCTGTGAGTAGTAACGGGAGCCGCTCGTGGCTCCCACGTGACATCGCTGCTCCGTAGCTTGCACTGGCTTCCTGTGGTCTTTCGGGTGCGCTTCAAGATTTTGGTAACTATCTTTAAAGCGCTCCATGGCTTAGGACCCGGGTACTTACGAGACCGCCTGCTGTTACCTTTTGCCTCCCACCGACCCGTACGCTCACACAGAGAGGGTCTCCTCAGGGTGCCGTCCGCCAAACAGTGTCGGCTGGCGGCCCCCAGGAGTAGGGCCTTCTCTGTGGGGGCAGTGACGCTCTGGAACGAACTTCCCCCCGGCCTGCATCAAGTGCCTGATCTTCGGACCTTTTGTCGTGAGCTCAAAACATATTTATTCATTAAAGCGGGACTGGCATAATTAGTGATGTATTTTAATTGGGATTTTTAATATTTTTTAACTTCTTAATTTAAATTTTAATAATCAGCCTTTAATATTTGCTCTTTTTAATTGTTGTTTTAAATTGTATACATTTTTGTTTTATTTTGGCTGTACACCGCCCTGAGTCCTTCGGGAGAAGGGCGGTATAAAAATTTAATAAATAAATAAATAAATAAATAAATAAATAAAACAGCCAACTGACAACTGACCCCATCACATTGGGTTCACAACCCCTAGTGATCACAGAAAAAGAAGTGCAAGACCTATTTCATAGACAAAAGCCAGAAAAAGCTCCAGGCCCAGACAAGATAATTCCTTCTTGCTTAAAAGTCTCTGCTGACCAATTGGCCCCCATCTTCACCCGTATCTTCAAGAAGTCACTAGAGATGTGCTATGTTCCTTCTTGCTTCAAACACTCTACTATCATCCCCGTGCCAAAGAAGCCCACCTTCAAGGAACTGAATGACTACAGACCAGTTGTAGTCATTAAAACCTTGGAAAGGCTAGTGCTGTCCCACTTGAAATCCATCACGGATCCACCGTTAGACCCCTTACAATTTGCATACTGAGCAAATAGATCAACAGATGATGCTGTTAATATGGCTCTGCACTACCTCCTACAACATCTTGAATCTCCAACGACCTATGCAAGGGTCCTTTTTGTAGACTTTAACATTTAACACCATCATTCCAGACACTCTTCTAACTAAGCTAAACCAGCTACAGGTACCGCAGCAGGTGAAGCTAAGCAGAATTACATCAGATACCTGAAGAATTAGCACAGCCCACATCCCCCAGGCTGTGTGCTCTCCCCACTTCTCTTCTCTCTGTATACCAATGACTGCATCTCTAATGATCCATCTGTTAAACTACTGAAGTTCTCAGATGACACAACAGTGATCGGTCTCATTTGAGACAATGATGAATCCACATACAGACGGGAAGTTGAACAATTAGCTTCATGGTGCAACCGGAACAATCTGGAACTGAACACACTCAAAACCGTAGAAATGGTGGTTGACTTTACAATACTAGACAACACAGTATCAACAGTAGAAACCTTCAAATTTCTAGGTGCTACCATATCGCAAGATCTAAAATGGACAGCTAACATCAAAACAGACAAACAAAGAATGTTCTTTCTGCACCAACTCAGAAAGCTCAAACTGCCCAAGGAGCTGCTGATCCAGTTCTACAGAGGAATTTTTGAGTCTGTCATCTGCACCTCTACAACTGTCTGATTTGGTTCTGCAACTCAACAGACACAGACTTCAGAGGATAATTAGAACTGCAGAAAAAACAATTGCTACCAACCTGCCTTCCATTATAAGATGAAGATAATGTTAATAATTAAAATATATGAGGGGAATTCTGAGAAATATACTCAATAAATGGAAAATCGGGGTTGTCTGGACACCATAGTTAAAAATATTGAAATGAAGATGAATACAGTAATAGAGAGAGATAGGAAGAAGGAGAGAGATGGAAAGGGAGAAGGAGGGAGAGAGAAAGAAGAAAGGGAAGAGGAGAGGAAGAAAGGGAGGGGAAATAAGAGCAGGAGAGAAGGTTAGATAGGGAGGAAGAATGGAGGAGTGGGAGAAAGGAAGGGGAAATAGAGAAGGAGTAGGAGAGGAGAGAAGACAGTAGGAAGGATAAAGGAAGGGAGGGAGAGGAAGGAGAAGGAGAAGAAAAATTGCTGTAAAATGGAAAAGATGAAATGGAAGAAAGACAACCCCGAACATGTTTGAATATATCAGGATAAAAATTGAAATAGCTAAAAAATAATAAGTGAGAATAAATATTAGTAAAAATGGAGAAATTAGAACTTGAGGGTGAAAGAAGATGTGATTTATATAAATGAGCATGGAAATATTAAGACACGATTAAAATATGGAAAAAGAATACTCTGGCAGAAATTGTAACTAAGTAAAATGTATTTGGATATGTTAAGTTGTATAAGATATGATATGGCCATTACTCTGTTCATAAACTCTGTGTGTGGGGGGGGGAGAAATTAAAAAATCAATAAAATCTTGTTTTAAAAAAATAACTGCTTAGTTCATAGAGCTATTTATTTTATTATCAATGATTAATATGCCTGTTTTATTAAATTTGATAAGTGTTTTGTGATTAGCCATTGTTTTCAGATTTATTAAATAAGGATGCCGAATACCACTAAAACCAAACTTGGGTTTTTTCTTTTTCTCTAGATATATGCATGAAACACAATTGTATATGCATGTGCACTGAAAGCATATGCACCAAGACAAATTCCTTGTGTGTCCAATCACACTTGGCCAGTAAAGAATTCTATTCTATTCTATTCTATTCTATTCTATTCTATTCTATTCTATTCTATTCTATTCTATTCTATTCTATTCTATTCTATTCTATTCTATTCTTGTTCTGTTTCCCTCCCCCCAATACTCCCAAGAAAGAGTCCGTCAAAGGCCTTTTCTTCTTCTTTATTTACATAGATAAATGTCCTGGCCACGTCTACCCATGGGCCTGCCAAGTTTCTGGAGATAACGAGGAAATTATAGATAAGGCCAGAATTACTCACGAATATATTCTTCCCTCCATTGATACAGTTTGCCCGCGCAAATTCATTGCTTTGTCCAAGACAAAAAACCAGGAAGTCCCGCCTCCTATTTATAGTCTCTGCAGATGTCACTGCATGACCATCATTCCTTGGATTTATCCCAACGCTGTTTCTGCTGCGCGCGCCGGTCACGTCTGTGCAGTCTTGCATCACTCCAAAACTGTTCTTGGGGCGTTGCCAAATCAGAAGAAGGCTCAAGAGAATCAGGCCTTGCCGTCCCCTCCTCCTCCCTTTGAGTGGGTGCCAGGGAGGGAGAGGGCCCAAAAGAAGCAGGGCTTGCCAGGTCTTCTCCCTCACTTTCTGAATCATCCGAGTCCAGGAATCCGGGTCCAGGAACCTGGGTCACAACAATTCTATTCTGACTCTTATTTTGAATAGTTATTCTAGGCTAGTATTACTGGGGCTGAGGTTTGCCAACACATTATAATGAGTCAAGAACTAAGAATCAGGAACAGAATCAGGACAAAAGAGGGAAGGGGTATTGACTGAAGCCAGGGTTGAGTGAGATGTCAGGGCAAAAAATAAACCACAAAACATAATAGATCATTGCCTTATGAAAAGTGGGTTATACAATTGTTGTGACCCAGGCCCCCAGACTCCTGGAGGATGATGATTCAGAGAGTGAGGAGGAGCTGGCAAGGCCTGCTTCCCCTGGGCCCTCTTCCTCCCTGGCACCGACCCAGGAGGAGGAGAAGGGGCTGGCAAGGCCTGATTCCCCTGGGCCTTCTTCTGATTTGGCAACGCCCCAAGACCAATCTTGGCTCGATGTGGGACTGCGAAGACGTGACCGGCGCGCGCAGCAGAGGAAACATTGGGGCAGGCCCAGGGAATGATGACTCACGGAGTGACACCCGCAGGGGATAAAAGCAGGAGGAGGAGCTTCTGGACAAAACTGAGAATTTGTGCGGGCAATCTGTTTCATGGATGAAAGAATCTCTTTGTGAGTGACTCTTGCTTTATCTGTAATTTTCTAGTTACCTCAATAACAGACCGTTTCAGAGATTTTGGCAGGCGCGTGGGGAGATGTGGCCAGAACATTTCTGTGCCAAAAGGAATTCAGCCAAGTGTAAATAAACTGTTGGCAGAAGGCCTTTGACTCACTTTTTGTTGGGAGTGTTGGGGGGGGGGAACAGAACAACAATTTCATGTGATTTAACTCAATGTATGTTTATGTTGTATTTAATTCTTTGCTTTAAATCATATATATCACTTGGAAACATTTGCATCATAAGTAGGCTAAAACTTTTTTTATGAATGACTTTTTTAAATATCTATTTTTCATTTCCTTTTTTTTTAATAAAAAAGTTCTATTTTAACATTCATATCCAATAACATATTTAGTGTACCATCATATACAATTAATTGGACCTGCCCGGTCACCACCCCCTTCCTTCAACTCTCTTCCCTTCTCTACCTTCTTCTACTTTCCACGACCATCCTCCCCTTCTCTTATCTACATCCTCTCCTCCTTCCTCCCTACTCCTTTCTTCTCCCTCTTCTATCCCTCTTCCTTCCTTTTCTCTTCCTCCTCTTCTCTTTCCTACCTCCTTCTCTCTTCTACTTCCTTCTTTCCCATCATTCTGAAATGGTAGCCAGGCAGCTCCGATCTTACATTATACATCTTCAATCATCTTTGTACATTAACTATCAATCCATTTTCTACCCTCATCCCCCCTCCCCCTCCCTCCCCCTTCCTCCCCCCACCCCCCGGGACTTCCCAGAACCGAATATAGGGTATAAAACTAAGAACAAAAATTAAAATATAACACAAATCATAATCCATAGTCACTCCTTAAAACCTCAACTCCCCTTCCAGAGACAAAGAAAATACATTTCTTCCAATCCACTATATATCAGACCATTCCACTCCTAGAGTTCTCAGAAATTTCCGATTGAGTTAGTATTTGTTCTTGAATAAAGTACATAGTTTTTAATATCCAACCTTCATCAATCAATACCAAAACAACGTTCCCTCTTCCAATATTCACCAAGGGTTCTTCTAAAATGTCTTTCTTCCTTAAGCAGTCTCTCAAGAATAGTTCATATTTCGGAGACGACTTCCGGTATCCAGCGGCAACGGACGTCTGGAAGGTTTCTCCTGCCTCCAGCGCCCGAATCCGGCCGCCGCCGAGGCCCTCAGGGGCCAGGTGTTCGAAGGACACCTGCCGACGGACGGCTCGCCAGGGGTCTCCCAGCCGATATACAGGACTGTGGGGACGATGCTGGCGCTGGCTTGGCGGGTTCGAGGCCACAGGCCGCGCCATTATTTTGGTCGTCGCCTGGGCGCTGTGCCCGTGATACCGGGGCATTGGTTTATAACTGCAGCAGCCTGGTGGTGAACAGGGCACGGAGAAGAATTGAGGAGGAGAAGGGAAGGGAATATCGGTAACGTGAGTGGAGTGCTCCGAGTGCGGGGGTTTTCTCTCCCCTGCGGTTGGAAGGAGCACGAGTTATTCTGGAGAGAGGAGAACTTAAAATAAGAAGATTACCGGTTTTGTGGAGCTCTGGAGAGAAGAGGTGATGGAGAAATTTAGGAGGGAAGGTTTGAGGCCCCCCCTCCTTCTGGGGAACAGTGGTGGCGTCCAGCTTCCGCCTTCACTATGAGAATTTTGATGACATCACTTCCCTTCGGCTTCCTGGTTGACTAACTGTACTCTGGACTCGTTGCTCTGTGAGTGCCCCCTGGTGGATCCGTAGGAAATTACAAGGATACTGTGCTTGCCTGAGGATTTTGAATACATTTTTTTTCAAATGGCAAAAGGTCAGAGACCAACTGCTGGAGAGATGGAGAGAATTCTGGAAAAGTTATCCAATATGGACAAGAAATTGGATGATTTGCAAAGAGGCCAAACGGAAATAAGAGCAGAAATTGTGACTATCCAAAAGGATTTAAAGGATACTCAACAAGTCTCAGCAGAAAACAAGCAGAAAGTGGAAGGTCTGGAGGGTGATATGGGGCAGTGCAGAAAAGAGAGGAGGCGACAGGCAATGCTGTGCTTGGACTACAGATGGATAAAATGTCTTATTTCCTTAGGTTTCAAAATTTGGAAGAAGTGGACCAAGAAGACTTGAGAGATGTTGTGACTAAATTGTTGGGAGAATTTCTTGGGAGAGGTGTTGATTTCATGAATTGGGATGTGGATCGAGTTTATAGAGTTAATTACAATATGCACATAGCATGCAGTTCCCAGAGAGGTTCATGTCAAATTTGTGAGAAGAGGCGAGATGAAATTCTTAGAAAACATAGGAGTGGGGCACTGATTTACAGGGGCAGGAGATAGCCATTCTGAGGCAGATTCCCAGACATGCGTGAAAAAGAAAGAAATATTATTTTTGTCAAGCAAATTGTACCAGAAGGAGTGGGCTTCAGATGGCTGATGCCAGAGGATTGATGATTTTCCGGGAGGGCATTACGAAAAAATCAGTACAATTGTGGAGGCTCGGCCTATGTGGAGGAACACAAAGCCTTCCTGGAATCAGATGATCCAGGAATTGAAGAAGGAGGTTATAGATCATGGGGCTGAGCGGCTGCAGCTGTTGCGGCCCTGGAGTTGGGTCAGGCTGAACCCAGAGTTCTGAGATCCAAAACTAGGAAGTGATAAAGATATTTGGGATTGTGTTGGTTTTCCTTATTCTCTTTTGTATGATATTCTGATTATTCTTGACTCTTCTTTATTACGTATTTAAAATTTGCAAACTTAGCTACTTCGTGTCACCTGCTTGCCTTATGGCTGTTGTATGTGTTAAAAAATTTGAGTAAAATTCTTATTTTAGATAAGAAAAATGAAAATTTACCATACCTGATATGTATTTGTATAAACCTTTTTTGACTAATAAAAACTTTTTGAATAAAAAAAAAAAAAGAATAGTTCATATTTCCAACTTAATTTCTTAAATTTTTCTGTCCAACCTTCAAGGGTAAACAATAATCCATCTTTTCATATCTTTGATATCATTTATATACATCAAATAATATTACAAATATCCAATATATCAATTGTAATAATTAAAATCTTCACTTTACCTTGCTTATATAAAATAACATTATTAAAATTTCACCTATAACTTATCCAAAATATATCTGTTATAACAATTAAATTCTAGTTAGCCATATAACAACATTACATCCATCTCTTAAATATAATATTTAATCCAAATTCCTAAATTTTACTATCTATCCTCCAAAGTTAAACAATATTCCATCTTCCTATTCCTTTATACCTCAAATATATCAAATAGTACCCCTAAAATTACACATTTATATCCAAAATAAATCATTTGCAAAAATTAACCATAATCATATATAATAGAATTAAACATTCTCCCTCCCCTTCTTCTGTCTTAAACATTTTCCACCATCTATTCACCATTCAACTTAACATCTATTGATAAAGGGTTCCCAATCTTTAATACATTAGTGTAGAAATCTCGTGCTTTAAAAACTGTATTGAGAAAATACTTTCTTCCTTTATAATTCACTGTTAAATCAGCTGGAACCTCCCAATATCTGTTTTTCATTTCCAATAAGTTTGACTTGCCCAGGACAAATATGGCTATATCATCTCAGTTCTCTACAGAACAATTCTTACATATTTTTCTTTCCAGAAAGTGACTTCACTTTTCAGCAATGTTTCAAAGAGAAGAATGTTGGTGAAATTCTCAAGAGAGGGTGAGGTATTTTTATAATTATTTAGTTACAAGACAGTCAAAGGGTGTGTAGGAATGTCCTGTTTATCATGATATAATCCTTTCCCAGAAATATCTTTCCACTCAAAGAAAGACTTCATGAGGAAACTCCTTCTGTTTTTATTTTAGAATAGAGAATGTGGGCAGCCAACAAGTAACAGAAGATTACAACAGACGTTTATTACAGCACTATCACCCCCTCTTTAACAGTAAAATATGTTTGAAAATACTACTAATAGAAATGCAATTCTCAAGTATCTTGACAATGAAATGGAAAAAATTGAAGTCTCTTTGATAGGGAAATAAAATTCTGAAGGTAAGGCAGGTTGGGGCTCAGATCGCACAGAAATAAGATTTCTCCCAAAGAGCTGTAAAAGAGATATGATAAGAACTTTTTTGGGCTTCAAATATAAAAAAAATTGTTTGAAATGCTCTTTCTTATCCTGTACACTGTTTACAAACAGAGCTTGGCCATATGTTTATTTCCATGTATATATTAATATATTCCTTGTCCCATTTATTTGCAGCCAAAGCATTCCAGTTCTTAATTGCTGCCTACCATCCCTGCTTCATATCTGAAATGAAAGGATCATCATGGTGAACTATTAAACTTGGAAAACAATTGAGATATTTTTGCATGCAAGACACTAGGACCATCAGTGTAAACTTGTTTGATCAGTATTCTCCATTAGGTTCCTATGGCGCCATTTTCATCTTGTATTATTCTGACATTTCAGTTGAAATTAATCTGCATTAATGTTTTCTAAATGGGAAGACAGCAGGAGATCAGAAAATATAGATGAACTACAATATGAAATTGCATTGCATTCTGTTCCATTGACGATTAATTTATAAAAGTAATTCTTTTCATATCTTCCATTTCTCCACATTGAGTTGAATGCATCTCACTATTGACAATACTCCATGGAAAACTGAAATAAGATTACTATTGATTTTTCAACCCCGTCTGCATATCCACAATAGGGATTACATATACAAAGAACCTGTTTTGTTTACCCGATAAATAGCTAAAGAATTTCTATGGTGCCATTGAAACCTAGAGGCATTAAAGCAACAACTTTCTTCATGCAGATGTAGTGAGGGATGGAACCAAAGCCTGGATGGCAGAAGCGTTCAACAAATCAGCACTCAGCACTGATCAGCTGGGCAGTAACTGGTTAGGCCAGAGGCCCATATGACAATGACACACTCCAGCGCATAGCTGATCAGCACTGAGTGCTAATCAGCTGGGTGGTGACCAATTGCCAATGCCCCGGAGCAGTGGTGCTAGACCTCGGCTGGATGCAAGTACAAAAGGGGATGGCACCTGGTGGGCAACTGGTGGTATGTCCCAGGACTCACCAAAAATTAGTTGGAAAGAGGCGGCTTAGGGAGAGAGGGTATAAAAAGGAGAGTGTGTGGCGCAAAAGGGAGAAAAATGAGGAGAGAAGAGAAGATGGAAGGAAGATGGAGAATGAAAGAGAGTGAAGAAAGTGAAGAAGCTACTTAAGGAAAAAGGAAAGAATGGACATCACTGGAGAAGGAGGCAAAGCAATAAGAGGAGGACATAAGAGAGAGGTGGGAGAACAAAGCATAGAATTGGGAAGGAGGAGACGGGGAAGAAGGGCTTACCGGCCTGCACTGCCACCATCCCATTTCATGATGCCTGCATGGTGAGACTGCATGAGAAGCAATATGGGACAGAGAGAGGACGAAAGAGAGAGGGAGAAGGAGAAGGAGAAGGAGAGGAAGAAGCTGGCAGGCAAGTGGGCAAGCCAGTGACCAGATGAGGCACCAGATACCCAGAAGACAACAGAGTGAGTTGATCCAGGTGAGTGAGTGAGCCACTGACCAAACAGGGTTCCAGACACAACAAACAGAATAAAGGTGAGATGATTCAGGTGCATGGACACCTGAAGATGGAGAGGGTGCGCAACTTAGGCATTCTCCTGGATGGACGGTTGTCTTTTGAAGAACACCTGACGACCGTCTCCAGGAGAGCTTTTCATCAGGTTCGCTTGATCTGCCAGTTGCGCCCCTTTCTTGACCGGGATGCCTTATGCACAGTCACTCATGCTCTTGTTACCTGTCGCTTGGACTACTGCAATGCTCTCTACATGGGACACCCCTTGAAGAGCACCCGAAGGCTCCAGTTGGTTCAGAATGCAGCTGCGCGGGTGATAGAGGGAGCCACTCATGGCTCCCATGTAACACCACTCCTGCGCAAGCTGCACTGGCTGCCTGTGGTCTTTCGGGTGCACTTCAAGGTGTTGGTCACCACCTTTAAAGCACTCCATGGCTTAGGACCAGGTTACTTACAGGACCGCCTACTGCCACCGTTTGCCTCCCATCGACCCGTGCGCTCTCACAGGGAGGGACTCCTCAGGGTACCGTCAGCCAAGCAATGTCGACTGGCGGCCCCCAGGGGGAGGGCCTTCTCTCTGGGGGCTCCCACCCTCTGGAACGAACTTCCCCCAGGACTATGTCAACTTCCTGACCTTCGGACCTTCCGCCGTGAGCTGAAGACATATTTATTTATTCGCACAGGACTGGTATAGGATTTTAGACATTTTATTTGGTTTTTAATCTTATTTAGGGGTTTTATTGTTTTAAATATATTTTAATTCGGGCCAAATTTAATAAGTCTATTAATTATTGTTTTATCTTGTATTTATTTATTGTTGTTTTGTTTTATCTGGCTGTGAACCGCCCTGAGTCCTTCGGGAGAAGGGCGGTATAAAAATCTAATTAAATAAATAAATAAATAAATAAATAAATAAATAAATAAATAAATAAATAAATAAATAAATAAATAAATAAATGGACAAGCCAGGGACCAGAGGGGCATCACCTACACCAGAAGGCCGCAGAGGAAAAATGATCCATGTGGGTAGGCAAGTGAGTAACCAGAGGTGCCAGACAAACCAGAAGACAGCAAGGGTGAGTTGATCCAGATTAGTGGGTGACTCAGTAACGAGAGGGGTGCCAAACACACCAGAAGACAAAAGGGTGAGCTGATCCAAGTGAGTGGTGAGCCATTGACCAGAGGTCCTGACATCCACACCAGAAGAGAGCAGGGCTAAGATCCAAGTGAGTGGGAGAGCCAGTGGCTAGAGTGTACACCAGACACATCAGAAGACAAAGGATGTGAACTAATCCAGGTGAGTGAGTGAGTCAGTAATCAGAGAGGCCCTCAGACACAACAGAAGATAGTAGAGGTGAGTTGATCCACATGTTGTGACTTGTCCTCCCTCCTCTCCTCAGCCGGGCCCCTTCCATCTCCAACCGGGACTGTTATCAGACTCCAAGTCTGATAATGAAGATGAATGGCCTGTCAGGCCTCCAGCCCCTGGCCCTGGCCCCATGCCCGGAGAGGATTCCAGGAGTGAACGGACAAGCCCGATAAACTTCACTCCTACAGCGTGT
Organism: Ahaetulla prasina; assembly: GCF_028640845.1. Taxonomy (NCBI): domain Eukaryota; kingdom Metazoa; phylum Chordata; class Lepidosauria; order Squamata; family Colubridae; genus Ahaetulla; species Ahaetulla prasina. The sequence continues at coordinate 43,660,088 of NC_080545.1, read as the reverse complement.
GAGCAGGAAGCCAGCCAGGTGCTGGAATTAGTGACAGCAGATCCAGCTGAAGACAATTCAGGGTAGGAGGACCCTCGCTTCTGGAGATCTGAGAGGTGACGCCAGCAGAAGGAGGGGTGGGGCAGGCCTGGATAAATGCTGAGTCATGGAGCAACGCCCCACAGCCTATATAAAGGACCTGCTTTTGACATTCCAACCTTGAGTCAAGCAAAGTCTTAGCTAGTTTGCTGATATCGGACTCTATCGCTGAAGTCACAACTTGGACTTCTGCCTGCCCTGATAAACCTCGAAGGAACTTGGCAAGCTGCAGAGGCTTCGTTGCCAAGTTTGCCACAGACTTTCTTGACTCATGCGTCGGAGTGAGAGTGGGACACAACACCAGGGAAGTGGATAAGTCAGTAACCAGAGGGCTGTCAAACATGCCAGAAGACAGCAGAGTGAGTTGATCCAGGTGAATGGGTGAAAGGGGGTGCCAGACATAACAAAGAAAGCAGAAATGAACTGATCCAGGTGAGTGGGTGAGTCAGTGACCAGAAGAGGTGCCATACAAACCAGGAGCCAGTGGAGTGAGCTTATCCAGGTAAGTTGATGAGCCAATGACCAGAAAGAGCACCACATATATCACAAGGCAGCAGTGCCAAGATGATCCAGTTGGGTGGGCAAGCGAATAATTAGAGGTGGTGGTGCTAGACATACCAGAAGATAGTGGCAGTGAGCAGATCCAGGTGAGTGGGTGAGTTAGTAACCAGAGGTGCCATCAGACAGAGCAGAAGAAAGCAGAGTGAGCTGATCTGGGTGAGTGAGCAAGCTAGTGACCAGAGGGACTGCCCAAACCAGAATACAGGAAAGTGAGCCGATCCAGGTGAGTGCAAGAGCCAGTGAACAGAGGGGCACCCAACACACCAAAATACAGGAGAGTAAGTTGATCCAGGTGAATGGGTGAGCAGAGCAATGAACAGAGGGAGCGACACAGGTGGCAGAGATAAGCTGGTCCAGGGGTGTGGGCAAGCCAGTGACTGGAGATGGTGCCAGACACATCAGAAAATAGTGAAGTGAGCTGATCCAGGTCAGTTACGACCCTTTGAGCAGTGGGGCTTCCACATACATGAGAAGACAGAAGAAGTGAGCTTATCCAAGTGAGTGTGTGAGCCAGTGGCTATAGTGTGTACCAGCCACACCAGAAGACAGCGGGACTAAGCTAAGCCAGAGAAGTGGGTAAGCCAATGACCAGTGGGGCACCAAACACAGAAGATGACAGCAGAAAGAGATGACCAAGGTTAGTGAGCAAGTCAGTAACCAGACGGGCAGTCAGACACATCAGAAGACAGCAGAGGTGAAGTGATCTAAGTGAGTGGGCGAGCAAGTGACTAGAGGGGCACCAAACACACTATAAGACAGCAGAGTGAGATGATCCAGGAAAGTGTGCAAGCAAGTACTTAAAATGTGCACCAGACACACCAGATATTAATGGACGTAAGCTGATCCAGGTGAGTGGGTGAGGCAGTGACCAACGGGGGTGCCAGACACAACAAAAGAGCAGAAGTGAGCTTATCTAGGTGAGAGGGTGAGCCAGTGACCAGAGTGGGTGCCACCCATTTCAGAAGGTCACAGAGGCAAACTGATCCATGTCAGTGGGCCAACCAGTGACCAGAGATGTTGCCAGACCCATCAGAAAACAGTGAAGATGAGTGGGTGAGGACAAGAAGAAAACAGTGAGCTGATCCAGTTGAGTGGGCAGAGAGGGTGCCAGACACAGCAGAGTACAGCAGAAGTTAGTTGATCCAGGTGAGTGGGCAAGCCAATGATCAGAGGGGGTGTTAGACACACCAGAAGACAGCTGAGATGAGCTTCTCCAGGCAAGTGAATGAGACCATGACCAAAGGGGCCATCATACACATCAGAAGACAGCAGAGATGAGCTGATCCAGTTGAGTGGGTGAGCCAGTGACCAGAAATCGTGCTAGACACACCAGAAGAATATAGATGCAACTGTTCCACCAGAGAACCATGGAGGCAAACTGAACTTGGTGAGTGGAGGTCATCAGACAAGTATTCAGAATAGGCTCTGGCCAGGGCAAGGACAGAGTGAGAGACCCTAAGAAGTCTGGCCAGTGACTGAGAAACCAAATTGCCTGGGGAAAAAGGAGAGGTGGATTTTGACTCCTGCAGTCCTTTCAGGGATAGCGCTACAAATGAGGGCTCATCAAGGATTTACCTCTAGCCCTTTTTCACAGGAGAGGTGATTCTATCCAGGGACATGAGTCAAATTGGCAAATTGGACTCAACCACCATTATTTAAGTCATGTGAGAAGCAAAATAGTGAACTAGAGACAAGTGTGGTAATTGGGATGCCTGGATAGAGGAGCAAATTCTCAGACAGTGAGAGCCTTTGCTCCAGATCAGAAGGTATTTGTGGTGGACATGAAGGTGGCTCTTCTCATTCTTCTCACTACTTGGAGTGGAAGAGGAAAGTGGATGATCCACTGACAAGAGTCCCAGACCTACCAGAAGACAGCTGAGGTGAGTTGATCCAGGTGCATGGGCATGCCAGTGACAAGACAGGGTGCCAGACACAAGAGAAGACATCTTAGGTGAGCTGATTCTGGTGAGTGGGTGAGCCAGTGACAAGAAGCCACACCAGAAGGCTGCAAAGGTGAGCTGATCCAGGCAAATGAGTTAATATAGGTAAATCTGATATCATTTCTGGTTCCTGTGTTGTATGATTTAATCCTCCCCTTCCTCACTCCCTTCCTTTTCTTCCTCAAGTGAAAATCATATAGAAAACTGTTGGGTTTTTTCTTGCTTTCTATGGGTTCTAAACAATCGCTTTCCACTTGAGGATTTTTTTTATACATGAACAAATCAAAACTACATGTGTTTAAACCAGATTGCTCATTAAAATGTTCAGTTGAATAGCAGCCCAAAGCAGTCTGAATGTGAGCTTCTGGACCCAGAGACTTTCCTTTCCTCAACATGATTTCTCAAGAAAAATCAAGGAGACAGAGCTCATATGAACTTCTTTGGCTTCATGATATCTTTGCTTTACTGCTTCACTTCAGAGTTCAGGTCTGATTCATTTTCTATTAAGGTTGGAAAAGACAGTTTTCAGTGCCATTATGATCAATAGTGCTCCATGTGCATATACATTTTTATGCGTTCCTTGGCAATCTATGCTTATTTACCGCTATTTGGACTATTGGCTCTGTAATAGAATTTTCACAGTTTATTTTTTTCTCTTCATGAGGATTAGAAGGTTTTCCAGTTTGTCTTATGGCATATGGTAGAATATAGCGCCTTTTTGAACACTTAGGCTATTAAATTCTAAGGTTCCAGGTGCAAGAGAGTCAACAATTGTCTGGACAGAGATGTAAATTATGTCAAAATCCCAGACCACTTGGCTTCAGGACAATGCAATTTAGGGTAAAGAGTTTGATGCAACGTGAGAAAAGCAGGAAGAACCTGTAAATTTAAGTTGCCATGGATGTAAGAGGGGAACTGAACTTAACACTGAGGCAAGGCAACCAACTGTTCAATACAGTGTCTAGTTTTTCAGTAAAGAATATATTTACTACATCTTTTTGTATATTCTGCTAACTGAATTCTAGAGGCCATGTGAAGTTGGAAACTGAGATTTATTGCTACATCCTCACCTCTGGAGTCTGAAAAGGAAGGTTATTTATTAATGGATTAGAACTTCCAACTATTTTCATACTGATGACATAGGTTAAGACTGCTAGAAGTTTAGTTTAGCAAAATCTAGAAAACTATCTTATATTCCACATCTAACAATCTTTCTTCCATTTTGTATTAAGTCCCATTTAAATTAATGGGTCCTTTTCCAGACAAAAATACTCAGAATTTAGGAATTTTTGGTCTGAGCTGTAATTTTTTAAAAAAATGCCAGAAGTTATATTTTTCTCCTTAAAGAAAATATTTGAAACAGATAATTTACAGTGCTTTAAGGTCATGCATTTATTAAAGAGGATTATGAGATTTTTAAAGGTTGAGTTTTTCTGATGGTTTATGAAACACACATGTGTGTGTCTGCACACACACACACACACACACACACTTATATGGAAATATTTTGCCTGTTCTGATATGGACCATCAGCTTCTTCTAAATCCAACCTGTTTCAAGATGGTTCAGTTTATGATCTAATACTTTAAGCATGAAACAAAATAAACAAGACTGATAGGAAACATGCCCAGGCAAACTATTTCAGGCTGGAAGGCATAAGCATAAGAAATGATTAATAAAGAATTCAATTTGAAGGCTTGGGGGAATTAAATTAGAAAAGCAATGAAACTATTTCCATGTATCAGACAATTTGTTAAGAAATAAACCACCCATGTGAAGCACACACGCACTCACATACTGTAGATGGAAAAAATTACTGATTCAAAACTAACTAAAAATACAAATGGGAGGAATCAGCAAGAGTTCAGCAGTTATGACTTATTCTCAGAGGGCCTGAATACTCAGGGGCTCCCTTTCTCATTCTTTTAAATGCAGCCAATTAGTGTCCATCCTTAGTCATGTGATCTCCAAATAAAATGCTTGCAACATTTAACATGATTGGCTCTGCGCATGCGCAAGTATGGCATTTTGCTAGGAGAACTAGGAGTCGGCGTTGGATGTTTAATCCAGGATGGCAGCCTTTGGGAGACTCACCCAGCTGTCTCTTTTCCCCGGCCCGTTGGATCATCTTCCCGGCGGCCGCTGGAGAGGTCTTTTGACCTTCTCAGGTTTGCGGCCGCCGAGAACGGGGCCGAGGGAGGAGCGGCGAACGGAGATGGCGGCCATTTTTGGAGCGCAGGGAAGGCCCGCTGTTTGTCCGCAGCCTTTACGTCGGTTTTCGGCTTCGACTTCGGCTTCGACCTCGGCCCGCCTTGCCCATTGGCGCTTTGTCATGTGTGGCGAGGCCCCAGTGGGCTGCGAGGCGTTTCGTTTAGGGACGCCCTTTGTTCCATCGGCATGAGGTGAGGCAAGACCGAGGCTGGAGGCGAGGCCTGAGACGCGGCTGGAGGTGAGGCCGGAGACGAGGCCTTGAGGCGTGGCCGTAGTTTGCCCTTTTTAATGGCGCTTTCCACCAGGCGCTTTTCATTTGGTGCTTTCCACCTGGCACTTTCCATCTACTTTTATATGCGTCTTCATTGGTCTTCATTGGTCGTCTGCCCGCCCCCCCGCTGGACTTTTGAATATCGAAGGGGGGAAGGAAGGATAGTCCCCGGCCTGCAGTTGTCGGTCCTTCCCCCCTGACTTTCGAACGCTGAAGGGGTGAAGGATCGTTTCCGGCCTGCAGTCGCCTCTCTGCCTGATTTTTATCTTGATGTTCCGACTTGGCCCCCTCGCCACATTGGGATCAGTGGCTTTTGGAGGCAGTAGCTGGCTGTGGACAGGCCTTTGGCCTGGAGCAGCTTGCTCTCGGCGCAGCTGGCAGAGAGGGTGATATGGCAGGCTTCTAAGGAGTAATTATGGGCAGGCATCGATGGCGGGGACGGTTTTTATCCAATGGTTTCCTGGACTGGACTTTGGACAGATTGGTAGCTGTCCTTGACTTATTAAGATCTTACAAGGACGTTATTTATGGTTTATCTACCATGGATCCCATCTGTCTATCTTCTTTTGTTATACCATCTTTGTCATCTTGTTCCAGCCCTTATTGGTCTTATTGGACAACTGGATATCCACTGGAAGTTCCATCGCTTACTAATGTTCTGCCAACCTGGGTTTTTATCATCTTACCATCTTTCGCCGATTCTCATTTTTTTCTATGCGTTACTCAGCACATGAACTCTTGCGCCTGCGAGGTGCCCCCGCCTCGCAGGAATGGCCTGCTTTGTTATCAAGGGCTGGCCTCAATGACGGGTTTTGGGACCCACAGAGGTGGCATGCGAAGAGAAAGAGCCTTTGGGGATTTTTAGAGAGGGAATTTTTAAAGGGGGGGAGGGCAAGGGCGGGTGTTGGGGGAAACCCGTTGGGGAGTGTATGTCCAGTCCTAGTGCGTGCTCACGACACTAATTTAGCTGGTCCGAAGAAAGGGGGGAGGGGTCTGAACAGAACAAAGAGTGTTATTCCATCTGTACGATAAGTGGGAGGGGCAGATATGGCGGAGGCAGGGGGCCGTATCGTTCATTGGGAGCACGTGGTCGATGTTTAAAGGTGATCACGTGCTCCGGCCCCCCAGTCCTTACTCGTTCCCTGGATGGTCAAGATCCTCAGAGCTTGGGTCTACGGCTGATGCTCTGCAATGCCCGGTCCGTGGTTAATAAGGCTCCCCTGATTTGTGACCTGATTCAGAGGGAGTCCGCGGACTTTATGGGCATTACGGAGACCTGGCTGGGCACAGAAGGGGGTGTACCCCTGGTTGAACTGTGCCCTCCGGGTTTCCGTGCATTCCATCAGCCGAGGGCCCAGGGTAGGGGTGGGGGGGGTGGCGGTTGTGATTTGGGAAAGTCTGGAGCTGAGGGAGTCCACTGTTCCTCAGATAGCTGGCTGTGAATCCCTCCTTGTGAAGTGGGGCCATCGTAATCAGATGGGGTTGTTGATCACGTACCTGGCTCCTTGCTGCGTGGCTACAGCCCTACCTGAACTACTGGAGGTGCTTGCTGGTGTGGCACTTGAGATTCCCAGACTTCTGGTCTTGGGAGATTTCAACTTGCCATCGGCCGGCCTGTCATCAACAGTGGTTCAGGAGTTCCAGGCCTCCATGACGGCCTTGGATCTGATTCAAGTAACTGATGGCCCTACACACATTGGGGGAGGCGCGCTAGACTTGATTTTTATCTCTGGTCAGTGGGTAAATGATCTGGATTTAGGAGACATAGTGAAAGAACCGTTGTCATGGTCAGATCATTTTCTCCTTCGCCTAGACTTTCGAACCGCTGCTCACCACCGCAGAGAGACGGAGCCGATGCGTTGGTTCCGTCCCAGGCGCCTGATGGACCCGGAGAGGTTCCTGACGGAGCTTGGGCCATTTCCTGAGGATCTTACCCACGGCACGACTGAAGAACTAGTTGCAGCTTGGGAACGGGCCGCGGCTGGGGCTTTGGACCGTGTCGTGCCTTTGCGGCCTCTGACCCGGCGTAGATCTCAATTGGCTCCCTGGTTCTCCGGGGAGCTGAGAGATGAAACGCCGGAGAAGACTCTAGAGTGTTTGGAGGTCCAGTCGTTCCGAGGCTGATCGGACACTAGTGAGGTCCTTTACTAGGACCTACCTAGTGGCAATGAGGGAGGCGAAAAGTTCCTACGTTTCCACCCTCATTGCATCGGCAGATAACCGCCTGGCCGCCCTGTTTCGAGTGACCCGTTCCCTCCTTCAACAGGAGGGACGGGATGACCCCCTGCAGGGACGAGCCGAGGAGTTTAATGGTTATCTATACGATAAAATCGTTCAGCTTCGTGATGGCTTGGATCATGATTGCGATGATTCAGCCGAGGTGGCAGAGACTCGTCTTGTTGAGGTTATTTGGGATGAGTTTGATTCTGTGGCTCTCGAGGACGTGGACAGGTTGCTGGGGAGGTTGCATGCAACTACGTGTTTACTGGACCCGTGCCCTTCCAGGTTAGTACTGGCTGCTCAGGAAGTGACACGAGGCTGGCTCCAGGGGATTATAAATGCTTCTTTGGCTGAAGGGGCTTTCCCCACCGCCTTGAAGGAGGTGGTGGTGAGACCCCTCCTGAAGAAGCCTTCCCTGGACCCAGCTATTTTAGGTAATTATCGTCCAGTCTCCAACCTTCGCTTTGTGGCGAAGGTTGTAGAGAGTGTGGTTGCATGGCAGCTTCCCCGGCACCTGGAGGAAGCTGTCTATCTAGACCCATTCCAGTCCGGCTTCCGACCCGGTTACAGCATGGAGACGGCTTTGGTCGCGTTGGTGGATGACCTTTGGAGGGCCAGGGCCAGGGGTTGCTCCTCTGCCTTGGTCCTATTAGATCTCTCAGCGGCTTTTGATACCATCGACCATGGTATCTTGCTGCGCCGGTTGGAGGGGTTGGGAGTGGGAGGCACCGTTTATCGGTGGTTCTTCTCCTATCTCTCCGACCGGTCACAGACGGTGTTGACAGGGGGACAGAGGTCGTCCTCGAGGTGCCTCACTTGTGGGGTACCTCAGGGGTCGATTCTCTCGCCTACCCTGTTCAACATCTACATGAAGCCGTTGGGTACGGTCATCAGTGGTTTCGGGGTGAGTTATCATCTTTACACTGATGATACTCAGCTGTACTTTTCCACCCCGGACCACCCCAACGAAGCGGTCGAAGTGCTGTCCCGGTGCCTGGAAGCTGTACGGGTCTGGATGGGGAGAAACAGACTCAAGCTCAATCCCTCCAAGACGGAGTGGCTGTGGATGCCGGCATCCCGGTACAGTCAGCTGCATCCGCAGCTGACTGTTGGGGGCGAGTTAGTGGCCCCAAAGGAGGTGGTTCGCAACTTGGGTGTCCTCCTGGATGGTCGGCTGTCCTTTGATGAACATCTGACGGCCGTCACCAGGAGGGCCTTTTACCAAGTTCGCTTGGTTGGCCAGTTGCGTCCCTTCCTTGACCAGGATGCCTTATGCACAGTCACTCATGCTCTGGTTACGTCTCGGCTGGATTATTGCAATGCTCTCTACATGGGGCTGCCCTTGAGGTGCACCCGGAGGCTGCAGTTAGTCCAGAATGCAGCTGCGTGAGTGGTAATGGGAGCCGCTCGTGGCTCCCACGTAACACCACTGCTCCGTAGTCTGCACTGGCTTCCTGTAGTCTTTCGGGTGCGCTTCAAGATCCTGGTTACCACCTTTAAAGCGCTCCATGGCTTAGGACCCGGGTACTTACGAGACCGCCTGCTGTTACCTTATGCTCCCATCGACCCATACGCTCTCACAGAGAGGGCCTTCTCAGGGTGCCGTCCGCCAAACAATGTCGGCTGGCGGCCCCCAGGAGTAGGGCCTTCTCTGTGGGAGCACCAACACTCTGGAACGAACTCCCCCCTGGCTTACGTCAACTGCCTGATCTTCGGACCTTTCATTGTGAGCTTAAAACATATTTATTCATTCAAGCAGGTCTGGCATAAATAGTTGATTTTAAATTGGGGTTTTAATAATATTTTAAATTTTTAAATGTTTTAATTATTGGCCGTATAGTAATAGTTCATTTTAAATTCTTTTAATTGTATATATTCTGTGTTTTTATTCTGGCTGTACACCGCCCTGAGTCCTTCGGGAGAAGGGCGGTATAGAAATTTAATAAAATAAATAAAATAAATAAATAAATAATAATAAAATTTAATATTATTTGTATTGGGCCAGGCTAACTTATTTCCTGTCTCTGGGTCAAGAAGTTTCTGAGCTCTAGGTCTCTATATGGTAGCTCTGCTTTGTTATGTTTAATGTCCCTGGACTTGGGACTTCTCAACTGCGGCCAGCATCCCAGGCTAATAATTGGATGCTCATGGACTACAAAGACAGTGAAAGCAGCAGGCTGCTTTTCTGCAGGTTTCTGTACCTAATTGAAAGCAGGAACCATTATGAACAAACAAAACATTAAAGTGAAGAAGACAATACTAAGAATTTTCTTTCCAGAAAGGATTTTCTCTGGAGCAAACTATCATTTTTGGCTAAGAGAAGTACTTTCTTCCTAGTGAAGTCAATGAAACAAATAACAGTTCCAAACATACTCAAGTATAGATGACCTACACAATCCCATATGCATGCCTCTATTCATCCACACAAAGTAATCCTATTATCCCCTTTACATCCATACATCTGAAGTGTGGGAAGATATTTTATCTTATCCATTATTTTAATCCAGCCCTACCTTTTAAAAATTGAAAGAGTCACAGTTAACCAGTTGGATGACTTATGATAGCAAATGTGTGAGAAAAATACAGACTTCTGTTTCTCCCCACTCCTTCTAGGAAAGCTGTAGAACTCTGAGAAGAGAATCAGAATGTGGGTGATAGAGTGTTTGCATTAACGGTTGTTCCCCTTTCTTCCAAATGATGGTTTCCAAGTACCATATAAAATAGATCATGAAATTTCACTGTCTATCTTAACCTATAAATTAACTAGCACTTCACTAGAATTATGGTTTATGATTTAATATGGTTTTTATTAGTAAATAAAAATGAATAAAGCCATACCTGACTGCTTTTTTCTCTTTCATTACTGTTGCCACATCCATTGATCAGTGATGATACTACAGAAGAATTTCTGACTCAAAGTTCACCCTTAGCAGACTAGAACAGAAAGGTCTCCAAATTCAACAGGGGTGGCATGTCACTATTTAGAAAGTAGTGACATGGTTATAAGACAACTAAAATAATTTCACGTTCTCATTGCTCCAGATTGAGCTACATGGCTTGGAGAGGTCTACAGATGAAACTGCCTTCGTGAAATCATTTTAGAACAACCATTCTCAATTCTTTTTCCATTTGCTTCTTTATGCCTTTCAGATTTCCTGCTTGTTTGGGGCAAATTATCATCATAGTGAAAGCAGAATATTAAAGCTGAAACACACAGACTTGCTTCTCCCTTGTGAGAACTAGCCTTAGGCTGTTGTTTTAAAGCCTTTGAATAATTAAAACAACAATAAAATATTTACTGTGACTTAACAAAGGAAGTATTTTACTTGTAGCTGGATAGTGATATCAAACAAGATGCAATCTAAACAGTACTTCCACAAATCTCTCTGTGTGTGCCCGTGCATAGTGGTATAGCTGATTTAGCTGCCATTCATTAATAAGGTATTTTTAAAGCAATATAATGAAAGAAAGTTCTGCTACTCCATTATGCTAAGCAATAAAAAAATCATGTTGACCCATCTCAGTTACTTACAATATCAACAATATGGGCAGAGACAGTCTGGTGCAGATGGCACTTCAGAGGGTTGGAAACTCAAGCTAATGTTTTCATACATATGTGATGCATTTGTGACCCTTTCAAGATGAACAATTCCACTGAGCCAGATATTGAAGGAATACTCAGGTGTATCAAAGACAGATCCTCAAGATGAGGGCTGCATTCATGTAGAGAAAGTCCATCTTTGTTACATGCATTGTGTGCACTGATATACATAAAGCTGGAAGGGGCTTCAATCATCTGGTTGTGTCCTCATCCTGAGTTGTTTTTTTTTTATGCATCCCATAGCCACCTACCGCCCAAGCTTTTGCTAAGCAAAGTGTAAATAATTGCAGCTGTTCCAACTGTGAACTTAGGTCTCTGGCCTGGAATCTATGAAGTAAACCACAGATCATAGCTGGTAGTTTCTTACTACCTAGTCTTTTGGAAGCAGTTTGATTTTTTACAAACAAAAAGAAAAGCTTCATTTTCCAGGCCTAAGGAGCCATAGATTCTGCCATAACAAAAAATTGCTGTCCATAAATGATGAAGAAAAATTATTTCGTGCAGTGTTGGTATGCCTGTTTAGATGCAAAAATCTCTGGTGAGTCTTATGATGAAGGGGCTGAAAAAGCATCATACTACCTTTTCCTTTCAAAGACCTGAAGGTCAAGAGTTGAATGCATGGTAAAACAGGAGTTCTTGCAAAAAAAAAAAATAGATGTAATTTCAGCTCAACTGGAAATACCTTAGCTCAGGGGTAGTTAACCTTTTTATACCTATCACCCACTTTTGTATCTCTGTTAGTAGTAAAATTTTCTAACCGCCCACCGGTTCCACAGTAATGCGCCATGTATCGTCATCTGCACATGCCTCTCGCGCATCATGGATTGGGTTTGTGGGGGGCACCGGCTACCAGCTCTGCTTGTCTGTTACAGCTGGGTGGTGTGGGGGGAGATGCGTGAGCTATTCTGGGATGAGGCTTTGTTTGTGGTCGCACTATAGCGCCATTTAGTTTCACTTACGTAACGTGAACTAAACTTATGCATGGGTGATACAAATAGTATATTTTCAGAAATTTAAATTGTCACGGGAAATTTTATGAAAACCTAATGAAAATGTTTTTGAATAATGCTATGAATTTTTTTTAAAAAGTCAATTAAATTAAAAAAAAGGAAAGTGCTTCAGTATCGGACAAAACCCCTACTGCCCACCATGAAAGCTGGAAAACCCACTAGTGGGCGGTAGGAACCAGGTTGACTATCACTGCCTTAGGTCAACCTTCAACCTGTTTGACCTGTGGAATCACAAAGTTTTGAAGTCCAGGGAATTTATAATTCATTCATTCATTTATTTAAAACTTTTATATAGCAGCCCATCAAAAGTAAAAAGAATATAAAAATCATAATAAAACTATAAAACTAAGTGCATTAAAATATTAAAAACAACAACAATTTGGCATCAAGTGATATCTTTTATCCCAGTGCTTGAGGAAAAAATCAGATCTTCAAAGCTTTACAGAAATCTAGGAGGGTAGAGGCAGAATGTTCCATAGGGCAGGGGCTGCAACAGAAAAGTCACGCTTCTAGTTCCCATCAGATGGCAACTAGGAGTGTGCCTAATAGAGACCTGAATACTGGATGTCAGTATGGTTGACATCTCTGCAATACAATAATTCAGAATTAGGGAACTATACTGACCTAGAGTTTGCTTCTGTTTCTACATTTACAAAGTTACAAAAGAACAAATCTTATAATTGGAATTACAGAAACTTGGTGGGATGAAACCCATGACTTGAACATACTAATAGAAGGATACAAACTGTTCAAAAAAAACAAACAAAAACCCAGACCCCATGAAAGAGGAGATGGAGTTGCACTGTATGTAAAGGACTACTATATTGCTACAGAAATGCACAAAACCAAAGATGAAAACTTCCTAGAATGCATATGGATCAATATAAAAGAAAAAAAGAATGACATTACCATAGGTATATACTACAGGCCACCCAACCAAGCAGAAAAAATAGATGCACTTTTTTTAAATCAACTAACAAATATATGTAGAAAACACACTACAATAGTAATAGGGGACTTCAATTACCCTGATATCAATTGGAAGACTAATTTTGCACCAAATGAGAAATTGAATGGGTTCCTGACAAACCTAGCTGACAACTTTGTTGTCCAAAAGGTAGAGGAGGGAACTAGTGGGACAGCCATACTGGATTTAATTCTTAGAAACAGAGAAGAAATGGTAGAGGGAGTTGAAACTGCAGGAACCTTAGGTGAGAGTGATCATGTCATACTAGAATTCAACATAACGCAAACACAAGTAATAGAAGATAATGATACGAGTCTTAGATTTTAAAAGAGCTGATTTTAACAAATTCAGGGAGAACTTGGGAAAGATTACTTGGATGAAAATCCTAAAGGGGAAAACAACTCAAGAAGCTTGGGAAACTCTGAAAAATATGATCATAAAAGCCCAGACCAGCATAATAACACTGAAAAAGAAAAACAAGAAATCCAAGAAGAAACCAGCATGGATGCACAATGTTGTGGCTCATCGACTGCCAGTGGAGATGGCAGTTAAGTCAGATGAGTCAGAGGAGATGGAGGGGGTGCCTGGATTACCAATGGAGCTGGTGGAAGGCTCTGAGAAACACGAGGTCTCACAGCCAGATGCAGATGCCAGATGCAGAGTCCATCTACTCATGCTCAGGTGGAGAGACAGCTGTTTTTGGGGACTGAGATGAGTGAGAAGGAAGACAGGGGGAGGCCCTGTACCAGATGCACGTATGCAAGAGAAGTGCAGAGAGGAGAGCAATGTAGAACTGAGGGCCAGCTATCCAATAAAAGAAATAAATTTTAACAAGCCCCTCCCTGGTTGGGATAGAAGGAGGAGGGGTGTGGGAGGTGTGAATGAATGAATCAGAGACATTCATTCATAGTCCAGAAGAGTTCCCTCCAGTGGATTCCTTGCCAGGATTTTCTTGCCACTAACCACATCAGTCAGGACTTTTTGTGTTGGGACTGAAGTGCTAATTGAGGCTCCCTGCAGGGAACTCAGAGACTGCTTGTGAATCACCTATGGATGTATGACCTGGAGCTTTGTCAGTGAATGCCATGAATTCCTCTCTTTCTAAATAAAAAGGTTTTTTCCCCCTCATGTGTAGGCTGTTGATTTGGGGCTCATGAAGGCTGGGTCAGAACACACAAAGATCTCTCTGATAAATTGAAAGACAAAAAGGACAAGTACAAAAAATGGAAAGAGGGACACATAACTAAAGCAGAATATTTATTTATTTATTTATTTATTTATTAATCAAACTTATATACCGCACCATCTCCCGTAGGACTCAGGGCGGTTCACAGGCATATTAAAACAATATAATAAATAAGCATTAAAACCCAGTTAAAACTAAATATTATCATTACCTGATCACTAAAACAGTAAAAACCAATAAAAACCCCATTAAAATTTGCTAAAACATTTTATCTTAGGCTAGTCCAGCGCGCTGAAATAATAGAGTCTTCAGTTCACGTCTGAAGGTCCGGAGGTCGGGGACTTGTCGTAATCCCGGAGGAAGCTCGTTCCACAGGGCTGGTGCCGCCACAGAGAAGGCCCTCCCCCTGGGGGCCGCCAACCTACATTGTTTGGTCGACGGCACCCTGAGGTGGCCCACTCTGTGGGAGTGCACAGGTCGTTGGGAGGCAATCGGCGGCAGAAGGTGGTCTCGAAGGTATCCCGGTCCTAAGCCATGGAGCGCTTTAAAGGTGGTAACCAAGACCTTGAATTGCACCCGAAAGACTACCGGTAGCCAGTGTAGGCCGCGCAGGATGGGTGTTATATGGAAGCAACGCGGTGCTCCCTCTATCACCCGCGCGGCCGCATTCTGGACTAACTGGAGCCTCCGGGTGCTCTTCAAGGGGAGCCCCATGTAGAGAGCATTGCAATAGTCCAGGAGGGAAGTGACGAGGGCGTGAGTGACTGTGCGTAAGGCGTCCCGGTCAAGGAAGGGGCGCAACTGGCAGATCCGGTGGACCTGATAAAATGCTCCCCTGGCGACGGCTGTCAAATGATTCTCTAAGGACAGCCGATCGTCCAGGAGGACGCCTAAGTTGCGCACTCCCTCCCTGGGGGTCAGTACTTCCTCCCCTACAGTCAGCGATGGTGTAAGCTGACTGTACCGGGACGCCGGTACCCACAGCCACTCTGTCTTGGAAGGGTTGAGTCGGAGCCTGTTCCTCCCCATCCAGACCCGCACGGCCTCAAGACACCAGCCCATCACCTCAACGGCTTCATTGGGGTGGTTCGGGGTGGAAATGTACAGCTGCGTATCATCAGCATACAGATGATAATCCACCCCGAAACCACGGATAACCTCGCCCAGCAGCTTCATGTAGATGTTGAACAGGAGAGGCGAGAGAACAGACCCCTGAGGCACCCCACAAGTGAGGCGCCTCGGGGTCGATCTCTGCCCCCCTGCCAACACCGTCTGCGAGCGGTCAGAGAGATAGGAGGAGAACTACCGATAAACGGTGCCTCCCACCCCCAATCCCTCCAACCGTTGCAGCAGGATACCATGGTCGATGATATCAAAAGCCGCCGAGAGATCTAAAAGAACCAGGACAGAGGAGCAACCCCTGTCCCGGGCTCTCCAGAGGTCATCCACCAACACGACCAAAGCCGTCTCGGTGCTGTAACCGGGGCTGAAACCGGTCTGGAATGGGTCCAGATAGACAGATTCCTCCAGGTGCTGAGGAAGCTGATATGCCACCACACTCTCAACAACCTTCGCTAAGAAGCGAAGGTTGGAGACTGGACGATAGTTCGCTAAAACAGCCGGGTCCAGGGAGGGCTTCTTAAGGAGGGGCCTCACCACCGCCTCTTTCAAAGTGGCGGGGAAAACACCCTCCAACAAAGAAGCGTTGGTAACTTCCTGGAGCCAGCCTCGTGTAACCTCCCGAGTGGCCAGCACCATCCAGGAGGGACACGGGTACAATAAACATGTGGTGGAGTTCAACCTACCCAACAACCTGTCCATGTCCTCAGGAGTCACAGGATCGAACTCAGCCCAGATAACATTCTCAAGACTCATCTCCGCCATCCCACCTGAATCTATCCAATCAGTGTCCAAGCCGTCCCGAATCTGAGCGATTTTATCAGACAGATACTGAACAAAATCCTCAGCACGTCCCTGTAAGGGGTCCTCCTGAGCCTCCTGCCTGAGCAGGGAGCGGGTCACCCTAAACAGGGTGGCTGGGCGATTATCTGCCGATGCGATGAGTGCGGAGAAATAATTATGTTTCGCCACCCTGATCGCCACTAGGTAGGTCTGAATATATGACCTCACTAGTGTTCGGTCTGGTTCAGAGCGGCTGGACCTCCAGGCGCTCTCTAGGCTTCTTTTCCGGTGCTTCATCTCTCTCAGCTCCTCGTTATACCAAGGAGCTGGTCGAGTTCGTCGCCGGGTCAGAAGCCGCAAAGGCACGACGTGGTCTAAGGCGCCAGCGGCCGCCTCATCCCAGGCGGCCGCCAGCTCCTCAGCCGAGCCGTGGGCTAACTCCCTCGGGAATGGCCCAAGCTCCATCAGAAACCTCTCAGGGTCCATCAGGCGCCTGGGACGGAACCATTGAACCGGTTCCGTCTCCCTGCGGTGAGGTGCAGTGGTCCGAAAGTCTAGCTGAAGGAGTAAATGATCTGACCATGACAAGGGTTGAGATATTAATTCCCCTAACTCCAGATCATTTAGCCACTGTCCCAAGATGAAAATCAAGTCCAGTGTGTTACCCCCGACGTGGGTGGGGACCGCAACTACCTGGGTCAGGTCCAAGGCCGTCATGGAAGCCATGAACTCCCAAGCTGCCATTGACGAATCGCCCGCCGACGGCAAGTTGAAATCCCCCATGACCATAAGCCTGGGGGTCTCAACCGCCGTCCCGGCTATCATATCCAGCAGCTCGGGCAGGGCTGCCGTCACGTAGCAAGGAGCCAGGTACGTGATCAGCAAGCCCACCTGCACCCCCCGGCCACACCTCACGAAGAGGGTTTCACAACCGTCTATCTGCGGGACAGCAACCTCCCTCAGAGCCAGACTCTCGTTAATAACAACCGCTACCCCCCCACCCCTACCCTGGGCCCTCGGCTGATGAAAAGCACGGAAACCCGGCGGGCACATCTCAGTGAGGGGAAACCCCCCCCCTCTGTGCCCAGCCAGGTCTCCGTAATGCCCATTAGGTCCGCTCCCCCCTCTTGAATAAGATCGAATATGACGGGGGCCTTATTCATGATGGACCTGGCATTACATAACATCAACCAAAGGTCCAGGTTCCGGGGGATATAACCACTCGGGACCCGAGTGAAGCCTAGGGGCCCGGAGTGCGGTATCGCTTTCAAACAGCGAGAACGCACTCCCCAAACCTGATACGAGCCCCTGCTTCCGCCATACCTGCCCCTCCCTTGAACCGTTCATATGGAAGTGCCCATACATGGTCGAGCCTTAACCTCCTCTAAGACCTCCTCTATATCCTCCTCTATATCAGCAGATAGCCAGAGACTTGCAACAAAAATCAAAGATAATAAAAAAAGTTTCTTAAAACATATAAATAACAAGAAAAAGAACTTCCAGTTTGACATTGCGGCAACATGGTAAGAGATAGTGGGGCTCTGTGAATCTTGGCTGATTCTTCTCCGATAGGAGACCTTAAGGGGCCAAAGTCACCCTGGAGGGGTGACGAAGAAAAGAGATTCCTTGTTAATTATGGGAGAGCTATGGCTCTCCCACTCGATCCGAGGCACCCTTCTGACTGAAGTAGAAGAGAGACGGCCATTATGGCTAGAATGAAGCTGGGGCAACTGAGAAGAAATGACCTGGTGCAATGTGTGAAGAGAGGTTTGAAACTGGGTAAGACAATTTTCAACTTCCTTATTAGAGAACCACTTAAATTTTTTTAAAAAATTGAAACTCTCCAAAGTGCAGAAAACACTGAAATAATACATGGAGCTAAAAATTATAGACCCAAAAGAGAAATGAAATTTTAATGGAAGAATATGATGTCTTAAAATATAGAAAGACTGAACTGGAATTTGTGGTGCTGTGAAAAGCGACTTTAATTTGCTGGAAATATTGTCTGACTGTTGGAAGAAATTGTATAAAGAATTTTTTTTCTTTTTGCTGAACTTTGAGAATCAGCTAGAGTTCTCACCTCTTTTGGTACTGAAAAATAGAGTTGGGACACCATCTACTGGTCAAAGAAGATACTATATTATTATAGGGCTGGAAAGGACTTGGAAAAAAAAAGTGAAAGGCAAACAATATCTTAAAGCCAGTCTTTCTTAAAGCCTTGTTTTCCCTTTTCTATCTACTTGGTTTTTTTGCAGCTTAGGAGCAACTGGTGAGCCTTTTGAAATATTTCAAAGTAGTGTGGATTATAAACAATAAGAATTGCCCTTGAAACTGAACACCTGATTATGTAAATTAATGAGACATGGGAAAATTTGGTGGGCCATTCTGGATTACAAATACCATTTGATAGTATAGTATAGTTTAGGAGGCAAACGAAGAAAAATTAAACAAGTTACAAATTTGAATAATTTGTAGGGAGAGGGAGAGGGAGCAAAATGACATTGAGTATTACAAACAGTGGATTTTGAGAAACAGTTCAGGGGCTGAGCAAATTCTTCTAATATTGGGTTTTTGATGTTTTTGAACCCTTGGGACATTGGGACCTGGATGGATTACTGAGTAAATTTTAACCCACTAAAATAAAGTACAATGTTACAACAAGGAAGAACAAATATATCCCAAATGGAAATACTGTTAATACTTCAAGGTACCAGGAAACTATGATAAGGAACCATAGGGAGATGATGGAACTGATGCATGATACAGATGTGAGACCAGGAAATCTCTATCAAATGATAATGGAAAATGAACAAAAAATTCAGATAATAGAGGAAAATTCAGAAGGAGTAGAGGAAAGAATGGAGGAGATAAATCAACAAATGACACAAGTGGATAAAGATACAGAAGCGATAGTAATAATTCTTGAAATAGAGCAGGTAGATTATTTCTCAAGAGACCAAAATGTAGAAGAAAGCAAAGAGAAAGATCCCTTAGAAGGGATGAAAGAGTCCCTGATGGGTATTTTAGACAGTAGACAATGAAAGGCAGATGTAGAAGCAGAAGAGATATTTAAACTAAACATGAGTGATGTAGAGGGATACAAGACCCCAAGGGAGAAGCATGACAGATTGATCAAAAAGTCAATAAGAGTTGAAATACTAAAAAGGGCAAGAGATGATATATAGATAGAGAATACATCTTAATATGTTATTTGTTTTATTAAAGATTAGAAAATAGAGCTAGAAACTAGAAATTGGGAAATGTTATTATGCATACTGTCAATAGTTATAAGTTACTATAACTATTATGTATATGTAAATGTTAGAAGTTGAAAGACTACTATCATGTATGTTTAAATAGTAAAGAGTAAGAGATGATGGATAGATACATAATACTTTTTAATATGGGAATTGTTGTATTAGGGGTTAGAAGACTTGTATTGGGTTAATACAATTAGGGGTTAGAACTGTTGTATTAGGGGTTAGAAGTAAGAGGTAGAAGGTAGAAATTGGGAAAACATTACTATGTACACTGCTACAAAATATAAATTGCTATAACTACAATGTACATGTAAATCTTAGAAGTTGAAAGATTATTATTATGTATATCTAAACAGTATTGATGTTGTTACTAGTATTTTGTATAAAGTAAATTAACACAGACAATGTACTGTTCACTAAGTGCTTATATATGCTGAAGAAAAAAACCATAAATAAAATTATAAAAATAAAATAAATAACAAGAAAAAAAACCAAGGAAACAGTCTACTAAAGAGAGAAGACAGCAAGGAAGTAACAGGCATCAGAGAGAAAGCCGAGCTGTTTAACTCATTCTTTACTTCAGTCTTTACACAAAAAGAAACTATAGCCTAACCTACCAAAAACATAACTGTAAAAGACAGACTAGACATAAAAGTTAAAATAAGCAAAAAAAAAAAATATTTAAAAAATAGTAAGCGAACACCTATCTGTTCTTAATGAATACAAATCACCAGAACCAACTTTATGAAATTTAATGCCCAATTTCAGAAAGTAAAACAGAAATAATAAACAGAGAAATAGAAAAGTATTTAGACAACCAGGCTTTACTGGAAAGAATAAAAGAAATCTGTTTGAGAAACACGTCCAACCTGTGGCCTCAAGTTACCTGCGGCCTTGGACAATTAGTAATTTGGCCCCACAAGATCATAAACACTGTCAAATTAACTACTAAGACAGTATTACTATTCTTCTTCTCATCCTTACTAGTACCTATCTCTTCTCATTTATGGCTAAATCCATGTTGCTTGTATCTGTTGTGATCCGTCAGCAGCCTGTGGAGCTGTCGGTGGAATCGGATTGCGATGAGCCTGTTCCTAATGCCCGCATGAGGCGAGCTGCCAGAAGGCAGGAGCAGCTCAGGCAGAGAGGTCACCTTGGGAGTAGGGCCAAGAGATAATTGGCCCCTCCCATAAGATTTAAAAGGAGACCAGCACCAGTGTTTTAGTTGCTGGAAAGCAACATTGCAAGCTGAGTTCTTTGCTCTGTTCTCTGCTCTGGAAGGACCCTGGCAGTTATCCAAACTGAATTCAGGTTTGTGATAACTGAGGAATGTTAGTTTATGAAGCCTTTGTTTTGTTTTAGTTATCCAGTGCTGGGAATGAATTAATTCCCAGCTGTTTGAATAAAATATATTTTTACTAAGGACTGCATTTGTTTCTACCTGCTCGAGTCTGGGTCACAACAGTATCTTTACAACTTATATTGTTTTTATTGTTTCCTAGTATGATTTCATTGCTTAGAATAGAATAGAATAGAATAGATTAGAATAGAACAGAACAGAACAGAACAGAACAGAACAGAACAGAACAGAACAGAACAGAGCAGAATAGAATAGAATAGAATAGAATAGAATAGAATAGAATAGAATAGAATAGAATAGAATAGAATAGAATAGAATTCTTTATTGGAATTCTATTTCAAACATTTAACATTATTAGGTGATTTATATACAATAACTATATTATATATTTTATATGCGGCCTAAGACAATTTGTCATCACTCAATGCAGCCCAGGTAAGCCAAAAAGGTTGAACACCCATGTTCTAGAGGATCCTGGAGAAGACACTAGCAAAAAGTTGTTCAGATTTTAACAAGTATTCTGGAATGGGATGATGATAATATGGAGACAGAAAATAATAACATTTATTGAATTAATACATGGGTTGAAAGATTAAGAAATGTACCAAGGAATATTCTTTTTTTAAAAAAAATATTGAATTTCCAAAAGTTAAAATACACAATACGAAAAAAAAGCACAATACACACACACACACAAAATATAAAATACACAAAGACAAATGCGTCAAAATTATATTACTCATAACAGCTTTTCCTATATCGGTATCTCTTATCCTATTTAACCTTTATATACAGATTCTACTTCTAAGTATCTCTATAAACCAACATTCTTATTTAAATTATTTTAACCTCTATTCAGAATTCAGTATCATAACAAAAATCTCTCTTAAACCAGGAATACCATCTATTCCATATTCAATAGTACTCAGTATCTTCCCTCTCCTTCATTTCCATCAATAATCTGTCCATTTCTGCACATTTATTTTTTTTAAAAAATTATAATTTGATCCAGTGGGATATCCAGATGTTTCCAATTCTGTTTTATCACAATTCTACATACCATCAATATGTGTAATATGATATATTGTATATTTCTTTCCATTTTCCCTTCCAGAATGCCCCATAGGAATAGTTCAAGGTTTTTTTCTATTTTCCGCCCTGTTATTTCATCCAGCCAGATTTTCTTAATCAAAATTTCTTAATCTTTGGGCAGGTCCACCACATGTGGTAGAACGTCTCTTGTTTGTGACCAAATCTCCAACAATTTGGGGACCTATTTGGAAACATCCTGGCCAATCTCACTGGTGACAAATGCCATCTATAAAACATTTTGTACAGGTTTTCTTTATAAGCAGCTGACATTGTTAGCTTGTAGTGTCTTTCCCATAACCTATCCCATTGATCCAGATAAATATTATGTCCAAAATTTCTTGCCCAACTGATCATTGTTTCTTTGATGGTTTCTTCTTCCATTTTGAATTTTAACAAAAAGTTATACAATATGGTAATAATTTTCCCCCTGGATCCTAGTAATATCAAGTTCCAATTGTTCTCTGTATATGCCAAATTGTCCCTTATCTTTTTATATTTTGTTCTGATCTTTATTTTTATTTATTTATTTATTTATCACAACAGTATATATAAGCATAAGCATGAAATAACTATACGATATATAAACATATATATAAGCATAAGCATGAAATAACTATACGAATTGGATACAATCAAAGGGAACATTAGGACAGGAACAGTAGGCACACTGTTTCTCTTATGCACACCCCTTATAGACCTCTTAGGAATGGGGTGAGGTCAATAGTAGATAGTCTTTGGTTAAAGCTTTGGGGATTTTGGGAAGAGACTACAGAGCCAGGTAGTGCATTCCAGGCATTAACAACTCTGTTACTGAAGTCATATTTTCTGGAATCAAGATTGGAACTGTTCACATTAAGCTTAAATCTATTGTGTGCTCATGTATTGTTGCGATTGAAGCTGAAGTTGTCTTCAACATGAAGGACATTGTAACAGATGATTCTATGTGTCAATCTATTTTTATTCCTTGGTTTCTTAAATCCTGTTCTGACTTTAAGTTTCCAATTTCATCTAATAGATCCAAGTATCTTACTATTTTATTTAAGTCCAATAAATTGGGATAGATTATGGCCTCCATCGCTGATATCCAAACTGGAACTTTCATATAGTGATTTTTCTTTATAACATCCCAAATATTGATCAAAGCATTTCGCACTAGATATCTCTGGAAGTATTTATGCGTCTTACTTTTCCCCTCCCAGAGATCAGGGCCTTCCAGTATTAAAATTCTCTTATTTCTCAATTGAATCCAATCTTTTAACCAAGTTATTGAGGCTGCCTGATAATACAATTCCCAATCTGGAAGGCTGAAGCTCCTTTGGTTCTGGAGTCCTGCAGAAGTTTACATTTTATTCGGGCTTTTTTCCCCTGCCAAATACATTTACCTATCATTCTGTTTAAATATTCAAAAAACTGTTTCCCTAGCCTAATTGGTATTGATTGAAATAGATATAGCAATTTAGGCAATATATTCATCTTTATTACGGCTATTCTACCTATTAAAGATACCTATAATTTAGCCCAGATATCGAAATCTTTTTTGTATTTGTTGTGCTAATTTGTCATAATTATCTTCTTTTATTGTGGAACATTTTGCCGCAAGCCATATTCCTAGATATTTCACCCTGTTAACAGTTTGAATCCCCAATTTCCTTTCCAATTCATCCTGTTGTCTTTTTGTACAATTCTTTGTTGTTGTTGTTGTTTTTTATTATTCAAAAAGTTTTACAAAATTTTCCCCCCTTCCCCCCCTCCTCTCCCCCTCCCTTCACAACCCCCCTCCCCCCCCCGACTTCCCGGAACGAACACAAGGTATAGTTAAAAATAAAACAAACATATGCTAAAAAATTTTCATCCCAACTTAATTATACCCCTACAATCATCAATTCCTAACTTCCCAGAAAACAATCAAAATAATACATCATAATCATTCAAAACAGTCTGATAACTCTTAGTCTGATATCTACGTTGAATATAGTCAATCCATTTTTTCCATTCCTTTAAGTATCTTTCTTGCGTATTGTCTTTCAAAAAGGCTGATATCTTCGCCATCTCAGCCAAATTGGCAACCTTCAATATCCATTCCTCTATTGTAGGTACTTCTTTTTTCTTCCAGTATTGTCCTATTAGTAATCTTGCTGCTGTTATTAGATTTAAAATCAATTTAGTCTCAATTACTGTACAATCCGTAATAATTCCCAACACAAAAATTGCGGCAGGAACTTTATCTTCTTTTTCAAAACATTTTGTAAGATCCACCAAATTTTTATCCAAAAGGCCTTTATGTCCTTACAAGTCCACCAAATGTGAAAATATGTAGCGTCATCACAATTACATATCCAACATTTTGCTTGCATATCTGGATACATACACGATAATTTTTTAGGATCTAAATGCCATCTATAAAACATTTTATAAAAATTTTCCCTCAGATTCTGTGCCTGCGTGAATTTAACATTTCTAACCCAAGTTTTTTCCCAAGTTTCCAATAATATTGGCTCCTGAAAATTTTGTGCCCACTTTATCATACAGTCCTTTACCAAGTCCCTTTCAGAATCTATTTCAAGTAACACGTTATACAATCTCTTTATATGCTCCTGAGACTGATTTCTAATTTGCTTTACCAAATTTCCCTCGTTCTGCTCTATACCAATTTTCTGATCTTCCTTCCATCTAGCACGTAGTTGCTCATATTGAAACCAAGTATAATTTTTCCCTTCCTCTTTTAATACGTGCAGAGATTTTAATTGCAAATTACCTCTTTCAGTATACAAAAGATCTTTATATGTAATCATTTCCTGATTCTGTTCTATATTTATATTCTCTATTGTATGTCTAGGACTTGCCCATATAGGAACCTTATAATTTAGTTTATAAGAGTATTTTTTCCAAACATGCAGAAGAGCAGTTCTTAGCACATGATTTTTAAAGGCCTTATCCACTTTTTTGTCATAAATTAAATATGCATGCCATCCATATAGCAAGTCATAACCTTCTATATTCAAAATTCTTTCCTCCGTTAAATTAAACCAATCACTTATTGCAGAGAGAGCAGCTGCTTCATAGTATAATTTAAAATTGGGCATTTTTAAACCTCCCCTTTCCCGAGAATCTTGAATTATTTTCATTTTAACCCTAGCTTTTTTACCTTCCCATATAAATTTGTTAATTCCCTTCTGCCATTCCTCAAGATTCTTATCTTTCTTAATTATTGGTATCATCTGAAAGAGGAATAAAAATCTAGGTAAAACAGGGACGTGCTGAGGAGTTTAACGGTTATCTATACGATAAAATCGTTCAGCTTCGGGACGGTCTGGACCAAAATTGCGGTGACTCAGGGGAGGTGTCTGAGGGTGGTCTTGGTGACATTGTATGGGATGAGTTTGACCCTGTGGCTCCCGAGGACATGGACAGGTTGTTGGGTAGGTTGAATGCCACCACATGTTTATTGGACCCGTGCCCCTCCTGGTTGGTGCTGGCCACTCAGGAGGTGACACGAGGCTGGCTCCAGGCAATTACGAGTGCTTCTTTGGTGGAGGGAGTCTTCCCGGCTGCCTTGAAAGAGGCGGTGGTGAGACCCCTCCTCAAGAAGCCTGCCTTGGACCCGGCTGTTTTAGGTAACTATCGTCCGGTCTCCAACCCGCTCATGCTAAGGTTGTAGAGAGTATCGTGGCATATCAGTTTCCCTTACACCTGGATGAAACTGTCTATCTAGACCCGTTCCAGTCCGGTTTCCGGCCCGGTTACAGCACTGAGACGGCTTTGGTCGCGTTGGTGGATGATCTCTGGAGGGCCAGGGATAAGGGTTGTTCCTCTGCCCTGGTCCTATTAGACCTCTCAGCGGCTTTTGATACCATCGACCATGGTATCCTGCTGCGCCGGTTGGAGGGGTTGGGAGTGGGAGGCACCGTTTACCGGTGGTTCTCCTCCTATCTCTCCGATCGGTCACAGACGGTGTTGACAGGGGGGCAGAGGTCGGCTCCGAGGCGCCTCACTTGTGGGGTGCCACAGGGGTCGATTCTCTCGCCCCTTCTGTTCAACATCTATATGAAGCCGCTGGGTGAGATCATCAGTGGCTTTGGTGTGAGGTACCAGCTGTACGCGGATGACACCCAGCTGTACTTTTCCACACCGGGCCACCCCAACGGTTATCAAGTGCTGTCCCGGTGTCTGGAAGCCGTACGGGTCTGGATGGGGAGAAACAGGCTCAAGCTCAATCCCTCCAAGACAGAGTGGCTGTGGATGCCGGCATCCTGGTACAGTCAGCTGAGTCCACGGCTGACTGTTGGAGGTGAGTCATTGGCCCTGATGGAGAGGGTGCGCAACTTGGGCATCCTCCTGGATGAACGGCTGTCTTTTGAAGATCATTTGACGGCCGTCTCCAGGAGAGCTTTTTACCAGGTTCGCCTGGTGCGCCAGTTGCGCCCCTTTCTAGACCGGGATGCCCTATGCACGGTCACTCACGCCTTCGTGACGTCTCGCCTGGATTACTGCAATGCTCTCTACATGGGGCTCCCCTTGAAGGGCATCCGGAGACTGCAGTTAGTTCAGAATGCGGCTGCGCGGGTGATAGAGGGAGCCCCCCCTGGCTCCCGCGTGACACCTATCCTGCGCAGACTGCACTGGCTACCTGTGGCCTTCCGGGTGCGCTTCAAGGTTTTGGTAACCATCTTTAAAGCGCTCCATGGCATAGGGCCGGGTTACTTACGGGACTGCCTACTGCTACCGAATACCTCTCACCGACCCGTGCGCTCTCACAGAGAGGGACTCCTCAGGGTGCCGTCAGCTAGGCAGTGTCGTCTGGCGACACCCAGGGGAAGGGCCTTCTCTGTGGGGGCTCCCACCCTCTGGAACGAACTCCCCCCAGGACTTCGTCAACTTCCGGACCTCCGAACCTTCCGCCGCGAGCTTAAAACATATTTATTCATTTGCGCAGGACTGGGCTAGGTTTTAAATTTGTATTGATTTTAATTGGTTTTAGTATTTATATCATTTTAATTAATTTGGCTTTAGAATAAGTTTTTTAATTGTGATCTTAATCTGTATTTATATGTTTTTATTGGCCTGTGAACCGCCCTGAGTCCTTCGGGAGATAGGGCGGTATACAAATTTGATTAAATAATAAAAAATAAAAATAATAATAATTCATTTTAATAGCAGCTATTCTCCCCAGCAAAGATAATTGCAATTTTTTCCAAACAATCAACTCCTTCTGAACTTTTTGCCATAAAACCTCATAGTTATTCTTATATAATTTCACATTTGACGATGTAATATAAACCCCTAAGTATTTAACCTTCTTTACAATTTCAAATCCTGTTATTTCCTCTAGTTTTTCTTTCTGTTGTCTGGCCATATTTTTTATTATCACTTTTGTCTTTTTCTGATTTACCTTAAACCCTGAAACCCTGAAACCAATTATTTCCAACAAAGATTTACTAGAATTTATAGGGTTTGTTAAAGTAATCACCAGGTCATTTGCAAAAGCTCTTAGCTTATATTCATGTTGCCTAACTCTAATTCCCTCTATCTCCTTTACTTCTTGTATTTTATCCAATAATGGTTCTAGAGTTAAAATAAACAATAATGGTGATAAAGGACATCCCTGTCTTGTTTCTTTCGCAATCTTAAAAGGTTCTACAATTCTTTGTTAACATTTTGGTTTTTTCCTTATTTATTTTAAGCCCCGCTACTTTACCAAATTCTTCAACTTTGTTTATCAAGATGGTTCCCATCTCCAAGGGATCTTCCATGATAAAAACTAGATCATCTGTGAATGCCTGGACCTGATATTCTTCCTTTTTGTCTTTCAAACCCTTTATTGTTTGATTTTCCATAATTTGTATTAATAATATATCTAAAGACAATATAAATAATAGGGGTGACAGGAGACTTCCCTGTCTTACCCCTTTAGTTATATTACTCTTCTATGTCGTTTTGCTGATCATTATTATTCTAGCCGATTGTTTTGAATAAATTGTTCTAATTAAGTCTGTAAATTTCTCCCCAAAATTCATAATTTCCAGTTGGTTGATAAGAAAGTTCCAGTTTAGATTGTCAAACGCTTTCTGAGCATCCACAAACATTAATGCCAGCTGCTTGTCCAAATGGGCCTCATAGTATTCTAATATGTCCATGATCATCCATGTGTTGTTTATTATATTTCAGTTTGGCAAAAATCCATTTTGGTCTGAATCAAAAATTTCATTTAAAAAAAATTTGGTCCTTTCAGCTATTATAGTTACACAAATTAAGCAATGAGATTGGCCGGTAGTTCTTGATTTGTTGTGTACTTGTACCTTCCTTTGGGATGAGTGATATTAGTGTCTTCCTCCATGTTTGTGGTAGTTTGGATTGCCTTAGTGCTTCATTATATAAGTTTAGCAATAGTACTTCCCGTAGCCCCTGTAATTCCTTATAGAACTTGGAGGGGATGCCATCGAGTCCTGGTGATTTGTTATTTTTTTGTTTCTGAATAGCCACCTTCAATTCCGATATAGTAATTCTATTGTTCAACATTTCCTTCATTTCCTCTGATACTGTCAGAAAATTTCTTTCTTTCAAGTATTTCTTTATATCCTCCTCCTCTACCTTCTC
This sequence comes from Ahaetulla prasina, assembly GCF_028640845.1. Classification (NCBI taxonomy): domain Eukaryota; kingdom Metazoa; phylum Chordata; class Lepidosauria; order Squamata; family Colubridae; genus Ahaetulla; species Ahaetulla prasina. The sequence continues at coordinate 43,631,835 of NC_080545.1, read as the reverse complement.
CTGGGTATATAGTGTTTCAAAATAATTGTGGGCTATTGTCTTTATTTCATCTAACCGATGATGGATATTCCCTTCCTCGTCCTGCAGTTGTAGTATTGCTCTTTTTTCCTTATCCTTTTTTAATTTGTATGCCAGCCATCTTCTCGGCTTATTGGCATGTTCAAAATGTATCTGTTTCGTTGCCTTAAGCTTTTGGGCCATTTCCTCCTGGTAGTGCAAATTTATTTTATGCTTAGTCAGACTCCTTTCTTCTCTAATTCTCTTATCAGGGGAGGTCTGCATTTTACACTCTAATTCTTCCAATTTCTTTTGTAAATCCAATTGTTGTCTTCTTTTTTCTCTATTTCTCCTTGGCCCATATGTAATGGTTAGCCTTGGTCTGACATAAGCCTTGGATGTGTCCCAAAGGTTCTGTAGAGTCGTGTCCTCATTTAAATTTTCCTCCAGGAAGAAATCCAGTTCTTTTCCCATCCATTCAATATACCATTTTTGTTTTATCACTTTTTGATCCATGGTCCATCTTCCACTTGGTTTAGATCTTCCTCTCCATTTTAGTGTCAGCGGGTTATGGTCCTTTTTCTTCCTTCTCCTGCACTTCCATTTCCAACTCTTTTCCTTCTTCCTGGCTCTTACCCTCTGTCTCCTCCCCACTCTCCCTCTCTTCATTTGTTGCTAACCACTTATCATAAAACTCCCACACCTTGTCTATTGTGTCTAATCTATTTTTTTTATCTTGCCAGGTCACTAGCAAGCCCTCTGGAATCAGCCACCTAAACATAATTTTATATCTAATAAACTGGGCGGAGAGAAAGTGGTAACTCTGTCTTTGCTCCCTTATCCTTCTGGGTATTTGTTTAAGAGTCAGAATCTCTTTTCCTTTGTATGTCATTGCTGTGTCTCAGGTTCTCCTATAGATTTCATCTCTAATTGTCCTCTTAGTAAACCATATATGTACCTCCCTTGGCAATTTGTTTTGTCGTGCATAGTTAGTATGCACCCTGTACAGTTCAACAATCCTGTGTTGCAAATTGCCTTACACAATGTAAGCCGCCCTGAGTCTTCGGAGAAGGGCGGGATATAAATTCAAATTTTAAAAAAATCGCTCTTACTCATTTTCAAACTACCTGCCAAAAACTCTACCATAATATTCAGGAGGTCTTCTTCCTTATTTTCTTGGATATTCTGAAATCACAAATAAAACGTGGAACTGTCCATTTCCATAATTGCTATTACCTCTTCAAGTTCTCGATTTTTTGTCATCAGTTTCTTTTCTGTCTCTTCCAATTTTTTTTCTGTCTGCTCCATTCTTTCTTCCACTGCTTTTATCCTCTGTTCGTTCTTAACCATTGACTCCTGTATTTCTTCCATTCTCTTGTCTAATTTTCTTATGTCGCCTTTTATCTTATCCATGTCATTTTTTAATTCTTCATGGTTTTTCCCAATCGACTCTTGCATTATTAGAAGTACCTCCTGAATCGTATTCAGAGTTGTCTGCATGCTTTGTAAGTTTGTTGAAGTCCCTGCTTTCCCACCCCCCTATCAGTTTTTGTCCTGCTGGCGAGGCAGTCAACTTTTTTTGCAGCTTTCGTCATGGTTGTTTTATTTGACATATCTAGTTTCTTAAAGAACTTCCTCCAGAATACTATACAAAGTTCTATTTCCTTTCTCCCCCTGGAGTTTATCTTTACTATCAACCTTTAAATATTGAATATTCCCACAATTACAATTTTTAAATTTCATTAACTAGAATAATCAGATACTTAAATATTTAGATAGTATAATTAGTTAAAAACATAGTAATATATTAATATAGTATAATTAATTAATATAGTATAATTCTATAATAATGTAATAATATAGTTAATAATAAAGAAATAATCTTATCAATATCTATTTCTACTATAAATTAAATTAACAATTCCTAAGTCAACCTGAGTATATTACTTCAGATAAAAAAGGAGTATATAGGCAAAGATACAAAACTAAGAAAGGCAGTAATAATAATTAGTCCAAATCTAAATTATTTACCTCTATTTTCCATTTTTATACACTAATTTATAATACATCACTATTTTCAAGAGTCAATTAAACAACAAATGAAAACAATAATAAAAAATAAGGAAAGTCTAGACATATACCACATTATTTACTTCTAAATGGACACTATACAAAATATACACCTCTGGCTTCTGATCTCCTCAGCCTAAAGTTTCTTGGTGGTTCTTGATAAGTTCTTCACTCTCCTACTTCCTTGCATTGTCAGATCCTCTTCCGTTCGCTACTTTCCAGTTCCTTTGCCCAAGATGTCTGTTCCTCTTAATATGCAATGTCACTGTTACTGTCACTTTAATCCACACCCCAAGCCTCTTCGTTTAAGATGTTTATTCACACTCCACCTTCTTTCACATTCAAATCTCAATCCAATTAGTCTCAATCTTTACCAAAGTTCAAATTCTTTCCTTTCTCTTCCTTTCAACTCTCCAATTGTCCTCTTTTCTCTCTTCAGCTTCTTTCACGCTGTTCCGCTCCACCGCCCAGCACGCTGATTTTCCTCCTTTTAGAGACTCCCTTGTCACACCTTGTAAATTCCACCAAGTGGGGGAAGTAGCCCAGTAGCTCACTGTCCTGTCTCTGATCACCAATGTTTTGACTGTTTTTCCACATCTCGCTTCCTTCTCTACAAATGGGCCTTCACGCCTCTGGATCCAACCATTACAGCCAGTCTCTTCCGTGCTGAAATTCAAGGGTTCTTCTTTCCATAACATGGGATCGTGCACCTCCTCGTTACTCTGAGAATTTACCCTCTACAGATCCGACCTCTCCAGGGTCAGTTCCTGCCATTACCAGCTTCCAAGTGCAAAAAATCAATCCAAGAAGATGGAGCTCTGTTTCTTAGATTGCAACACCATGACATCACACCGGAAGCTTTCATAGTAAGTTTCATAGGAAGTTTCATAGTAAGAAACTTTGATTCTTACTATGCTACAGTGCACCTAACTACGACATCTATCATGCAAATAAGTTAACCACACTGCTAACATGGGCTACCTCTTGTCCATATCCTCTCATCTTCCTGGGTGACCTAAATCTACCTTTTATTAACTGGATAACAAATGAATGTACAACTGAACCAATCCATACTACACTATACAACACCATTACAGACCTAGGTCTTGAACAACTAGTAACTAACAATACAAGACTCAACAACTGCCTTGACCTCATCTTTTGCAATAACACAAACTCAATTTATGGACTACAAATAAAAGAACCCTTTTCCAACAGTGACCATTGCATGATTGACTTTTGTCTCAATATACGTCCTCACATAAATCGTCATAATAATAGTACTCCTAACTACAATTTCAAAAAAGTCAACTATGACCTTATAAACAATGACCTCTCATATCTTGACTGGCAAAATCTATTCGCAACCTGTATCACTGCTGAAGACCACTACAGAGTTTTCCTACTTGAAATCAATAGAATCATCAAACAATACGTACCACAAATCACCACCAAAATAAAAAAAAACAAATTACCCATATCAATAAAGAAGCTTCAATCAAAAAAAAAATCCCTCTGGAAAAGAAACAAAAAGGGCCATGTAGCAAACTTCAAAAACCGCTACAGAAATATTTGCAACCAAATAAAAACTGAATGCACCATTTACCACACAAAGCAAGAAGAAGATCTTCTGCGCACAAATTCCAATCGTGCTTTCTATAATTTTGTTAACAATAAACTTAAAGAATCAAGATCCGTCCCACCACTAAGAGAATCTAACGGCAATGAATATAACGATGAAATAGTTAAAGCAAACCTCTTTAACACATTCTGTGGCTCAGTCTTTGTTAACAGTGATGGCTCATATCCGACATTCCCCAATCGTACTAACAATGATTATGACTTAACTCATATAGACTTCACAGAAGATTATGTTGAAAAACCTCTTCGCAAACTGAAACCATCTTTATCTATTGGGACTGATGGACTATGTGCATACTTCTTAAAAAAACTTTCCACTAATATAGCAGAACCCCTAAGCATACTCTTTGATAAAGCTTTCACGACTGGTTCCCTTCCCAAACCTTGGTCTCTAGCCACAGTCATCCCTATCTTCAAAAAAGGAGATCCCAGCCTAGTTGAAAATTACAGACCAATCTCTCTATGCTGCGTCACCTGCAAAGTAATGGAATCTATCATCAACCAATCCATTACCCTCCGCCTAGAAACAAACAACCTACTCTCTAATAAACAATTTGGTTTCAGAAAAAAATTATCATGTAACTTTTCCATTGCGAAAACATATGGACTACTAATCTTGATCAAGGCAAAGCAATAGATGCAATCTACATAGACTTCTGCAAAGCTTTTGACTCAGTAGTACACGATAAATTTCTCCTAAAACTAAGATCCTACGGCATTTCAGGACCTCTTCACAATTTGATAACTGCTTTCCTGTCAAACAGACAACAAGTGGTCAAAATTGGCAATGCTCTATCAAATCCTGTCCCTGTCAAAAGTGGCGTTCCTCAAGGTAGCATTCTTGGACCAATGCTCTTCATACTATACATAAATGATCTCTGTGACCATATCTCAAGTTATTGTGTTCTCTTTGCTGACGATGTCAAACTATTTAACACCACCAACAATAGTACTACTCTTCAAAAAGACCTTGATTTTGTATCCGATTGGTCTAAAACTTGGCAACTCCAAATCTCAACCAGCAAATGCTCAGTCTTACATATTGGAAAAAAGAACCCAAACACTAAGTACAAGCTTAATGGACATTATCTTACAGATGACCCCCACCCTGTTAAGGACCTTGGAGTTTTCATATCAAATGATCTAAGTGCCAAAGCCCACTGCAACTATATAGCAAAAAAGGCTCTAAGAGTTGTAAACCTAATTCTGCGTAGCTTCTTTTCCAAAAACTCTACACTATTAACCAGAGCATTCAAAACATTTGCCAGACCCATTCTTGAATACAGCTCATCTGTTTGGAACCCATACCACATCTCTGATATTAATACAATTGAATGAGTCCAAAAATATTTTACAAGAAGAGTTCTCTGCTCCTCTGTAAACAACAAAATACCTTATTCCACCAGACTTGAAATCCTGGGATTAGAGAATTTAGGACTCCGCCGACTCCAACAAGACCTGTGTTTAACACACAGAATCATCTATTGCAATGTCCTTCCTGTTAAAGACTTCTTCAGCTTCAATAGCAATAATACAAGAGCACACAATAGATTCAAACTTAATGTCAACCGCTTCAATCTTGATTGCAGAAAATATGACTTCAGTAACAGAGTTGTTAATGCTTGGAATACACTACCTGACTCTGTGGTCTCCTCTCTAACTCCTAAAAGCTTTAACCAAAAACTGTCTACCATTGACCTCACCTCATTCCTAAGAGGACTATAAGGGGCGTGCATAAGTGCACAAAAGTGCCTACCGTTCCTGTCTTATTGTTTCCTTTCAATATATGTTCCTGTATATACTGTTGTGACAAAATAAAATAAATTAATTAAAAAAAAGCTCCTCCAAAGAATATTCTTATGTGCTTTGTCAGAAAGAAGATCAGGGATCAAGTTTTCCACCAGTATTTTACTACCAGATTGAAGATTAACAATGGAGATGTTATTATAGTTAAAGAAATCCCAATTAAACACAAATGGAAAGAATCTTTATTTTTGACTGTCAAACTCAAATATAAAAGATACCATTTTGATGGAATAAATTGGAAGGAATGGTCACTTATAAACAACAGATGTTCAGATTGAGCTCAGACCCAAATTTCTAGAGAAGTTCAAATGGGAAGTAGAAGAAATGCAATGAAATGACAAAGGGCTTTGGCACTTTGGATCCTAAACAGCTACAACTAAAACCTGAGTAGGAGACCACCACACTAAGTGCTATAGATCTTAACTTTTCTAAGTTCTAGTCATAAAAATGGATTATAAATGTTTAACATGGAATATAGATAGAGCACCTCAAAAATTATTTCACAATTTTAAAAAATCGCAACATATATTAGAATAAAGGAAGTAAAATATTTGATTTGCAAAAAAATTGAGCAAAAAATTCATTTCAGCATGATTTAAAAAGAGAAATGAGTTGTTTTATATTCCGTATACACCCCAGTTATACCTAGAACTGATACGGACTAATGATTGTGTTAAGTAAATGGGGGTGGAAGCTACTTTGTATGGAACCGAGACTCTGATAATGAGAATTTATGCTCCAAATAAATGCAAGGTTACTTTTTACAAAGGATTTATGGACAAATTAATAGACTTACCATATGAAGATTGGTGTTTAATGGGGGACTGGAAGGAAGTAATTTCTCCACAAAAGGATAGAGCCTCAGAGAAAGACATTAAAATAACACAAGGGAAATTACCAAAAGTATATATATATTTTTACATAATGGAAAATTTAGAGTCGATAGATCCAAGAAGACACAAACATGATGATGCAAAAGAATATACATATTTTTCTAAAAAACATACAGTATATCTTTAAATGAAACATTGTTGAAGAAGGAAATAGTAATGGAGGACTGTAAAAAGAAATTTGTCACTTTCAATCACTTTTTCATTATAAACTATTTCTGCACTGGTTTGCCCTTTCCCCCCCCCCAAATAGCCTGAATATTTCTTTGCATTTTTATTTACAGTTCTCCTAGATGCATATTTTTGTTCATCCTGAGTGTCTTTGAATATACATGTCAGCCTCCACTTTAATTTAGTGTATTTCTCCTACTAGATTATCTGAATATTTTATTACCTTGTTAAAAGTTTGCTCTACTGATTGTCTCACATGCTTTATGAAGAAGGGGGGAAGGTTTTCACTGTTCCCAGCGTCGGCTGACATTGTATGTGGGGGAGAGGGGAAATGCCATGTTCAAAACCAGAGGTTTGAATTGTGTTGGCGCGTGAATGAAACGGCAGCTGCTGATTCCACATTCCATTCAGAAGATTGACAGAGGGAGAATATCGGAAGTGAAACTACACGTGGCCGAGGAGAAAGAAGACATTGGACTATTACTGTATGACCTCTAGTAGGGGGAGGGTTCAGGAGAGAATATGACTCTGGGGTTTTGATTTACTTCCAGTTCCAGATTTGCTTCCACCGCATCCAGACTTGTATGATATAAATTACCAAATTCTTCAACATGATGAAGTTGGGTTTTTATTTTCTCAAACACTGATCTGGGGCAGGCTGACATTAAGCTGGAACTCACCCAAAATCAGTCATCCCGGATCACAACCGAGGGGACTGAAAACTTTTTTTTCCCTTAACGATGTCGGAGCACGAATGCGAACCTAATAAGGAGCAGCTGGCAGACATCTCATCCCAGGACTATCATAGAGGAGTTGATAACGAATCTTTTCTGGGGAGAAAGCCAACCTCAGAAGATGAGCTGGAGGAGACAGGAGCAGCCTTGGCAGCCACAACGGACCCTCCCAAATACTCAGAAATTTCTACAGAGTGGCTGGGAACACTGAAAAAACTACATAAGAAACTCTCTGCTTGGCGACAGGAGGAGCAAATTAAAGATCAATTACAAATTGCAGAAGCCGTCAGACTGTATCGTGAGGCAAAAGAGCGACAGAGAGAGCGTGAAAGGTATGAAGACCCCACCCAAAACCCCTGGGGGGAGAGGGAGGATGTGGAAACAGAAATTTTGATGGTCACCGGGAAAACACCATACAGCAGAAATATTCAGGAAGAACAAGAGCCTGTGCTGCGTTCTCCAGGGGCCACAGAGCTGGGTAGGGGTCAGGGGACCCCCACTGCACAAACGTTACCTCGCAGAAAAACAACAACCTAAAATTCCCCAAATTCCCAGAAAGTTTGATGGAGACCCTAAAGAAGTAGGATTATTCCAGGCTATAGTGGACAGCCACATGCAAGAATGGGGCGAGGATTATTTGTCAGAAGCCTCTAAAGTGAGAAGCGTGACTCAAGTCTTGAGTGGGAGGGTGGCTTCCTGGTACGTGACCTTGTACCAAGAAGATTCCCCTCTCCTGAGGAACTACCACCATTTTATGGCAGCCCTGAAAATGAGATTTGAGGACCCCTTGGCAGAGCAAAAGGCCAAGATTCGCATGATGTCCATCAGACAAGGGAAGAGACCAGTGACTGACTACAACCAAGAGTTCAGCGATCTGGCACCTCTTATGAGAGGGTGGTCAGAAGTGGCTCTTTTGGATTTATACAAAGACGGTCTAAACGGAGATCTATATAAATTGTGTAGAGCTCGAGCATCCCCAACTACCCTGCATGGCTGGTACATCCTGGCAGCAGAAATGGAGATAGACCTAGCCAAGGACCGCCTGCGAAGCGATCGTAGTTGGAGGCAAACCCCAACTCAGTTCCTGAGGGAACCGACCAGAGATTCTATTGCAGTGGAAAGTGGGAAGAAGAAACCCACGGGCTGTTTCAGATGTGGAAAAGAAGGCCACCGAGCCGCTGATTGTCGGGCGAAGCTGCCGCCAAAGGCGACCCCTAGTGGCAAAAAACCAATGGCGCAGGTGGAACCAAAATCGCGAGAGGTCGCAAAGAGTGGAACAGATGATGCAAAGAACGCTCCTCCCATCGAGAAGGAATTTGGGACTCCGACCGGGTCAGATGACACCGAGCCATCTTCGGAATCGGATGAGGACCTCTTGGTGAGTTGGAAAGGGGGCCCCCTTACCGTTCCTGTACAACTGCATATCTCATCCTCAGGAATGCAAGGGGAAATGCTAGCCCTCTTAGACTCTGGGTGTACCCGATGTATCTTAAGCCCAGAGGTGGGGGAGAGAATGGAACTAAGACTAAAAACATTGAGCAGGCCCATAGCCTTCTGCCAACTAGATGGATCGATAGCGGGGGGAGGCCCAGCCCACTTTGTGACAGAACCCATAGAGATGACCATAGATGACCATAAATAAATCATAAACTTCATAGTTGCTCCACGGATGGACCAACCTCTCGTGCTGGGTCTCTCGTGGCTCCGAAAATGGAACCCTAAAATAAACTGGAGAACAGGGGTGGTGCGACTCCGCACAAAGGCACAAAAAAAGAAGAACATAATTTCAAAAACCCCTGATCCTGATTGCCCTGAGAAACTAGGGGCGATGGTTGAGCGCCTAGAGGGGGAGGAAAAAATTCCTAAAGAGTACTGGGACCTACGAGAGGTTTTTAGTGAAAAGGCTTCTGACGTACTGTCTCCCCATAGGCCCATGGGCAATGTGCAATAGACATTCTACCAGGAGTGAAACTCCCAAAACCGAAATCTTACCCCATGACCCAAAAAGAATTAGGGGAATTACGGAACTTCATAGATAAAAATTTAGAACGAGGATTCATTCAACCGGCTAGGCCTCGGGTTGCAGCCCCAGTCATGTTCCGGGAAAAGAAAGATGGCACCTTTCGCTTGATAGTTGACTATAGAAATCTGAACTGTGTGTGCGTGGAAAATGTATACCCCATGCCTCTTATGAAAGACATGCTCGCCCACTTGGCCAACGGAAAGTTCTTTACTAAACTGGACTTACGAGAAGCGTATTACAGAGTACGCATAAAGGAAGGGGATGAATGGAAAACGGCGTTCAATTGTCCCCTTGGTTGCTTTCAATTCCGAGTCTTACCATTTGGGTTGCAAGGGGCCCCAGCAGTTTTCATGCAACTAATAAATGAGGTTCTCCATGAACACTTGTTTAAAGGGGTTCTTGTTTATCTTGATGACATACTTATCTACACTGAAACCATGGAGGAGCATGTGAAGCTAGTAAGAGCAGTACTTAAAAAATTGCTGGCTGAACTTTATGCAAAATTGTCGAAATGTGAATTCCACCAATCAAAAATCGACTATCTGGGATACCGTATTTCCTCTGATGGCTTGGAGATGGACCCTGCCAAAGTCCGAGCAGTACTAGAGTGGGCACCTCCTCGCACCCGCAAACAATTACAGAGCTTTCTGGGATTTGCTAATTTTTATCGTCAATTCATTCCCTCTTTTGCTGACATTGCCCTGCCAATCACCAATCTCCTCAAAACAAGAGCAAATACTAAACCCAAACCATCCTTACCACTGAAGTGGTCAATGGAGTGTCAGGCCGCTTTTGAGAAGTTGAAGCGATTGTTCGCCGCCGAGCCTGTCCTCAAGCACCCTGACATGGAATCCCCATTCATGGTTCAAGCTGATGCTAGTGACGTAGCAGTCGGAGCAGTTTTACTCCAAACCAATGCTAAAGGTGAGCTACAACCATGTGCTTACACATCTCGTAAACTCACTGAAACAGGACAGAGATGGGCCATCTGAGAAAAGGAGGCTTTTGCAGTGCACTGGGCTCTCCAAACATGGAGACAATTCTTAGAGGGGGCCAAACACCCTTTTGAAGTATGGACTGATCATAAAAACTTAGAAGCCCTGAAAACTCCCAGAAAGCTATCACCAAAACAAGCTCGATGGACCCAATACTTTAACTGCTTTAATTTTGCCTTGCGCTACATTCCTGGGGGAAAGAACTTCCTCGCGGACGCCCTTTCCCATTTACCTCAGTACAACAGTACTCGCAAGAAAGTAGCACGACCTATACTCCCAGTGCAACAGTTAGCAGCCCCGGCGATTACTCGTACCTAAGCTCATACCGATCCAATGTTACCAGACGACCTCACCAATTCGCTCAAGGAAGCCTTAAACAAGGATGACTGGTTCTTAGCCCATTCGCACGAGTGCACTCTTCGCGATGGACTAGCTTGGGTGGGAGCAAAGTTGTACGTGCCTGCATCTCTGAGAGAGGTCATACTTGTACGTTGTCATGATGCTAAAATGGCTGGCCATTTTGGATTCGTCAAAACCTTACACCTCCTGAAAAGACAGTTTTGGTGGCCAGGTCTTAAAAAAGATATTGAATCCTATATAGCAAGCTGTCCTGTTTGTGCATCAGCTAAAAAACCACCAGGAAAGCCTCCTGGGTTGCTGCAAACAGTAGCCCATCCAGAAGCCCATGGAATTTCTTTCCATGGATTTCATAGTGGAATTACCTGAAAGTGGAGGAAATACAGTAATCTGGGTGGTTACTGACCTGTTCTCCAAACAAGCACACTTTATCCCATGTTCCAAAATTCCTTCTTCAAAAACGTTGGCAAAACTGTTTGTCCAACACATCTACAGACTCCATGGGGTTCCTAAATGAATAATCTCAGACAGAGGGGTGCAATTCACTTCTAAGTTTTGGAGAGAATTCTTGTGGTTAATAGGCTCCACCCAAGGTTTAAGCTCCTCCCATCATCCTCAGACTAATGGCGGCTGTGAACGCTCGAACTCAGTACTGGAACAATACTTACGATGTTACATTAACTATCAACAAGATAATTGGGCAGACTTATTACCATTTGCGGAAGTAGCTTACAATAATTCTGTTCATAGCAGCACTGGATTCACCCCATTTAAAATTGCCTCTGGTCAAGAATTTGTCCCCATTCCCGAACTCCCTGAACAAAAACCATTGATTCCATCCCTGGCTGAATGGATAGAACAATTGCAAAGTACATGGAAGATTACACAAAAAGCAATTGATGATGCTCATCACTCACACAAAAAACAAGCAGATAAAAAGAGAGCTCCTGAGAAAAAGTTCCAAGTAGGAGATAAAATTTTCTTATCTACTAAATATTTACAAACAACTCAAAAATCTAAAAAACTTGGACCAAAATATGTCATTCCCCATTGTGAAAATCATAAATCCGGTAACGGTCCAACTGGAACTACCTAAATCTCTCAAAAGAATTCACCCAGTTTTCCACGTTAGTTTGCTCAAACCTGAGCACACATCCCCCTTTAGACCAAATCCTACTAAGGCCCCTGTACCTATCCTCATCAACGGGGAAGAACATTTTGAAATTAAAGAAATTCTAGACTCTAGAAAACATAGAAATAAAATCCAATATCTAGTAGCATGGAAACACTTCCCTCTATCACAAGCTGAATGGGTTAACAAAGAAGATATTCGGGCCCCCAAAAAACTGGCACTATTTTATAACAAATATCCGGATAAACCCTAACTTTTCTTTTCCTTTTCCAGGACTAACGTCCTTCTTTCGAAGGAAGGCCGAATGTCAGCCTCCACTTTAATTTAGTGTATTTCTCCTACTAGATTATCTGAATATTTTATTACCTTGTTAAAAGTTTGCTCTACTGATTGTCTCACATGCTTTATGAAGAAGGGGGGGAGGTTTTCACTGTTCCCAGCGTCGGCTGACATTGTATGTGGGGGAGAGGGGAAATGCCATGTTCAAAACCAGAGGTTTGAATTGTGTTGGCGCGTGAATGAAACGGCAGCTGCTGATTCCACATTCCATTCAGAAGATTGACAGAGGGAGAATATCGAAAGTGAAACTACACGTGGCCGAGGAGAAAGAAGACATTGGACTATTACTGTATGACCTCTAGTAGGGGGAGGGTTCAGGAGAGAATATGACTCTGGGGTTTTGATTTACTTCCAGTTCCAGCTTTGCTTCCACCGCATCCAGACTTGTATGATATAAATTACCAAATTCTTCAACATGATGAAGTTGGGTTTTTATTTTCTCAAACACTGATCTGGGGCAGGCTGACAATACATTTCCCCCAACACACAATTTTTTTGCAAACAATGTTAACTAATATACTGTGGGTTGCATAATGTTTCTCTCAATACATGCAATGGAAACTGTTTTGCAAATTTATGAAATTATAAATATTAGCATATGACTTGGGTGGGTGCAGGATCCATTATGTTTATCTTCAAAGAAAAATAAATATTATATATTCCCTGGAGAGATCTGGCAGGCACCATATTTTCAAGGTTTCAAATAAATTCCATTCTAGCCTATTTGTAACATCTTCAGATCATTTTCACATTGTTGCTATCATTAACTATAAAGTTATAACTATATCAATAATTGGTATCAATAATTATGAAGTTATTTAAATGAGAAATACAAGCCCAGCATCCATAAATACGGACGAACATTTAAATGTCTAATTTCAGCCAGCATTACTTTGATTCAGGATAAAATGATACTATTGACTGTCATTCTGAAGTTGGGATGTTAGATATTGAAAATGGAATTCTCATTATTTTGTTCAAGATAGTTGTGTAAAGTAGAAACATAAAAAAACAGTCTTTGTTAACCAGATGCCAACATTTAGCCAACCAGGTCTGGGCTTTGAAGCTAAGGAGGATTGGCCAAGTTAGTAGTTGGATGGGGGAATCTTCATTTCAAGGCTAGTTGAGAATTGGGGAGAACAACAACAAAACAACTTTTTTTTAGCAGATTAGCAGAGTTGGAAGTGACCTTATAGGTCATCTAGTCCAATCCCCCACTCAAGCAGGGTTCTCCCTCCCAAATATTTCCAAAAGAAGGAAGTGGCAAACTATTATTATTGCCAAAAGAACTATTTGCCCTTGTAGTTACCAGAAATGACTCAGCTTGTAAAGACTTCTTTTTGTTAATTATGATTATGATTATGATTTATTATTTATTAAATTTTTATACCGCCCTTCTCCCAAAGGACTCAGGGCGGTGTACAGCCAAAGATAAAACACAATACATATACAATTAAAACCACCAATTAAAATCTAGCAGATTACAAAAAGGCTGATAATTAAAAGTTTAAATTTTAAATTTTAAAAACCCAGAACAATAAAAACCCCAGTTTAAATTTAAAACTATTATGCCAGTCCCGCTTGAATAAATAAATAAATGTGTTTTTAGCTCACGACGGAAGGTCCGAAGATCAGGCACTTGACGTAGGCCGTGGGGGGGGGGGCTGTAGCCAAAGAACTTTTAACTCTATTTCATGAATCTTTGCAGACTTCTGCCCTTTTAACAACCCTTGACATATTGCGAAGCTTATTTGAAGCCCTCAATTCCTCCCAGATCTGTACAACTATATCCCAGAGCAGTGGTGAAATCCACTTACTTTCACTATCAGTTCAGGAATGGGAGTGTGTGGGAGTGTGCACGCACTATGTGCGTGCACCCCTCTTCTGCACATGTACAGAGGGTCAAAAATGTGACGTAATGACGTCCCAGAGGGTGGGCAGAGCCTCCCACCACCAACGCTACCGGTTCGCGCAAGCTGGATAGATCCGGCTGGATTTCACCGCTGCCCCAAAGATTAGATTTAGAATGAAAGATCTGACTATTTAAACAAAAAAACACATTAAATAAAGACATATCTGGGGCAAGAGAAAAATCCAGATTTTTTAAATCACCTCCAAAAAAGCCAAAAGAGATGGAAGAGTATATATTAAAAAAGCTAAATTTTTTGAACACTAAACATTTTCATTCAGATTTGCTTTTGAAATCTGGATACAGTGATAAACATTCAAGTAGATCTGAAAAAAAATAAATGGAAAACTGCAGTTATGAGATTTTTAGAATACACTACATATACTATAATAACAAATTCTTTCACATAAAGTTGGCACATTTATGATGTAACTGCATGTTGGAACATCAGAACAGTTTGGATTTCAGTCAAGATCTGAGGAAACATTTGGACCACAGTTCCTTTTGTTAGAGGTCTTTTCTCCCCATCAGTGCACTACAAGCAGATGTTCTAATAAAGCCCTGTACTATTTTTTCATCGCTGAAGTAATAATTGTTTCAGCCATTTCTCAATTATTGCACATTGTTGTTTGGGAGCCAAGTTAATGTTCCATATCCTTTCCCTTTTGGTTTCTTCCAAGCATCTTCTGTTTATGAAGATTTTTTTTACGTAAATTTCCTTATAATTCTTTCCAAATGCAATCTATCACAATATTTATATATCACAATTTATAGCATTTTATCTTTTTTCAGATTTTAATTTTATAAATCAGGAAAGAAAGGCTGGCAATAAAATCATTGTCATGTCTATTGATATATAAGGTCCATTGCTTCCTTTCATTAAAAATGATATAGCAGCTTAATAAAGTTACTAAAGCATTGGTATGTTTTGATGGAAGAGATTACAATAAAATAAGTTTAGAGAGAATCCAAAGTGGATGAAGGAAGGATGCAAAGTGGACAAAATTGTGCCACATATAAATTTATGAGCATAAATATCTGAAATTTTGTTTGGGATTTTTTTCCCCTGTTGGGATGGGAGATAGACAGTGTGTGTGTGGGGGGGGATGTTCTTTGCTTTTAAACAAAAGATACCATCTTAGTAATAATTTAACAGTATGATTTACCCAAACAAGCACAGAATCTAGACAACTGAATTCACTGGAAAACATTTGGGCAATGTTACTTACAAAATGCATAGATTAGGCGGAATAGATACAAGGTGCCTATTCCAGGAATGGATATTCATGAAAATGGTGAGAACATAGATATCTTTTTAAAAGCTATATAATGGAAAAAATTAAACAGAGCAGGCTGAACACTGAATAAAAATGAGGCTATAGATAAATAATAGGAACTCATGTTCATATACAATCACATAACTATCACTTCCTCTAAGTCAGACTATAAATGGTGAGACCAGCTTTCCTCCCTGATTACTTCTGCAGAATGGATTGTCATAGGAGTTTTATGGGAGCTCTCTGCAGACACAAACATGTCTGTTATGAGGTAGAAGAACAAAGAAAAGCAAGTCTAGACAATAGCATACACAGGGAGGCTGAGAGAATGTCTCAAATCTTTCTTTTTCTCCTATCCCTGAAACAACAAAAGCCAGTTGACATCATCTTATTTGGAAATATTTTCCATATGTTCAGGAGTGTCCACAATGAAGTCAAAAACCTCAATACAGCAGCCAAAACCATGCAATCAAGTCCTGCCCCTTTTACAACTGTGCAATCTTTTTTCATGGATGCCCTTTGTTCAGAGCCCCTTTGAACATGTAATGGTGCTGTTACATATCTAATTTTGGAGGGAAAATTGAGCGGGGAAAAGCTGAAAGATCATTGGTTGACACCCTGGCCAAGAAACTATATAAAGAGAGCTGCACCCCTGTATATTTTGCTGGATTCTCACTGTACAATAAAGAGCTGTTGTTCACAAAGACCTGTCTCCTGTCTCCTCAATCACCCAACTTAACACTGGCGATGAAGGTGGGATCGAGGAAGACAGGTAGACCAAAAAGAGCTGACAACCTTCGAATCCAGCCAGTAGGACAGGGCAGAAAGAGCCTAGTACGATAGGCATGATGTCTGCCTACATGCTGCCAGCTCCATTTGATCCATCTAAAGAAAAGTGGGGATCATACATGGTGCGGTTTGAATGCTTCCTTGAAGCTAATGATCTTCAAGACCTGTCTGATAATCGGAAGAGAGCGTACTTCCTGAGCCATTGCGGCTCCGAAGTCTTCGACATGGCTGAGTCGCTATCAGAACTGACCCCAGTGCAATCGGTGCCATGGCAGGTTTTGCAGACCACGCTATGGGCACATTATGCCGGTTCCCTCCAAATTTGTTCAGTGGTACGAATTCCAGCAGAGATTGCAGCGAGAGGGAGAGCCGATCAGTGCTTACATGGCTGCCCTGTGCAAAGCTGCAATACACTGCAAGCACCGAGACCTCGATGATGTGCTTTTAGAGCAACTAATCTGCAGCATTAGAGATATTCGCCTCCAGTGACGGCTACTAGCCAAAATCAATCTGACTCTGTATATCTCATTGGATGAAGCAAGGGCACACACAAGTCATCGACTAAGGTTGCCGAGATGCTGCAGTGACCAGCACCACCCCAGACAACTCCAAAATTGGCCCCGGTACATCGAGAGGTGGCCCATTCTGACAGCGGCGATGAGACTGATAAAGATGTCTTCAAGACAGACAGACAGACAGAGACTTAATGATGGGGACTGAAAGATGGCTGTGCCAGTTGTGGAGGATTACACCAAAGATGGACATGTCGGTTTAAAGACAACATTTGTAGACGATGTGACAAGAAAGGACATTTGGCAAGGGTGTGCAGGGAAATCCAGCCATCCAGCCACAACCAAAGAGTCAAACCGGTCAGCCACAAAAGTGGAGAAAAGAGAGAACTGATCAGCACCAGACAAGTGTGAAATTCAAAATGCCAGAAACATTCCAGACCAGAATTGGCCATGCAACCCCCTCCCCAGAGAAGAAGATGCACATCACTGTCAAAATAGAGGGTGTGCCATGTCAAATGGAGTTTGACACTGGCTCATCTATCACCATAATGTCTTGAGCCAAACTTAAAGCGGCAATTCCAAGCCTAAGAAGACATCAACTAAAACACCAACGAATGACACTAAAAGATTACCAGAGAAATCACATCCCAAGACCACAGCATGTTCCAGGTCAAGTACAGCCAGCACAACAAAAATCTATCGCTAACTGTGGTCAGTGGACATCTTCCAAGCATTTTAGGCTTAGACTGGTTCAGAGCTTTGGGACTGGGTGTCACCAAAATCAATGCCACCTGAAGCAGCCTGAGGGACGACCTCCTACACGAATTCCAGGACATGTTTGACAACCGTCTTGGCAAGTATGTGGGGACCCCTATCTTGTTCAATCTGGACCCTAATGTAGCCCCTGTTGGAGAGTGCCTTTCGCACTAAAGCCGAAAATAAATCAGGAACTAAACAAGCTCATACAACAAGGGAACTTAATTCCGGTGGACCATGCAAAATGGGAAACACCAATAGTCACCTCAATTAAATCAGATGGATCAGTGCACAAATGCGCTGATTATAAAGCAACATTAAACAAGGCCCTTCAAAAAAGCACTTATCCAGTCCCCATTCTACAGGACCTTTTAAACTCTATGGGCCCTGGCAAGGTTTTTGCTAAACTCGATCTTGTGCAGGCGTACCAGCAGCTGCTGGTAGATGGCACTATCATGGAAGCACAGACTATTGTAACCCATAGAGGTGCCTTCAAGTGCATCAGACTACAGTTCAGGGTTAGCATAGCCCCCAGTCTATTTCAAAGTGTAATGGAGCGTCTGCTGCAAGGACTTCCAGAGGTAGTCTCCTATTTCAATGATGTCCCAGTCTCTGCAACAGACAAACAACAACTGGGGGACTGGTTACAGAGAGTGCTAACCATTTTCAGGGCCGCAGGACTGCAAGTTAAATTGAGCAAGTGCAAAATAGCAGTTCCTGCTGTTGAATTTTTGGGGTACAAGATTGACGGGGCTGGCATTCACCCCACTGAAAGTAAAATATGGGCTATTCTGAATGTGCCAACCCCCCAAAACAGGGCAGAATTGCAGCCTTTCTTGGGACTTTTGAACTTCTACTCCATATTTCTAAGAGACAAAGCTACAATTGCTGAACCACTCCACCGGTTGTTGGCCAACAAGTCCATTTGGGTTTGGGGCAAAGCAGAAGCTGAAGCATTTGTGGCTGTAAAAAAAACTCTTGTCTACAAACAGCCTTTTAATACAGTATAATGTAATGCTTCCCCATGTATTGGTCTGTGATGTGTCCCCCTTTGGTGTAGGTGCTGTCTTGAGCCATAGACTACCGAACAGCCTAGAGGCGCCCATCGCCTATTTTTCCCACACCCTGTCCAGCACTGAATGGAATTACAGCTAGCTGGACAGGGAGGCCCTGGCTGCTGTAGCAGTGGTCAAGAAATTCCACGAATATCTGTTCGGCCGAAATTTCGAACTAGTGACCGATCAGTGACTCCTCTTAGGACTTTTGGCTGGAGACCGTCCCACTCCTGCAGCACTGTCTCCCTGTCTGACTAGGTGGGCCATTTTTCTGGCTGCCTATTCCTACCACCTCATTCACTGCCCCGGTCGAAGCCTCGGACATGCTTATGCCCTAAGCAGGTGCCCATTATTGGACTTGCTAGAAGACCCAACTCCGGGGGTCCCTATCCTGCTCATTGACACTATGGACTCAGGGCCTCTCACTTCTGCAGAAGTGGCAAGAGCCTCTGCTATAGACAGTGTATTGTGTACTGTGATTGGCTGGATGCATAGGGGGTGGCCGAAGGACTCTGTGAGCGGGGAATTTAAACCGTTTCAAACCAAGCAAACAGAACTGTCTACGCAAGGGGGGTGGTGCCTATTGTGGGGTGATTGTATTGTTGTACCATTAAGTCTGCAAAGCAAAGTGCTGAAAATGTTGCATGTGGGGCACCCAGGTATTGTGAGGATGAAGGGGTTGGCAAGGAGCTACATATGGTGGCCCGGAATGGACAACAACTTTGACCAGTGGGTGGCTAAATGTTCCCCCTGTCAGGAATCGAGGCTCCTGTCTCCCACAGCTCCAGTCAGGGAATGGGAAAAATCCCAGGGCCCCTGGTCCTAAATTCATATCTATTTCACAGGACCATTCCATGGGCAAACATTTCTGGTGATTGTTGATGCCTATTCGAAATGGGTTGAAATTATTCTGATGCACTCCACCACTGCGGAGGCTGTAATTAAAATGGTCCAGAAACACTTTGCCACCCATGGGCTGCCAGACACATTGGTGTCTGACAAAGGGCCCCAATTCACGGCCACGCAGTTTGAGAGATACCTGGCAGAAATGGGAATCTGACATGCCCTATCAGCGCCGTTTCATCCAGCCAGTAATGGGCAGGCAGAGAGATTTGTGAGAATGGCCAAAGAGGCATTGGCTAGACTAGGGCCCGGGGATTAGCAGGCCAGAATTGACACCTTTTTAGCTGCCCAACATGGCACACCATGTACAGCCACAGGGAAAAGTCTGGCTGAACTGTTAATGGGCCGAAGGCTCCTCTGTGCTCTAGATAGGCTACATCCAAATTATTCCCCAGACAAGTATAGGGAATCCAAAAAAACAATTAGAAGTTTCTCCATTGGGGCACCAGTGTGCTCAGTGGTCTCAGACTGAATTGCACAGGTCAACTAGAATCAGGGAACCCCCTGTCACCTGCGTGATTATATATGTAAATAGTTGTCTAAGTGTCTTCTAGGAAGGGAGGGGTGTTATGTATCTAATTTTGGAGGGAAAATTGAGCCGGGAAAAAGCTGAAAGATCATTGGCTGACACCCTGGCCAAGAAACTATATAAAAAGAGTTGTACCCCTGTATATTTTGCTGGATTCTCACTGTACAATAAAGAGCTGTTGTGCACATAGACCTATCTCCTGTCTCCTCAATCGCCCAACTTAACAGGTATGAGTCACCCTCTGACAGTGTTAATTTCGGGAAGCATCAAGTTGATGTTTGGTGGTTAAGATGCTGATATTTCTGCCACTTGCAGGCTATAAAAAGGGAATAACAATGATACACCTGTCTTAGGAAGAATCCTGGAGAATATCTTGCTGTGTTTGAGGTACTTAATGAAATTCCCTCACAAACAAGATACAGAGTTGTGAGATTCCCAGCTTTAATCCACATGGAGGGAAGTATGCAGTGGAGTACCCCAAGGCTCTGTTTTAGGCCCAGTACTTTTCAACATCTTCATCAATGACTTGAACGAGGGGATAGATGGGAAACTCATCAAATTTGCAGATGACACCAAGCTGCCAGGAATAGCCAATACTCCAGAAGATAGGCTCAAGTTACAGAAAGATCTTGACAGACTTGAACATTGGGCGCTATCTAACAAAATGAAGTTCGATAGTGAAAAAAGTAAGGTTCTACATTTAGGCAAAAAAAACCAAAATGCACAGGTACCGTATATGTGGTACCTTGCTCAATAGTAGTACCTGTGAGAGGGATCTTGGAGTCCTAGTGGTAACCATTTAGATATGAGCCAGCAGTGTGCAGCAGCTGCTAAAAAAGCCAACACAGTTCTGGGCTGCATAAACAGAGGGATAGAATCAAGATCACGTGAAGTGTAAGTGCCACTTTATAATGCCTTGGTAAGGCCACACTTGGAATATTGCATTCAGTTTTGGTCGCCGCGATGTAAAAAAGATGCTGAGACTCTAGAAAGAGTGCAGAAAAGAGCAACAAAGATGATTAGGGGACTGGAGGCTAAAACATATGAAGAATGATTGCAGGATCTGGGTATGTCTAGTTTAACGAAAAGACGGACTAGCATTATAACAGTATTCCAATATCTCAGGGGTTGCCAAAAAGAAGAGGGAGTCAAACTATCCAAAGCACCTGAGGGTAGAACAAGAAGCAATGGGTAGAAACTGATCAAGGAAAGAAGCAACTTAGAACTAAGGAGAAATTTCCTGACAGAACAATTAATAAGTGGAATGACTTGCCTGCAGAAGTTGTGAATGCTCCAACACTGGAAATCTTTAAGAAAATGTTGGATAACCATCTGTCTGAGATAGTGTAGGGTTTCCTGCCTGGGCAGGGGGTTGGACTAGAAGGCCTCCAATGTCCCTTCCAACTCTGTTGTTATATTATATTATATTATATTATATTATATTATATTATATTATATTATATTATATTATATTATATTATATTATATTATATTATATTATATTATATTATATTATATTATATTATATTATATTATATTATATTATATTACATTACATTACATTACATTATATTATATTAAGGCAAAATGTTCTTTGATAAGCCTCTTTTCTATAATGAAGTCCTTTGAAGATAATTGGCAGTAGTGGCCCATGACAATACTAGTCAATTGGAAGTATCATAACAACACTGAATCTAATGGGAAAACCATCAGTATATAAAAAATGCCTATCCAAGAGGGGACTATTACAAATATTCTACATATTTGTTTAAAGAAATGAATATCAGTTTTTGCCATTTTTTTCCTGTCCACGCACCATCCATCCAGTTGGGGAGTGATCTAAGAAATTGAGTAATTTGTCCCCTCTATATAGAAATTGACATTATTAATACTGCAGTTGACAAAGTCCATCTCTATATAGAAGAAACAAATTACTTTATTAAATAAATTTAATTAAAGTAATTTGTTTAATTTAATAAAGCAAATTAGAAATCAGACCCAGGAGCATATAAAGAGATTGTATAATGTGTTGCTTGAAATAGATTCGGAAAAGGATTTGGTAAAGGACTGTATGATAAAATGGGCACAGAATATTCAGGAACCAATAATGTTGGAAACATGGGAGAAAATCTGGGTTAGAAATGTTAAGTTTACACAAGCACAGAATTTAAGGGAAAATTTTTATAAGATGTTTTATAGATGGCACTTAGATCCCAAAAAATTATCATGTATGTATCCTGATATCCAAGCGAAATGTTGGAGGTGTGACTGTGATGACGCTACATATTTTCATATTTGGTGGACTTGCAAGAAAATTAAGGCCTTTTGGATAAGAATTTGGTGGATTATTCAAAAGGTCCTTAAGAAGAAGATAAAGTTCCTGCCGTAATTTTTCCTTTTGGGAATTATAACGGATTGTACAGGGATTGAGACTAAATTGATTCTGAATTTAATAACAGCAGCAAGGCTGTTGATTGGACAATACTGGAAGAAAAAAGAGTTACCTACAATAGAAGAATGGATATAGAAAGTCACTAATTTGGCTGAGATGGCTAAAATCTCAGCTTTTTTGAAAGACAATACGCAGGAAAGATATTTAATTGAATGGAAAAAATGGATTGATTATTTACAAAACAGATATCAGATTAAGAAATATCAGATTGCCTTTGAATAATTAGGAAGTATTATTTTATGTAATGGGGGGGTTGGGAAATGAAAAGATTTGGATGAGGTTAATTGGTTTAGAAGGGAAAATTTTACTCTTATGTTTGGTTTATGTATAAAAATACCTTGTGATTGACCCGGGAAGCCGGGGGCTGGGGAAGGAGGGGGGAAGAGGGTTTTGTGGGGGGAGGGAGGGAAAAAGGGGGGAAATGTTTTTGTTTCTTAAAACTTTTTCAATAAAAAAAAAAGAAACAAATTATTCAATTCCTTAGATCACTCTCCAATCGTTGAGGTATGTGATCTGTGACTTACTAGATAAACATCTTTTTTTTGTTTTTATTTTTTTTTCATGTGCAGCCATTCACTTTTGGTATCTTGTGTCATCTGAGTTTTCATGTACTCACATGTGAGACTCATGTTATATTCACAAATCACTTCTTGCCCTCCATTTGATTCACTCTACAGAAAATATTAAGTCCAATTATTAATCAGCTTGTAACTACACTGAAGAATGTATTAAGTTACATTTTTAGCAGGGCAGGCTTATGATAAAAATAATTGATTGCAAAACATTTTCTCATGCCAAGAGGCCTCGAAATATTCTGTTATATTGATTAAAAGCTCAGACTTCCTATATGCAAAGGAGATTGTTTGTTTGTCTAGCAACTTGCCAGGATAGAACATCAGGGGCTTAAGATAAACTCACAAGTTTATTTTAAAAATTAAATATTGTATTGATTCCTTTTTTAATTACATTTGTCACCATGAATTGGAAGCAGACTACTCCATTTGGTTCTTCCACTGGGGAGGAAAAAAACCCTCTTGCTTAATATTTCATTTGAAACACACAAACACAAAGAGAAAGAGACAGAGAGAGAGCACTTTATAAAACCATATGAATACCACAAGTATTTGTTAGTTTTCAGGATCCAAATAAAATAGATAACTAAAATTCCCAACCTAATTATGAAATAAAACCTTTACCATTTTGGAACAGGATAAATTGTCCTGAGGAATCGGCAGATAAACTATTTATACTTAACATATCCAAAACTGTCCTTCCTCATTTCAAGACAATTTTGTTTTCCCTTCTACAGTTGCCTTAAATCTCCTGCCTTAACTGCAACGTTTACTTTTTATATTTAGCTAATTGATCACAATGTCCTGGGGAGTTAAACGGGTATTATTAATTCTCTAAGCATTTGAACTAAATGTTCTCATACTCCAACAAGGAAATTCTATTTTTGATTTTGAATTGTTCCTATACCTCTCATACTCAATCAAAGTTGACTTCTGAATATATTTTTTGAAAATCAAATTTTAATGCCTGATCTATAGAGAGCCACAGACATGAAGAAACTACATGGGTATGTTACAAACATAGAAAACATTATAAAAACATTCAGATTGAGCCTATCTTAAATCCCTGGGGGAAGGGAATAGAAAACGACATGATTCAAGAATTAGAGTTTTTGCTGGTACACTTGGCTACAATTTTTTTTTATTAAACTGAATCCTGAAGAAATGGATCTAAAGTAGATTAAGAAAACCTTTAATTTCTAGCAGAAGGATGGATAAAACATGTTTATTTTCTGAAATTTACCTGTGAGTGAACGTCTATTGGTGAAATGATAATAAAGGTTTTAATTATTTGCCATCTGTTGGGATTTTAATTAGACAGCTTCTCAGTATGGCTAGTTTCTATAATCATTTTATCCAGTATTTCTTAGAAGACTGCCTGCATAGACAGATTCAGTGGTGGGTTGCTACCGGTTTGCACCGGTTCAGGAGAACCGGTAGTAAAAAAATTTAGTAGTTCGCAGAACCAGTAGTAAAAGATGGCTGGCCGGTCACCAGTCGCTTGCCCCGGCCGCCATGTTTGTTGCAGCCAGATTCTTCACGCATGTGCATCCCATTGCCTTGCAAGTCGAATGGGATGCATATGCGCAAGGAACATGGTGGAGAAAATGGCTTTCCAGCAGCGGCAGAAAACTCCAGTCAACTTGCCTTCCCGGTCAGCTTCCCTTCCCGACAGCTGCCGAGGAAGATAAGCAGCTGAACAAAGAGGTAGTGGTGGGAGAGGAAGGCAGGAAAAAGGGCCTGCCACGGAACCAACGGGAAGGATGCGTGGAAGGCAGGCAAGCATGTCGGGGTCCCCGGACATCGGAAAGGCAGCTAGCAGCCTATTCCCTTCCCTGTGGCCCTGCCATACTTGCCTGCTGTGGCAACAAGCCATGCAGGGAAAGTTCCCGGGACTCCAACCCGCCGCTACCGCCATGGCTGCTGCCGCCCACGCTGCCACCCTCTCTGCCGCTACCACCATTGCTGCTGCTACTGCCGCTACCCCACCCCCACCCCTGCCACCTCCTCTGGTGCTACCGCCTCCTCCTCCTCTGGCGCTACTGCCACTGCTGCCCCGCCTCCTCTGGTGCTACTGCCGCCGCCACTGCTCCCATTGCTGCCACCTCCTCTGGCACTACCACCACCGCCGCCGCTGCCCCTGCCACCCTCACCATTGCCTCCTCTGGTGCTAGCACCTCCGCTGCCCCCTCTGCCCCTGCCCCTGCCCCCACCACTGCCCCCACCTCCTCTGCCGCTACTGCCACGTCTGCTGCATCCCCGGGATCCAGGATGCCATGCTGCTGCCCCCGCGACTTGCCACAGCCAAAGCAGCGCGCTGCAGCCTGAAGCTCCCGTTTTGGCCTGTGCCTGAAGCTCCTGCTCTGGGTGCTTAGTACTAGACCAGGCATCTTCAAACTTGCCTCTTTTAAGACTTGTGGACCAATCAACTCCCAGCAAAGCTGGCTGAGGAACTCTGGGAGTTGAAGTCCACAAGTCTTAAAGGAGCCAAGTTTTCAGACCCCTGTCCTAGACTTTGAAGGAGAGGGAGAGGGAGGGAGGGAGAGAGAGAGAGAGAGAGAGAGAAGGAAAGAAGGAGAGAAAAAGAGAAATAAAGGGAGAGACAAGAAAGAAAGAAAGAAAGAAAGAAAGAAAGAAAGAAAGAAAGAAAGAAAGAAAGAAAGAAAGAAAGAAAGAAAGAAAGAAAGAAAGAAAGAAAGAAAGAAAGAAAGATTGATTCATGGATGATTGATTGATGGCACAAAATAATCCAATTTGATTTGTGGCACAAAATAATGCAAAAGAGAAAGAAAAAGAGAAAGAAAGGGAGAGACAAGAAAGAAAGAGAGAAAGAAAGAAGGAAAGAGGGAGAGAGAGAGAAAAGAATGAAAGTAAAAGAGAAAGAAAGGGAGAGACAAGAAAGAGATAAAGAAAGAAGAAAGAGAAAGGAAGGGAGAGAGAGAGAGAAAGATGAGGAAGGAGGGACCACAAACCCTGGCACTAGACGTGGCTTCAGAAGATGCTTTGAAACAAGACAGCAATTTAGGGCTGGAAGGGACCTTAGAGGCCATCTAATTCAACCCCTTCCTCCAGCAGGAAACCTTACATCTCTAGATTATTTTGGTGCCTCTAACGGAGAGGAAAATTGCCAGAAAGGAGAAGGAATTTACTAGGTCAAGGCTGCCTGCAGACGAAGGCAGAGATAGTCCTTGTCTTATGACCAGAATTGAGCCCAAAATTTTGATTGCTAAGCAAGAGCGTTGTTAAGTGAGTTTCACCACATTTTACTCAATCCATGATCTTGCCTGGCTCTAACAGTCATGTGCAAGTTAGGGAAGAACATCTGAAGTGTGTGTAATGTTCTAAATGTACAGAAGTTATAGTTAAATGTGTGGCAGAAAGTGGACTCTAGGTGTGTTTTTCCAAATGTAGTAAGTGAGGTTGAATGTGTATAGTTTTAGAAGACGGGTGTGTGTGTGTGTGTATGTACAGTATATATATAGTAGATAATGTATCTTTTTGTGTGCCTATACACACTGTACTATGTAATATGTACATACACATACGGCATATATACATAGGATTTAATAGTATATTTTGGATGTTCAGTAGTAGTAAATAAATAGGGAAATTGATGTGAGTGACATCAACTTTTGATGTCATGTGACTGACATCAAGTTGGCCACACCCACCCAGTCACATGATTACCCAGCCACGCCCACATGGTCACCTGACCACCAAGCCACGCCCACACGGTCACATGACCAAGCCACGCCCACTGTCATATGACCATCAAGCCATGCCCACAAAATAAGCCACGCCCACAGAACTGGTAGTAAAAAAATTTAGAACTCACCCCTGGACAGATTATCTATCTATCTTTTTTTTTTTAATCTTTTTTTTATTACTTTTTTTGCAACAAACAAACAAAAAAAAGAAAATACATTATTACACCCTTGTGCTATACATAAAAAAAGGAAGATTTGGGTCTTCGGATATATCCTCACGATCGCCAAAATCCACGTTCTCGAGGTACAGGTACCGAAGCGTCCAATGTTCCAAGCGCAAGGTCCACAAAAGGTTTCCAAGTCTTCCAGAAAATATCTTCTTTATACACACCACTTCTAATTTTAATATCACATGTCATTTTATCATTTAAAGCTAATTTCCACATTTCAGAATTCCACTCTTCTATTCTAAAAGTCACATCTAGTTTCCAATATCTAGCTATTATAATTCTACCTATTATAATCATAATTCTAATCAATTCTTTTTCATATTTTGTTAA
This sequence comes from Ahaetulla prasina, assembly GCF_028640845.1. NCBI lineage: Eukaryota > Metazoa > Chordata > Lepidosauria > Squamata > Colubridae > Ahaetulla > Ahaetulla prasina. The sequence continues at coordinate 43,604,659 of NC_080545.1, read as the reverse complement.
TTCTATTTCCTTAATTACCAACAATAATATAGTTTCCACTCTCAATGTTATTACTTTCCCCATCATTTCAAATATCATTTTCTCCAATTGTTGCCAAAACTTTTTAACCTTATCACATTTATACCACATATGTTCGTAAGTCCCCAATTCCATCTCACATCTCCAACATTTTTTACTAATTTTTTTATCCATTTGTGACAATCTTACTGGGGTCAAATACCATTTCCAAACAACTTTATAATTGTGTTCTTTAATCCTTATAGATAAAGTTCTCATAATTCTACTATTCCAATTCACATTCCAATCTGACTCTGGTATTTCAATATTAAGATCTTTTTCCCAATTTGTCCTCATCACTCTTTGTAATTTTTCATCAGAATTTATAATCTTATAAACCCTACTAACGAGTCCCTTTAGCCCAATTTCATCTTTCATAATCCGAGATACTAAATATTCAAATTCAGTTTCACATCTATTTATCGAATAATTTTCCCTTAATTTTTTTGTCCATTTTTCTATCTGTATTTTTTCAAACCAACTTAACCCTAATTTTTCAATAATTTCTTTATTCCTCCTTTCATTTTCCATAACTTTTATCCAATCTCTAATAATTTCTATATTTTCCTCTTTAATCACTTCATTACGTTTTATATTATTTTTAATCGGCCAAATTCCAATTGTCTCCCCCAAAAAGATTATATCCGGAATTAAAATTTTAACAAATTTATTCCACATTTTACTTAATCCCTTTAACCAATAACTTCTAATTACACATTTTGAATTTGCTTTATCTAAAAACCACCTTGATCCAAATTTCTCTATATCCCTTAACTCTAAGTCTCTCCAATAGTTATCTTCACCTTTAAATATTTTTACCACTATCCGGATACCATACGCACAGTAATAATTAAATAATTTGGGGATTCCTAATCCACCTTCCTTTTGATTTTGATACCACATTTTCTTCACTAATCTAGGTCTTTTGCCACCATTACAAAATTTATCCAATTTTTTCTGATATCCTTCAATATCTTTCTCTGTCAAATTTAGCGGTAGCATCTCGAATAAAAAGTTGAACTTGGGGGTTTAACTTAACAGAGGAAAGAATTTTGAATATAGAAGGTTATGACTTGTTATATGGATGGCATGCGTACTTATTTTATGGAAAAAAAGTGGATAGGGCTTTTAAGAATCATGTGTTGAGAAGTGCTCTTTTGCGGGTCTGGAATAAATATTCCTATAAATTAGATTACAAGATTCCTATATGGGCGAGCCCTAGACATGCAATAGAGAATATAAATATAGAACAGAAACAAGAAATGATTACATATAAAGAACTTTTGTATGTTGAAGGAGGTAGATTGCAATTAAAATCATTACAGGTATTAAATGAAGAAGGGAGGAATTATACTTGGTTTCAATATGGGCAAATAAGTGCTAGATGGAAAGAAGATCAAAAAATTGGTATAATGCAAAGGGAGGAAAATTTAATAAAGCAAATTAGAAATCAGACCCAGGAGCATATAAAGAGATTGTATAATGTGTTGCTTGAAATAGATTCGGAAAAGGATTTGGTAAAGGATTGTATGATAAAATGGGCACAGAATATTCAGGAACCAATAATGTTGGAAACATGGGAGAAAATCTGGGTTAGAAATGTTAAGTTTACACAAGCACAGAATTTAAGGAAGATTTTTATAAGATGTTTTATAGATGGCATTTAGATCCCAAAAAATTATCATGTATGTATCCTAATATCCAAGCGAAATGTTGGAGGTGTGATTGTGATGATGCTACATATTTTCATATTTGGTGGACCTGCAAGAAAATTAAGGTCTTTTGGATAAGAATTTGGTGGATTATTTAAAATGTACTGAAGAAGAAGATAAAGTTCCTGCCACAATTTTTCCTTTTGGGAATTATAATGGATTGTACAGGAATTGAGACTAAATTGATTTTGAACTTAATAACAGCAGCAAGACTGTTGATTGGACAATACTGGAAGAAAGAAGAGATACCTACAATAGAAGAATGGATATTGAAAGTTATTAATTTGGCTGAGATGGCTAAAATCTCAGCGTTTTTAAAAGACAATACGCAGGAAAGATATTTAATTGAATGGAAAAAATGGATTGATTATCTACAAAACAGATATCAGATTAAGAAATATCAAATTGCCTTTGAATAATTAGAAAGTTATTTTATGTAATGGGGAGGGGGTTGGGAGACGAAAAGCTTTGGATGTGGTTATTTGGATTGGAAGGGAAAATTTTATTCTATGTTTGGTTTATGTATAACTTTACCTTGTGATTGACCGGAAGCGGGGTGGGGAGGAGAGGGTGTTTTGTGTTTTTTGGGAGGAGGGGAAAAAGGGGAAAATGTTTTTGTTTTTTTTAAAACTCTTTCAATAAAAAAAAAAAAAGTTGAACTTGGGCAGCAACATCATCTTACACATTGCAATTCTACCAAACCAAGACAACTTTAACATTTTATATTTGTCTATCTTCTTCTCAATTTCATTAATCACCACATCATAATTAAGTTTTTTCAATTCTTTAACCTTGAGTGAAAGCACTATACCCAAATATTTCAATGTATTTTTAATCCTTATCCCAAATTGCTCTTGCATATTCTCACACTCATTACCATTACTATCCATCAATAATTCTGACTTTGACCAATTTACTTTCAGACCTGTCATTTCCTCAAATTCTATCAAATGCTTATATATCCTTTTCAGGTCTTTCTCTACATTTTTCAAAATAATTAAAGTGTCATCCGCATACAAATTTATCTTATACCCCTTATATCCTTCTAATTCTTCATCTTTTTCTATCATTTTTGTCAAAATTTCCATAGCCAATAAAAATAATGTTGGGGACAAGGGACATCCTTGTCTCGTACCTGCTTCTAATTTTATCTCTTCAGTTAATATTCCATTCACCTTCACTCTTGCACTGCTTCTTTGATACAATTTTGAAATAACATGTATAAACTTATTACCAAAGCCTAAAGCCTCCACAATTACTTTAATAGTTTCCCATTGTACAGAATCAAAAGCTTTAAAAATATCCAATGATACTATACCAATTTTATCACCATTATATTCAGCTACATCTATAATATTTAATACTCTTCTAACAATATCACTCATGAAGCCGTCCTTGGACCCGGCTGTTTTAGGTAATTATCGTCCGGTCTCCAACCTTCGCTTCACGGCGAAGGTTGTAGAGAGTATGGTGGCATATCAATTTCCCTTGCACCTGGATGAAACTGTCTATCTAGACCCGTTCCAGTCCGGTTTTCGGCCCGGTTACAGCACGGAGACGGCTTTGGTCGCGTTGGTGGATGATCTCTGGAGGGCCAGGGACAGGGGTTGCTCCTCTGCCCTGGTCCTATTAGACCTCTCAGCGGCTTTCGATACCATCGACCATGGTATCCTGCTGCGCCGGTTGGAGGGATTGGGAGTGGGAGGCACCGTTTATCGGTGGTTCTCCTCCTATCTCTCCGACCGTGCGTCGGTGTTGACGGGGCAGAGGTCGGCCCCGAGCGCGCCACCGGGGTGCCGCAGGTCGATCCTCTCGCTCCTTCTGTTTAACATCTACATGAAGCCGCTGGGTGAGATCATCAGTGGTTTCGGTGTGAAGTACCAGCTGTGCGCGGATGACACCCAGCTGTTTTTCTACCGGACCACTAAAGCTATCAGTGCTGTCCCGGTGCCTGGAGGCCACGTGGTCTGGATGGGGAGAAATAGGCTCAAGCTCAATCCTCCAAGACAGAGTGGCTGTGGATGCGGCATCCCGATACAGTCAGCTAAATCCGCGGCTGACCATCGGTGGCGAGTCATTGGCCCGATGGAAAGGTCCGCAACTTAGGCGTCCTCCTGGATGAACGGCTGTCTCTAGAAGACCATTTGACGGCCGTCTCAGGAGAGCGTTCTACCAGGTTCGCCTGGTACGCCAGTTGCGCCTTTCTGGACCGGGATGCCCTATGCACGTCACTCACGTGACGTCTCGCCTGGATTACTGCAATGCTCTCTACATGGGGCTCCCTTGAAGGGCATCCGGAGGCTACAGTTAGTCCAGAATGCGGCTGCGCTGGTGATAGATGGAGCCCTCGGCTCCCGTATAACACCATCCTGCGCAGGCTGCACTGGCTACCTGTGGCTTTCGGGTGCGCTTCAAGGTTTTTAACCACCTTTAAAGCGCTCCATGGCATTGGGCAAGCTACGGACCGCCTACTGCTACCGAATATCTCTCACCGACCGTGCGCTCTCACAGAGGTCTCCTCAGGGTGCCGTCGCGGCAATGTCGTCTGGCGGCGCCCAGGAAGGGGCCTTCTGTGGGGCCCCACCCTCTGAATGAACTACCCCCGGACTTCGTCAGCTTTCCGACCTCCGGACCTTCCGCCGCGGGCTTAAAACGTATTTATTTAATTGTGCAGGGCTGAGCTAGATTTTAAATTATTGGTTTTAAATTGGGTTTTATTTGATATTTTAATTCTAAATTTACGGGCTTGTTAGAATCAGTTTTTTAATTGTTTTATATTGTATTTATATGTCTTTTAAATGCCTGTACACCGCCCTGAGTCCTTCGGGAGATAGGGCGGTATATAAATTTGAATAAATAAAATAAAAAAAAATGTATCTACCCTTCACAAAACCTACTTGGTTATAGCTTATATATCTATCTATAAATCTATTTAATCTATTACTTATAATAGCAGTAAATATCTTTGCATCCTGATTAATTAAAGAAATGGGCCGATAGGACTCAATCCTTTCTAAATCTTTATCTGGCTTAGGAATTAGGGATATCACCGTTCTATTCCATGACGAAGGTACTTCTCCACCATGTAATATTCCATTGAATAATTTTTGCAATCTTGGTATTATTAATTCTTTAAATTCTTTATAAAACTCAGCAGGTAATCCATCCTCACCTGGAGCTTTCCCTAATTTTAATTTTTGTATTATTCCATTAATCTCATCTTGTGTTATATCTTCTTCCATCAATTCCTTATATGTTTGATCAATTTTCACCACATACTTTTCTAAATAGCTTTGCAATTTTCCCCGATTAACTGGTTTCTTTGAATATAGATTCTGAAAAAAATTTCTAACCACTTCACATTTCTCTAATTTTTTATAACATCTTATACCTCTATCATCTATCAAAGCTCCAATTTCTCTCTTCTCTCTTTTATTTTTCGCCATCTTTGCCAATAATTTAGAATTTCTATTACTAAATTCAAAAAAATTCCTATTTAAATATCTCAAATTTCTTTTTACTAACTCTGTATCCTCTTCTATCATTTTATTTCTTAACATATTAAGCTCCTGAAGAATTTTTTTTTCTTTAGTAAGCAAAAATTGATTTTCCAATTCTTTAATCTGATTTTTATTTCTTTCCATTTTAATTTTATAATTTTTATATTTCCTACTTGATAATTTAATACTCTCCCCTCTAAACACCGCTTTCATCGCATCCCAAACAATTTCAAATTTAACCTCCCCGTTATCATTTAATCTCCAACTTTCCTCCAGTTTTTTAAGTATCCATTTTTTATCCTTTTCATTTTTATACAGTTTCTCATCATATCTCCAATAGCTTCTTTTTTTCTCAAAATTAAAATCTAAATCCACCATAACTTCTGCATGATCAGAATCTTTAAAAATTCCCACATCTACCTTATTCACATTATTCAACAAATCCTTAGAAAGAAAAATATAATCAATTCTAAAATATGTATTATATATCTTAGAGAAAAAAGTGTATACTCTCTCGATTCCTTTGACCTCTCTCCACACATCGACCACGCCATTTCGAAGCATCCACATATTTAAAATCCCCATTTTATTTGCTCCTCCACAGCGGGTGGGATTAGTACTGTCTATTTTATCTCTGATTAAATTAAAATCCCCAGCCACAATTACTTTCCCTACACTTTCATTCTCCAAAATTTTTGTTATTTTTTCAAGAAATTCTCTTTGTTTTTCATTCGGTAAATATAAATTAACAAGTGTCACTTTTTCCTCATTAAGATTTCCAACAATTATTACATATCTTCCATCTTCATCCAAAATTACCTGATGTTTTTCAAAGTACACCCTATCTGATATCAGTGTTGCAACTCCTCTAGCTTTTGAAGTTCCAAATGCTTTTTCATATATTTGCATACCTTTTATATACATTCTATTTGAATCTTCAGATTTCTGATGGGTTTCTTGTAAGAATAAAATGTCTGGTAAATCCCTTTTAATCTTAAATTCCAATCTTCTTCTTTTAATCTGATTCCCTGTACCCTTCACATTCCATGACATTATTTTTATAACTCCCATTTAAAATATAAATTTTTTAATCCTATCCCCGCATCTTCCTTTCTGTGCCCACAACCCAACATTAAACTACCATATAACCTACATTTAACATATAAACAACAATAAGAAAAAAAAAAAAACAAGACAAACAATAAAATACAAACACTCTTCTTCCCCCACATCCTCATCGGTTTCGCCTCTATAAAGAGAATGGGGGAGAGGGGACATGCCAATGCCCGGGCCACTTCTTTCGGGCTGTCTATTTAAATTCATCACTCAAAAAAAAAGATAGTGATGATTCTCTCCCGCATTCGGCTTCATGTTTTCCAAGACTCTTATCTGCTTCTTCTCCTGCTGTATCCTCACGACTTTTCTTCTGTTCAACCAACACAGGTGATATTTCTTTCCTCTTTAACCCTGTAGAGTCTTGCCCTCCAATAGCCCCTTTTTCTTCTTCTGGGATTGATGTTTCCATGTAGGTTCCACCCATCTTAAGCATTTGATCTTTTATCTCCATTAAATCCTCCATCTCAATCAGTCCAAGCTCCCGTAAATATAATAATGCATCTATATCTGGGGTAATTGTATGCATCCTTCCTTTATAAAAAAATTTCAATTGTTGTGGTGGCCTCCAATTATATTTAATTCCATTATCTCTCAAAACTTTTGTAATTGGTTTTAAAAAAAATCTCCATGCCCTTTCTTCTCTTGATATATCCGGGAAGACTTGAATAGTCTTCCCTTCAAACTTCAAAGCATCTCCCATCTCTCTCACCTTGGCCATAACTTCCAGCTTATCACCAAGATTTGCGAACCTGACAAGCACATTCCTGTTAGAGCCATTTTGCCTTCTATATCCAATTCTAAAAACACTTGCCAGGTCTGCTATTGTAAACGTAAGTTGCGTATCCAAATCATTAATCCATTTCAAAACCCGCTGTTTCAATTTATCCTCCTTTTCTTCCGAGATTCCTCTGATAACCAAATTATATTTCCTCATCTCTTCTTCCAAAAGACAAATTCTCTTATCTTGCTGCTCATTTTTATAAAATATTTCGCCAATTTGCCGATCTACTTTTACCTCATGTACATGTATCTGCTCCATTTCATCTTTAATCATTATCATTTCCTCTCTTTGCTTCGCAAAGTTTTCATTCATCTCTTGCTTCAACTTTTTCATTTCGGATGTCAATTCCAATGTCATATTATCCATACGCTCTGATAGTCCTGCTATTTTTTCCCCAATTTTATTTAAAGCTGCAGCAAGTTGCTGCGTTTCTGAAAGTTGTTGAGTCATTTTGAAAAAAACCAAAAAAATTTCCAAACTAGGATTCCAAACCAATTTTACAGAGGGTCTTAGTGAAGATCAAAGGACGGCAGTCTTTTAATTGAAGCGAAGCGGCTTATTTGCACTTGTTATCTCTCAAGTTTTCAAGGATAATCTCTCAGTAACTTATGACTCATAATCACTCCACAAAGAAACACAGAACCTCACAGCAAACATTAATCAGCGCCATTTTTTCTCCACGTCAGCAAAGCAGAAGGAAAAAGAAACCAACTTATGCTTCGAAATAAAGTCCTTTTTTTGTTTTCTGTGATATAGACAAGCTATTAATTTGCTCTCAAGAAAAAAAAATAAAGAAAAAATTATCCGCCCAGTAAAATCCTCTTGCTGCCAAACAGTCCAACACAAAAAGTCAGTTTCTCTTCAATTAAATTCTTCTCATTAACAGATTCAGTCTAATATTCACTCCTTAGCCTCAGCAATAAAAAAAAATTTTTTTAACACAGAACACGATAGTTATAATTGGAAAAACAAAACACAGCAATTTATGCCAAACTTATCATGTCTGCCGGCCGGCTCGGTCATCCCACGCTGTAAAAACTCCTTAATTCAAGCCGTTTCAGATGACCTACCAGTTTTAAATTCAATCTGCTGGGCTATTAACACTTTCACTTCATGATTTATTATCTTTCATCCATAACAGTGCATTCCAAACAGCATAAATTCTCATAAATCTTCATTAATAAGCCCTGTGAAGTGAAGGAAAGGTCCTTACCCCGCCACGGTCATGGCCACGCCCCCCCCAGATTATCTATCTATCTATCTATCTATCTATCTATCTATCTATCTATCTATCTATCTATCTATCCTCTAACTATACACACACACACACTACCATGCACACATGTCCATTGATTTTATAATATACAATTTCAAAGTTAAGAAAATTCATAAAATATGAATATTATTAGGTATTTACATTTCAGAATAAGTGGTAGAACGTGGTAAAAGGATCATTTTCTTGCATGTGCTAAGTGAATTCATTAAAAAATTATTCCAAATTTATTCCAAACAATTAGTGCTACTGGAAATGGCCCAGATTGTGGTATAGGACCTATTTTACTCAATATGGATTTGTCATTGCATACTTCTACATGCTCTCATAGCTTGGAAATTTTAATATGTATAAATTCTAAGCTATCTAAAGAAAGTCCAGAGGTAAATTAGGTTTTTTCCAGCCTTTTGAATTATTCTCCTCACCGGTGCCCAGTTATATACTGTATTTTTCGGAGTATACGATGCACTGGAGTATAAGACGCACCTTAGTTTTTGGGAAGGAAAATAGGAAAAAAAATTCAGCCTACCAGGTATTCATCTGGCTAGCATCCTTAGCCTGGTCAGCTTCAGCACATTAGTTCACTCACTGATTTTGAGGTTGGGGCTAAAAAACAGTTCTAAAGCACAGCTGATCATCAGAGCAGCAATTAAAAAAGCAGGCAAAGTGCAGATTGCTTCACTTGCAAGCACTGCGTTGGGGCTGAAAAACAGCTTTAAAAGTATAGCTGATCATCTGAGGGGGCTCCAGTGACTAAAGCAGGCAAAGCGCGGAAGGGGTAAGAGAAGCTGTTCTGGGTAGCCATTTTGGGCACTGCACGTCATGTTTTCAGCCTCCAAATGTGTCGCATTTTCAAGTGGCAATTGGCAGCGATGTGTTTGGCAATCCCCACAGCCTTGAAGGGCTCTCAAATGGAGTGTTTGGAGGCTGAAAACATGACGTGCGGAGCCCAAAAACACAAGCCATTGTCAGTGGCAATCTCTGTAGCCAGGCAGAGGACACGCGGAGGTCAAAGGGTGGGGGCTGGCAGGCGGGCAGGGTTACATTCAGAGTATAAGACACACCCAAATTTTCAGCCTCTTTTAGGAGGGGAAAAAGTGTGCCTTATACTCCAAAAAATACAGGAAGATAGGTGATCAATATTGGTTCTTCTAATTTTTAGATAGAATATAGGGTGAAATATGCAAATATCTTACCCTATATTTTATACAGGGTGAGATATCAATATCTGTGATATTGCTTGCATGGTGGAAGGAAATCCCACATTCGATGTACAGAAATTATCATTTTTTAAAACTGAAATATTTGGAGAAATAATAATTTCAAAACTTTTAATGGACATAAAGTCACTGTGATATTTTATAAAATATGTTATGCAAAACTATTCATAAACATATGTACGATGTAAAAGATTTAAAAGTATATTTGCTCAGGTAACAATTATAAATCTATTAACTGATTTTACTTTAACATGTTCTTAACCCTTACGTATAGATTTTTTTCTTTCAACTATTCTATTTTAAAAGTTCATGTTTTTACAAACATAAACATCTGAATCTATTATATGTTTTATTTGAAAAGAAATTACTTGATAAATTATTTTTGGAGGTGGAGAGAAAAGGTCCCTGAGAAACAGAAAAGTCAACCATGTAAAAACACTCAAATGTTTTATTTACTTCCTGAACCTTTACTAAGTATGAAACAGAATTGGGAATTTGGTAGCTTTTCTAACATATTCTAATTTATGCATCAATTGAAGTTAAAATGCCAACACAGTATCACACTTCCTCACAAGCTAATAAGATTCAGCAGCAGTAAACCAGAATGAGCTACAACTTTATTTGAAGCAAACTGACATTTCTTAATGTTTTATGTGTCTTTGAAACTATGGAAGCACATTCTGCAGTAAGGACATGAAGTAAAATAAAATCTATATAATCTTATTCAGTTTTTCTGAGCACTCTTTCAGGAAGACAAGTAGACCCTCAAGTGACACAACTTAGGCCAATTGTTTTACTTATCAAAACCAGATAACATCAACCCCTAAGCAAATCTGGCTGCATGGTTGTTTTGACCTCTTATTTTGTCAATTGTCACTTCAACTCACATTTTTATATGAGGAAGTCTAGAGATTATTGCATTGCAAATGGAGATTTATAAGGCTGTGTCTTATAAATCTTGTTGGCCTTTAGATTACTATACAATATCTGCATACAAGACTGCTCTAATTAATTTATATGTTACTAAAATGCTTGTTGTCATGTCCTTTAACTGGGTGAAACAGTGCAACGTAGGGCAACTTTTGAACCAAGGTACCTCAAATGGGCTAATTTGCAAAATGTGTCCAAAACTGCTGAGAGAATGTCTATGGAGATTCTCAGTCATCCAGGTCATGGTTGTCCCAAAGATACATTGGGGAAATGAAACAACCACTTCATAAACACATGGCACAACATAGGAGAACAAACACATCAAGACTAGATTCAGCAGTCCATCTGCATTTAAAAGACATAGGCCATTCTTTTCAAGACAACAAAGTCCATATTTTGGACAGAGAGTGTTGGATCAGGCAACAGAGGAGACATGAGACCAAGCTAGTGACAACAGCTCTTTTATTTAGTGTGAGACTTCAGCAAGGGGCACCGATAAAAGGTGCCCTTTTATCCTTACCTGGCTGAGGCACCAGCTAATTGGATTTGAATGTTTTCCCGCTGGATTTTTCCCCCAATAGAACTGTAGACAACAGAGGATTCCTGGTTTGAAAGAGGGGTTAAAGAGGCCATTTATGTCAAAACTGAACAGCCTTGTCTCAACATAGGAGGAGGGATACGACATCATCTATCTCCAAACTACAACACAGTTCTTTCAACAGTTCCAAGAAGGCTCCACACCATTTGCACCACTCAGGTGACCCTGATGACACAGATAAACCTCCAAGTAACCTTATCGACCCCCTAAAAGAATGCAAATGACCAATGTAAGGTGTATAAATCCTTCCATTCCCTACCATTCAGTCAGAGCTGAAGAAGTTTCAAAGAAGCAAAATGTGTTCAAAGAAAAACCAGAAACTCCAGTTGCCTCTTGAAAAAAAGCATCTTTGGGACTGCTGAGAATGAAAATTGGGGAAGCTATGAATGCTTCAGTGCTATTGGCTGCTGCTGGGCTGTTGCTGCAGTGTGTCATCTTCATTTTCAATATTTTGTTATAGTTTCCAGACAATCTTGCAACCCCTTGCTCCCTCACCTGTTAAGCAGCAGGTACTTACCTACCTGTAGGGAAGGGAAGGAACAGGGAGAGGAGGGTGGAAGGAAGGAAGGAAGGAAGGAAGGAAGGAAGGAAGGAAGGAAGGAAGGAAGGAAGGAAGGAAGGAAGGAAGGAAGGTAGGAAGGTTTTGGATGCTCCCTTCCATCTTCCCACAAAGAAAATGAATAGAAAAGCTAGCAATAAGTCAGAAGTCACTCTCACTTTCACTGCTTTTTTGCCCATATGTGGCTATTCTTTTTGTCTGTTTCAGTAAGGAAATATCTCTGAAACAATGATCCAATGGGGCACGGGCTGTCTACTTATCAAATGAAAATGTGGCACATATGCAGGACAATAATAAATCATTATTTTTTAATGTTGTGAAAAGTGGGAATATCTATTTATTTATGAGAAATGTTTATAACAACTTATTAAACTGGCATTCAACAAAAAAAAATCATGGCAAATTCTCTTTTTAGGTTCAGTAGTAGATTCCTATAAAACCGTACTCTCCAAAAAGATTGTTGGTACCACCCATTAGGATTCTTTTCAAAATAAATAAAATTGTGTGAATTTTTACAATAGTTTAGTAATGCCTCATTATGTCTTGAGCTCTCAAATTACAGTAGAATGCTGAATTCAATCTTGCATGAAATGTCAAAGTTTCACATAAAAACAGCAATCTTCACAGAGTAAAGGGCTGAGGCTGGTGAGGTAGGAAGTTGTCATAGTAAACTCAGATAGAATCATTACAGTCTGCTTTTATCAACAAAGTAGAAAGAGAATTTGCCATGAATTTTTTTGTTGAATGACAGTTTAATAAGTTGTTATAAATGTTTCTCATAAATAAATAGATATTCCTACTTTTCACAACATAAAAAAATAATGATTGCAATATTCCTGATTTCTTATATTTTGTTTAAAAAGTTTAGAAATTCATCAGATTAATTAGGGACAGGATAAATATTTCATTTAATTTTAAACTTTATAAGATGATGGCATCTATTCTAACTTTTTTTAAACTATTAAAATAATTAACTAGCAGAGGTAGACTTTTTGAAGATTGTAGCTACTGTTTCAGTATTTCTTAAAATGGCCATCTGGCCACATATCTGATCACTTTATCCTAAAATGCCTTATATCATTTTACCCATCTTTTCCGTTTTTTTCTTTTTCCTTTTCTTTCATTCAATTGTTGGAAGAAATGTCCATCTGGGTTCAATTCCAAGTGGGGAGGAAGACACTTGGTGTTGGGCAACTCCTATTATGGCTTAATGGCTTTGTCCTGATTTGGATCTTTAGTGAGGGCTAATCCTATCATGTCCTGAGGGTGAAAGTCTTTTGTTTTGTAGATAAACTGTCAGGGAGCTGAGGCTCTGAGTTTATGTCTTTAGAAACATATTTCTCCTTTAGGGAAAATATAAAGTGAAGTAGTGAAGTAGTTTGCTCTGACCTCCTTTCTAGGGCTAAGAGAAAGCCTAGGTCACTGAGCTGGGTTTATGCCTAAAATGGGATTAGAACTCAGAGTGCCCTGGTTTCTATCTTGATATCTTAAAAACTACACCAAATTGGATCTCTATCTTTTCATTACAAAATACTTATATGCTTGAAGATGACTTGGAATAAAGTGGAGGGGACAACCTAGATTTAAGCCATGAAATGAAAGACTAATTCATTAAAACTTAAAATAATTTTATTTTAAAAATTATTAAACCCTATGGAGAGCTGACTGTTAGAATATGGTTAATCCAAGATATACAGGAAAGGCAGGCTCAGTCCTGCCATTAAGTTATCTGAGAGAGGTAAAATGGTACCTACCAGAGGTAAAGGATAGAGAATTTAGAAGATGGAAGAGATATAACTCTAAAGTTACCTAGGTGGTCTGTAGCATTGTGGGGAGTGGTCCCATCACCATTATTTGCTGATCCAGTACATGAAATCAGGTTGCCATTTTTTACTTTTTCCTCTCACAACATAGGATTTTGAATCAATCCAGATGGAAGACAAACTCTGATAAATGAAAAGAAACTACTGTTATTCAGATGAATAGTTGTATATAAAAAATGGAAATGCTGAGGAGGTGCAGCCAGGGCCACAACGAGATGGACGTGAACTCTGGGAGTTCCGGGGGGAGCACTGAAAATCCCATCAGTATGGGGGTCCTCAATGGACCATAGCTTCCTGCAGGGACAGCGAAGAAAGAAGGAGCCACCAGAGTGAACAGGGAAGTTGCAATTAAGAGGCGTCTTAATTGATCTTTGTAACTATTGCAATGCTCTCTACATGGGGCTCCCCTTGAAGAGCACCAGGAAGCTCCAGCTAGTCCAGAATGCAGCCGCGCGGGTGATAGAGGGGGCACCGCGTTGCTCCCATATAACACCCATCCTGCGCGGCCTGCACTGGCTGCCGGTAGCCTTCCAGGTGCAATTCAAGGTGCTGGTTACCACCTTTAAAGCGCTCCATGGCTTAGGACCGGGGTATTTGTGAGACTGCCTTCTGCCACCAATTGCCTCCCAACGACCTGTGCGCTCCCACAGAGCGGGCCTCCTCAGGGTGCCATCGACCAAACAATGTAGGTTGGCGGCCCCAGGGGGAGGGCCTTCTCTGTGACGGCACCAGCCCTATGGAACAAGCTACCTCTGGGGTTACGCCAACTCCCCGACCTCTGGGCCTTCAAACATGAACTGAATACTTTATTATTTCACCGAGCTGGACTAACCTAAGACATATTTTAGCGAAATTTTAATGGTTTTAATCGGTCTTTGACCATTTTAGTGTTTTGGCCAGTAAATATTTGCTTTTAATTGTTTTTAAATATTGTTATTTATTATATTTATATTGTATTGGTGTGTGTATTTTGATATTGGCTGTAAACCGCCCTGAGTCCTTCGGGCGATGGTGCGGTATAGAAATGTAATAATAAATAAATAAATAAATAAATAAATAAATAAATAAATAAATAAATAAATAAATCTTTGTAATAAGCTTTTTTAAAAATCCTGGAATAGCAGCTAAATTGAAAAGGACAGCAAATGCAATTGAGAGGAAGAAATAGAAACAGTACCCAAAAACCTGACAAGAATTTGGCTTGGAATTGAAGTCTAGAGTCTTTAAATAAATAGAGAAAAATAGGACTTTTAATCAAAATCAGAACTTTGGACAATTTTGTAAGTTCTTAACAGTTGATCAAGGATTATAAACAGGGAAAAAAAGAAATTAAAAGAAGATTTAAAACTGGACTTCAAAGACTACCTCCAATTTCCTCTATTCTCTATAATTCTGCATTAAGTAAAGTATTAAATTGAAACTACTTATTTTAAACAGGACAAATTGGACAAAGGGGGAAAATAAATTGAAACAAAACAAGGCATGGCTATAAGTTAAAGAAACAAGATGGATACTTTGTTAATTGTGAATTGCAACTGTGGACTAAAGAGCGACATCTAAAGGTGGAACAGGAAATACAAGCATTTGGTCATCATTGAAAAGCTCGTAAGACCGAGATAAGAAACAGTGAGAACTTCAAGGGAGGTTTCTACTAACAAGCTGTCTGACCTTCATATGAATAAGATCTACAACTTCAAAGAATAAAGCAGAGAACAACTGACAACAAGAGAAACACACAAATGACTTCTAAGCAAGGAACACAAGAAACAACTATAAGACTGGAGTAATAATAATGATCTAGGAAAAAATAAGAGCTGCTTTCAGCAGTGACACTGAATAAAAATTTTTTGATGTTAAAATATAAATCTAAAAGATTATACAGAGGCTATTGGAGAGATATAAAAAAGCGGGGAAAGAGGAAAAGGAGAGTCAAGAAATTTAGGATAAGTTAGGAAAATATGGAATTTTAAGCGTATATAATTAAACTGCAATAACTTGAAATTAAAACTTCTAAGAGAATATACAAATATAAGCATGAAACTTTTTGAAATAAAAGAAATGTTTGCTCCTTTTTACTTTTGCTTTCTATTAAGAATAGATAATTTTGAATCTGTTATTGATAAAGAGATGATTGATAATGAAGTTATAGATATGAGCAGAATTTATTGAAATACAAGAATATAGTGTTTTATAGCAAGGAATTTTAAAGGGAAATAAGAAGGCAACTCACATAGACTAAGATTGAAATATTAAAGTGATGAGAGATTTTTTTTGAAATATTAAAAAGGTGAGAATTAAATGTATGAGAGATAATGAATGCTAGTTGGTATTACTTTGTTTTTTTGTCATTGTTTTTCTTTTAATAGAATTAAGAACAATTATTTCTTTGTTTAGTGAAATGTAATGATTATGGATATGATTATAAAGAGTGAAAAGAAAGAAATTTGTGATTGGGAATATATGTTTTTAATGTAGAAGGGAGGGATAAGAAAGGGGGCAAAAAGTGGGGGGACTAGGCTTGATTTAACAGTTAAATTCAGGATAGAGGGTTAGAATGAATTTTATGTTAGAAATATGCAAACAATGAAATTTTAAGAGGGAAAGGAAAATACATTGGATAAAGTATACAATGAGGGGGTAGAAAATTGAATTGGGTTTGACTATGTACCAATATTTTGTTCAAAAAAATATACTGTATGTGGTGTGTTTTAAAAAAATAAAAAACTTTTTCAAAAAAAAATGGAAAAGCTATTTCTCCTGTAATCAAACACCAAATTTAATCCAGGTGCATATCATGTATATCAAGAAAAAGCAATTACAAACAGATAAGCAATTTTAAATGGTTAAAGTGTAGTTGTGTGTTGTTTGTATTAATTGTTGGCCCTGAATTTTAAATGTAGTTATATTTCAGAAATATCTTCATACAGTTGCTTTTGCCATCTGAACTAGATTTTTACAATTTTTTCCATCCACAATGTTCAATTTTTATTCAGGGAAATGTGTAAATTCTGAAATTAACTGGTGCTGGGAAATGAATAAAAACTTTTTTAAGGGTAGGGAGAATAATGTGCTTCTTCCATCTCCAAGAAAGATTTATTTAGCCAATGCTGTGTCATAAAATAAGAGAGCCACCAGCCTAGTTAATCAGTGGCCAGAGGATAGGCCTATGTGGAGGCTGCAACTTTTTATTTTTTTGTCATCATTGACCAAAAACTCAGCAGTGAGATTTGTTGCCCCAGTGAGAAATTTGGAAGTGTTTGAGCGCCATCTACTGCCTGGATCAGTGTTTCTCAACCTTGACAACTCTAAGATGAGTTTAATTGGGGAATCCTAGGAGTTGAAGTCTACACATCTTAGAATTGCCAAGTTTGAAAAATATTGGTTTAGATACTTATAAGATACATTTCTTAATGAATTCACAAAATGTAAGTCCTATTTCTTGGTGAAATAAAGGAAGGTAATATTCCTCATCCAGTGTGCTTTAACATTAAGTTTTGTCCTTTTAGTAAATGCAGCCTTTTTTTTTTTTACAGAATTGCTTGCTCTGGTAAACTGGCTTCATTTATCACAAAAGAAAAACGATTTCACATATGATAAAAATGTCCTTATATATGTAAGAGCCTATCTGCATAAGCAAATTCCAGGATCTCCTGCCAAATACATTATATTTCTAAATCCAAATATATCAAATTGATATTGGGAATACCTCATTATTTGGTGTAGAAAGTCCAATGTTAAATGTGTAATGAAAGGGTTTGGGGCTTTGGTCACATTCCAAACATTACTCTGAAAGCTAGTTCTGTTAGTTCTCTTTGTGTTCTCTTTGCTGATGATGTCAAACTTTTTAACACCACTGACAATACATCTACAATTCAAAAAGAACTTGATCATCTAACCGCTTGGTCTAAAATTTGGCAACTACAAATCTCAACCAGCAAATGCTCAGTCCTACATATTGGAAGACAGAACCCAACCACTAAGTACATGCTTGATGGACATTACCTCACAGATGACGCCCACCCAGTCAAAGACCTTGGAGTTTTTATATCTAACGATCTAAGTGCCAAAGCCCACTGCAACTATATAGCAAAAAAGGCTCTAAAAGTTGTTAACTTAATTCTACGTAGCTTCTTTTCCAAAAACACCACGCTACTGACCAGAGCATATAAAACTTTTGCTAGGCCAATTCTTGATTACTGCTCGCCTGTCTGGAACCCATACCATATATCTGATATCAATACAGTTGAGCGTGTCCAAAGGTATTTTACGAGAAGAATTCTCCACTCCTCCGAAACCAATAAAATACCTTATTCCACCAGACTTGATATCCTGGGTCTAGAAAACTTGGAACTTTGTCGCCTTCGACAGGACCTGGGTTTAGCTCATAGAATTATCCGTTATAATGTCCTTCCTGCCAATGACTACTTCAGTTTCAACTACAATAACACAAGAGCTACCAACAGATTTAAACTTAATGTCAACCGCACCAGTTTAGATTGCAGAAAACAAGATTTCTGTAACAGAATTATCTATGCTTGGAATGCATTACCTGACTTTGTGGTCTCTTCTCATAACCCCAAAAGTTTTATTAAAAATCTATCCACTGTTGACCTCACTACATTCCTAAGAGGACTCTAAGGGGCGTGCATAAGAGCACAAATGTGCCTACCGTTCCTGTCCTATTGTTTCTTCCCCTATATATATATATATATGCTTATACTACCTTGTTTCTCCTCATATATATGTTTATATATTATATAATCTTTTGTGTGTTATGCTTGTTATACTTGTGTTTATTGTTATGACAAAATTAAATAAATGCTTGTTATACTTGTGTATATTGTTATGACAAAATTAAATAAATAAATAAATAAAATAAAAATAGTTTCTTGCAGCAAAAACAAAAAAAGCATTTCTTATGGCAGTTTTGAGATTGCATCGTTCTCATATCCTGTTGTAGACAGTAATTCATTTCATCAGATGCATGCATTAGCTTTTATTAAACATGAACGTATAACAAAAGGTGATGCGTACAAGAAGTGTTAAAGACCTGCTGCTCTTCCATTTTTCAGGATTAAAAATATGGTTTGAGGGATAAATGAGAAGCAAAAGTAATATCATGCACTTCTTGTCTCGGAATTTGTTTTTTTTAGGTCCTGAGACTTAAAACAACTCTTCATTTGGTCTTCTTCAATTGATCCTGTTCATAAATGTTTAGAAAATGATGTCTTCCTGAGAAGTGTCTCTTCTCAGATGTTTGAACACCTGAACATATATATTGGGGTGTTCACATTAATACTAGGCATATTTGTGCAATGTCTAAGATCTATAAGCCAGGAATTCTCAATTCTTTTGGTTAGAGAATCCTTCTGCGCATGTCCATGATGGGTGCCTGATGATCTCTCGGAGCGGGCCTAGGCGGAGATGTCCCGATCGCTGAGGCGGCCACCGTTGATCTAGCCGCCCCGGCTTGCCTGGCCAGGTGGGCGAATTGCTCAGCAACCGCATGAGGGTCTTTTCGCCCTCGTGGAGTTCGCGGTTGCTGAATGCCGGGCCAGAATTTAGTCGGGGGAACGGGAGGCGGAATGGCGGTGGCTGGATGGGGCGGGGCAATTGGAGCTCCGGCCTATCTTCCGGCTTCCTTTCCGGCCTCTCCCAGGCAGCGTCCTTCTCTCCTGGCCTATTTTCGGTGATCCTCCGGCCTCTTTTTCGAACGTTGTTGGCTACTCCGGCTTCTTTTTTGATCTTGCAAGGCAACGGTTCTTTTCGATCTTGGAAGGCAACGGTTTGGATGAGGGCCGTTTCGATCTTTGAGCCCAACAACGATTACAGGTTACAGGAGCCCCGGCTTAGCCTTAAGTTGCCTGACTACAACAATGGCAACAATACAACAATGGCAGCTCTGGCCCAACCTTTGATTTAAGGAAGGGCCTCAGCTAAGCAACGGATCATGGGTCCCTACAGAATGGGGGGGGCGGACCGCGGCCATTGCCACGAGGACGAAGACGCCTTGTTGGGGCGGTGGATGACCCCTGAGCTATCCGTGGCAGTGGACACAGTAGACTCTTTTCCATCTCTCCTCCCCCCCCCCGGAATTCAATCTGGACCGGTTGGGGCTGTTTGGGCCGTTTATTTCTACCTCGGTGGTCTGTGTGTGTGATGGTGCGATGGTGTTTTATGACAGTGCACAATACATGGAAATCCCCTCCCCCTCGGACTCCCCCTGGACTCTGGAGCTTGGATGGGGATTTGGACTTGGAGTCTTAGACTCCCCCCTAGACTCTGGAGCTTGGACGGGGGCTTTAGAGGGTCGTGACTGCCATCCCAGGCTTGCTTTAAGATCTGGCAAGGGCCTTGGGACAGCGTGTGTTTGCTGCCGGGACTGGCCCTATTTTGGCCATGTTAAGTTAAGATCTGCTGCTTCTGGCCTTTCCTCCCCCACTCTCCTTGCTGATGGGGAGTGGGATGGATTGAGGAATAGATTGGCAGCTGTGTCATCTTAAACATCTTCTGTTTTAACATCGCTTTGTGGATTCCATGAGAGAGCATCCATTTTGTCTTCACCATCTCGTTTTACCACCTGCATCATCTCTACCATCTTTATCATCTGTGGCCTTTTGTTATCGGCCCTAAAATTATGACTGCCGTACCATCACCTGTGGTCTGGGATGAACTCTTTACGCCAATTTGGCCCAATATGAGACATGAGATATTCTTCATCGGAACTCCATCATCTGCAAGGTTCCCCCGCCTCGCAGGAATGGCCCCCCATGTTATCGGGGGCCTATCTCAAGGATGGGTTTTGGGACCCAGAGAGATGGCATGCGGCAAGAAGGAACCTTTGGGGTTTCTTAGATAGATTTTTAAGGGGAGGGAGGGGGAAGTCGGGTAATGGGGGATACTCGTCGGGGAGGGGTTTTTTAAATGTTTTAATGTTTCTTTACCGGGGAGTTTTAAGGGGAATTTTAAGGGGGGGAGGGAAATTGACGGGTTTGGTTCGGGGGGGTGGACGGGTGGGGGAGGAAACCCGTCAGGGAGGGTGGGGAGGGCAAGTCCAGTCCCGGAAACTGTTCCCGGCGGTTTTTCATCAGGTCCGAGGGAGGGGGGTGAGGGGTACGTTCCAGAGGTGGAAGTTGGTCCCATCTGTACGGTAAGTGGGAGGGGCAGATATGGCGGAAGCAAGGGGCCGTATCATTTTCTGGGAGCACGTGCTCGCTGTTTATAAGCAATCATGTGCTCCGGCCCCCCAGTCTTCCCCCGTTCCCCGGAAGGCCAGGATCCTCAGAGCCTGGGCCTCCGGTTGATGTTGTATAATGCCCGATCCGTGGTTAATAAAGCCCCCCTGATTTGTGACCTTATTCAGGGGGAATCCACGGACTTTATGGGCATTACGGAGACCTGGTTGGGCGCAGAAGGGGGCGTGCCCCTAGTTGAACTGTGCCCTCCAGGTTTCCGAGCATTCCATCAACCGACGGCCCGGGGTAGGGGTGGAGGGGTGGCGGTTGTTATGAAAGAGGGTCTGGAGCCGAGGGAGACCACTGTTCCTCAGATAGCCGGCTGTGAATCCCTTCTTGTGAAGTGGGGCCATAAGAATCAGATGGGTCTGTTGATCGCGTACCTGGCTCCTTGCTACGTGACTACAGCCCTGCCTGAGCTGCTGGAGGTGCTTGCCGGGGTGGCTGTTGAGATCCCCAGACTGTTGGTCATGGGTGATTTCAACTTGCCATCAGCCGGCCTGTCGTCGACAGTGGTTCAGGAGTTCCAGGCTTCCATGACGGCCTTGGACCTGATTCAAATAACTGATGGCCCTACACACACGGGGGGGATCCGCGCTGGACTTGATTTATATCTCTGGACAGTGGTTTAATGATCTGGTAGTAAGAGATTTAGTGACGATACCGGTGTCATGGTCAGATCATTTTCTCCTGCGCCTAGACTTTCAGACCGCTACTCACCACCACAGGGAGACAGAACCAATGCGTTGGTTCCGTCCCAGGTGCCTGATGGACCCTGAGAGGTTCCAGACGAAGCTTGGGCCGTTTCCTGAGGATCTTGCCCACGGCACGACCGAAGAACTAGTGGCGCCTGGGAACAGGCCGCGGCTGGGGCTTTGGACCGTGTCGTGCCTTTGCGGCCTCTGACCCGGCGCAGATCTCAATTAGCTCCTTGGTTCTCTGAGGAGCTGAGGGAGATGAAACGCTGGAGAAGACGCCTAGAGAGTGTTTGGAGGTCCAGCCGTTCCTACGCTTCCTCCCTCATTGCGTCGGCAGATAACCGCCTGGCCGCCCTGTTTCGGGTAACCCGTTCCCTCCCACACCAGGGGGAGCGGGATGACCCCTTACAGGGACGTGCCGAGGAGTTTAGCGATTATCTATACGATAAAATCGCTCAGCTCCGGGATAGCTTGGACCAAGATTGCGATGATCCAGATGAGATGACTGAGGCGCGTCTTGTTGATGTTGTTTGGGATGAGTTTGATTCTGTGGCTCCCGAGGACGTGGACAGGTTGCTGGGGAGACTGCATGCCACTACATGTTTACTGGACCCGTGCCCCTCCTGGCTGGTGCTGGCCACTCAGGAAGTGACACGAGGCTGGCTCTTTGATGGAGGGGACCTTTCCCGCCGCCTTGAAAGAGGCGGTGGTGAGACCCCTCCTCAAGAAGCCTTCCCTGGACCCAGCTATTTTGGGTAATTACCGTCCAGTCTCCAACCTTCCCTTTGTGGCGAAGGTTGTAGAGAGTGTGGTGGCGTGGCAGTTTCCTCAGTACCTGGAGGAAGCTGTCTATCTAGACCCGTTCCAGTCCGGCTTCCGGCCCGGGCATAGCACGGAGACAGCTTTGGTCGCGTTGGTGGATGACCTCTGGAGGGCCAGGGATAGGGGTTGCTCCTCTGCCTTGGTCCTGTTAGATGTCTCATTGGCTTTTGATACCATCGACCATGGTATCCTGCTGCGCCGGCTGGAGGGGTTGGGAGTGGGAGGCACCGTTTATCGGTGGTTCTCCTCCTACCTCTCCGACCGGTCGCAGACGGTGTTGACAGGGGGGCAGAGATCGGCCGTGAGGCACCTCACTTGTGGGGTGCCGCAGGGGTCGATTCTCTCGCCTCTCCTGTTCAACATCTATATGAAGCCGCTGGGCGAGGTCATCAGTGGCTTTGGGGTGAGTTATCACCTGTACGCTGATGATACTCAGCTGTACTTTTCCACCCCAGGCCACCCCAGCGAAGCTGTCGAAGTGCTGTCCTGTTGTCTGGAGGCCGTACGGGTCTGGATGGGGAGAAACAGACTCAGACTCAATCCATCCAAGACGGAGTGGCTGTGGATGCCGGCATCTCGGTACAGCCAGCTGCAACCGCAGCTGACTGTTGGGGGCGAGTCACTGGCCCCAACGGAAAGGGTGCGCAACTTGGGCATTCTCCTGGATGGACGGCTGTCGTTCGAAGATCATTTGGCGGCCGTCTCCAGGAGAGCTTTTTACCAGGTTTGCCTGGTCCGCCAGTTGCGCCCCTTTCTAGACCGGGATGCCTTATGCACGGTCACTCATGCTCTCGTCACTTCTCGTCTGGATTATTGCAATGCTCTCTACATGGGGCTACCCCTGAAGTGCACTCGGAGACTTCAGTTAGTCCAAAATGCAGCTGCGCGGGTGATTGAGGGAGCACCACGTTGCTCCCGGGTAACACCACTCCTGCGCAGTCTGCACTGGCTACCTGTGGTCTTCCGGGTGCGCTTCAAGGTTTTGGTTACCACCTTCAAAGCGCTCCATGGCTTAGGGCCCGGGTACTTACGGGACCGCCTGCTGTTACCACATGCCTCCCACCGACCCGTGCGCTCTCACAGAGAGGGTCTTCTCAGGGTGCCGTCCGCCAGGCAGTGTCGGGTGGCGGCCCCAGGAAGGGCCTTCTGTGGGGCACCTACTCTGGAACGAACTTTCCCCAGTTTACGCCAATTACCTGACCTTCGGACCTTTCGCCGGGAACTGAAAACTTATTTATTCATTCAAGCGGGACTGGCCTGATTTTTTAATTGCTAAATTTTTAAATTCTTAAATTTTAAATTTTAATTGTATTTTACTGGGTATTTTATATGGTCAATTTGGACGGTTTTAATTTCGGCCTTTATGGAATAAGTTTTTTAATTGTTATCTTAGTGTGTATATAAATTGTTTTAATGCAGGCTGTACACCGCCCTGAGTCCTTCGGGAGAAGGGCGGTATAAAAGTTTAATTAAATAAATAAATAAATAAATAAATAAATAAATAAATAGAGGGTGCACTTGTGAATTTCATAAGAATGATAAATGTAGTTAATAAATAAACTAGTTACTTGGTCAGGCAGACTGGTATTGTAACAACTATAGTGTGTCCACATGCGTCCAATTAAAGGCCTTCACCCTAAGGTAACAATGATTCTAGTTATTTGTGAAACAATGAAGAAAGGAGAAGGATATGAAAGTATAAACTTACCTATGTCCAAATGTATATAAAATAGAAATTTAGCAGAAAGTTCCATTTTTTTCATAAATGAGATGAAATGGACTTGTGGTGTTTTTTTTTTTAAAAAAACAAAGATTAATAAAGCCTTTAGTTTGTTTATCTAGATCATGGGTGTCAAACTCACTGCGTCACATTGCTATCATGTAATGTTTCTCGATGTTTTCCTCATTTGAGGAGCTTGGGTGGACATGGCCTGCATGTGATGCATCTAGCCCTCAGTCCACCAGTTTAACATCCTTGATCTAGACAATCTTCTACCAATTTTCCATTAAATTTCACCCTTCAAGCACCAAACTAGAGCTAGAGTCCAGCTTAAAATCCTAAGGTTTAGGATTTTAGGACATGAAATCCTAGGTTTAGAAAACTTAGAACTCCATCGCCTTCGACAAGACCTAAGATGATTCATAGAATCATCTATTGTAATGTCCTTCCTGTTAAAGACTACTTCAGCTTCAATTACAATAATACAAGAGCAACCAATAGATTTAAACTTAATGTTAACCGCTTCAATCTAGATTGCAGAAAATATGACTTTTGTAACAGAGTTATCAGTGCTTGGAACACATTACCTGACTCTGTGGTCTCTTCTCATAATCCCAAAAGCTTTAACCAAAAACTTTCTACTATTGACCTCACCCCATTCCTAAGAGGACTATAAGGGACGTGCATAAGAGCACAAACGTGCCTACCGTCCCTGTCCTATTGTTTTTTATTCTTATACATATATGCTTATACTTCCTCATATTTCCTCATATATATGTTTATATACTATATAACCATTTTGTGTGATGCTTATGTATATTGTTGTGACAAAAATAAATAAATAAATAAAATAAATTAATTGTGGACGATAGATTACGCACCATTGCACTCATTTCACATGCTAGTAAGGTTATGCTTAAAATCCAACAAGCTAGGCTCCAGCAGTATGTGGATCGAGAACTACCAGAAGTACAGGCAGGATTTCGTAGAGGCAGAGGAACTAGAGATCAAATTGCCAACATATGCTGGATCATGGAGAAAGCTAGGGAGTTCCAGAAAAAGCCTTTGATTGTGTGGATCACAACAAATTGTGGCAAGTTCTTAAAGAGATGGGAGCACCAGACCATCTTATTTGTCTCTTGAGAAACCTGTATGTGGGTCAAGAAGCCACAGTGAGAACTGGACACGGAACCACTGATTGGTTCAAAATTGGGAAAGGAGTCCGGCAAGGCTGGACCCTGCCTATTTAACTTATATGCAGAACACATCATGAGAAAGGCGGGACTAGATGAATCAAAAATTGGAATTAAGATTGCCGGAAGAAATATCAACAACCTCAGATATGCAGATGATACAATGGCAGAAAGAGGAGAGGAACTAAAGAGTCTCTTGATGCGGGTGAAGGAGGAGAGTACAAAAGTTGGCTTGAAACTCAACATTAAGAAAACTAAAATCATGGCATCCGGCCCTCTCAATTCCTGGCAGATAGATGGAGAAGAAATGGAGGTAGTGACAGATTTTATTTTCCTGGGCTCAAAGATCACCGCAGATGGGGACTGCAGCCAAGAAATTAAAAGATGCTTGCTCCTGGGGAGGAAAGCTATGGCAAATCTAGACAGCGTACTAAAAAGCAGAGACATCACCCTGCCAACAAAAGTG